>NC_057798.1:29090616-29463772 GCF_018294505.1 Triticum aestivum | reverse complement strand
ATGACAAGTACCATCAATGCCTCCAAAGAGTGGAAGTACTTGCCGTCAATGCCTCCAAAGAGGAAAAAGAACCCCAAACACCATCATTGCCGGCATCGACCGGGTCGAAGATCAAGTGTAAATCATGTGAGAAATGGATAAAAATCATGGGGGTAAATCGGGGCTGCAAATATTCACACAGACGCGCTAGACACGGACTGACAATATGATTCACCGGACTACACAAACTCAGGTACTCCAAGTTGAATTTTCTGTATACTACTAGTAAGCTGTATTACAGGTAATTCTGAGAAGCTCGTCCAGGTACTCGGCACCCAGGTCCACCAGCTCCACGATGAACCGTTTCTTCTTTTTCACCCTGGCTGTCGCCGCATCGTTCAATATCTCGGCTTTGTTGCGCCTCCGTCTACAGGAGTGGCGCCATTTGAGCGCCAGGACGGGCGAACCTCCCATGCACGAGCCAGTGGCGGTGGCGCCGAGCGCGCAGAGCGAGTCCTGGACACGCTCCAGGGGAAAGTTGAGCGCCGTGGCCGCGCCCCTCGAGGACAGGGCCGCCTGGTCGTAGGCCATCGCGGCGGCCTCGGCAGTTTGAAACGTGCCCAGCCACACCCGTGCGCCGCCACGCGTGGAGTCTCGGATCTCCGCCGCGAACCGTCCCCACGGCCGCGCGCGCACGCCGATGTACGACGGTGCTGCCGAGAGTGCTCGCTTCTTGGGCCGAGGACTCCTTTCCGCGTCAAGCATCTCGCCGCTACTCAAGCTCGAGTCGAATGGAAACGAGTCCAAAGATGATGTGGTGGAGGATGAGCAGGAGGGAGTAGCGACGCCCATGGCACTGTGGTCATTGTGCTGCTGCTCCATGAGTGTGGTGTGTTGACCCAGAAACAGTCGGAGCTTCATGTGGGATTTATAGCACGGGGCGCTGCCTTTCGTCCACACTATCGATCGCAGAACCCATATACTACCTAGGACGGCGCCACCGCTATAATAATCACAAGTTGGGCTAGCTAAGAGCATTACTAGTAGAACCCGCAAACCCTCAAACCCTTATAGCAGTTTTAAGGGTTGAGAAGTGCCAGTTTTTGACACTTTTAAGGGTTGAAAAACAGGGGCAAAGACTAGAACCCTCAAACCCAACCCGTAAACTGCTTTAAGGGTTGGATTTGAGGGTTCTAGTCTTTGCCTCAACCCCAACCTTTAAAACTGTCATTTCATATATCACACATTTCATCACATTTCATCATATGATATATCACAAATTCCATCACAATTGACATAAAACAATAATCATTCTAGTTATTATTACAACACCGAATAAAACAATAATCATTCAAATTATTACAACAATGTTTGAGCAAATTACACTAATTGTTCGAATCAAATAGGACATAGAAAAGCAAAACAAAGATACATCATGGGCCAATGCGCCGCCCATCCAACTGCCAGTGGTGCTCTACTAGATCATCCCGGAGTCGACCATGAGTGGTTGCATCCTCAATCTGACGATGTGCTTGAAGAAAAGCGTGTATGCGAGAAGGGTTTCTTTCCGGTTGCACACGGGTACCAACATTGTCATAGAAACAAGGGTGGTTTAACCCTCTCTCATCCTCTAGGATCATGTTGTGTAGAATCACACAACTTTTCATGATGTTCATCAAGGTTTTTTTGTCCCAAAACCGAGCTGGACCACGAACTATATGGCAAACCTTGCTTGCAAAACACCGAAAGCTCTCTCAATATCCTTGCAGGCTGCCTCTTGTGCCTTGGTGAAATGAGCCTCTTTTCTTGTTAAGGGCACCCCATTTTTCTCCTTGATGGACTTCACAAGAGTTGCCCGAAGATACTGCTCACCGTACAACCGGATGACCAACTTGGCAAACCTACGGACTGACTCCGTGGTTGTATCTTGCCCAATGCGAAGATACTCGTCGGTATAATTCGCGGGTATGCCATAAGCGAGTACCCGCATTGCCGCCGATATCTTTTGATATGCACTAAACCCCATGATACCGGCGGTGGATCTACGACGTTTAAAGTAATATGAGGCGGCCTCATAATCGGTGACAATCTTCACAAACAAACTACGCCGCATTCGGTACCTTCTGCGGAAGAGATGAGGAGGGTATGTAGGTACCTCGGAGAAGTAGTCTTCCATCAAATGTTCGTGCCTGAGAGCGCGGTTCCGGTAGATGGTGACTCGCCCCATCTTCGACCCTCTCCTCTGATCCATCAGCTTCACGCGGTTTTCAAAGGATTGCACGTCGATGAGGAGGCTCATCATCTCGACGTCGTCGTCTTGCAACAACTCGTCGATGTCCGAATTGTCGGATGACGACCAACCCGACGAACCGGACAACGAGTCCATGTCGTTGTTGTTCACCTCCATCTACACAATACAACAAACAATAAATTGTGAGTGCCAACAATGAATCAAAAAGGAAAAAAAATAAAACAAAAATAAAGAAAAGGCAGCATACCTGCGGGGAGCTCGGGGCGGCGGCGCGGCTGCCTCTGGCCCGCCTGGCCTCTGGCGCGGCGGCTCGAGGAGGCCTGAGGCCGGCCTGCCTCTGGCCGCTGGGGGCCGGGAGGCAGCTGGGAGGCGGGAGCCGACTGGGGGGCGGGGCCCGACGGCTGAGGCGGGCGGGCGGGGGGCGGGGCGCGGCGGGGCGGGAGGCGGCGGGGCAGGAGGCCGGGGGGCGGGAGGCGGCGGGGCTAGAGGCCGGGGGGCGGGGCGCGGGGCGGGGCGGTCGGGGGCCGGGGCGCGGGGCGGGAGGCGGCGGGGAACGGCGGATTCGGCGGCGGGGAGTGTGGCGCAGGGGTGGGACGGCGGCGGCGTCGAGGGGAGGCGGGGGGGGGGGGGAGCGGATTTAGGGCGGGCGACGGCCGGCGGCTTGGGAGGGAGGAAGCGGGAGGTTGGGGACGGGAAACATCCCTCCCGCGCGACGGGGGAAGGGAGTGCGGGCTGGGGTCGAGCGCCCCCTCCAACCCTCACTTCTACGGTTTGAAATTGGGTTTGAGGGTTGGACCCTTACTTTTTTTTAAGGGTTTGAGGGTTTAGGGGTTCTAGTCTTTGCGTTTTTTTTGTTGCAACCCGTAAAAAAGCGGTTATTTTTAAGGGTTTGAGGATTTAGGGATACTACTAGTAATGCTTTAAGCGACGCGGAACGAGAGACGACGGGAGGTCGGGGTCGAAGAGGGAACCTTCGGAGATGGCTCGGGGACGACGTGAAGAGCTACGGACAGCAGCCGCCTAGGCCCCTACTTTTCTCGCTGACGTACGCACGCACGCCGCGCCGGTCCAAATCGAGTGCAGTCGTAGACTCACAGGTAGCCAAGACTATCCTAAATCAGAAGAGTTTATGATATCTCATAGGTTCATCCGGACAGTGCTACCCAACGATGACACACGCCATCTCCGGACAACTGTTTTCAGTTCAGGTGGCTGCATCATTATGCCGTTAGTGCTAGCTAGCTAGCTCATGATTATTTCAGAGTCAACTATTAGCATATAACTTCCGGTTTGTTAAGCTCTAGTGTGTAGTCGCCGCAACACATAAAACAAACAGTTTGTCTAATTGACATCTAGATAAGAATGTCACATCTAAGCTCCCATAAATAACACAACAACAAGAAACAAAAAGAAAACTGAGACAAAAAAATAGACTACAAACATAGTGAACATCAGGTTAGTAATGTCACATCTAGATGTGTCCTAGACAGACCCACAAACAAAATCAAGGACCAGCTGGCATATATCCAGTGAACGTTCTTTTAGTTGCGCGATTTATGACATTTTGTTTAATTTCTCAACTGGCGAGTTATATCTTGGTGCTGTATTTTCCTTTTCCGATTACGTGCTGAAATATATTGACTGCATTTTTCTCTTAGTTTGGACGTTTCGAGCAACTAGTTGTAGCATGAATTAAATGTGATATCGGAACCAAAAGGTCTTTAGTTCAAGATCCTGCCAACATAGTATTTAAAAAGAATTATGTGCCCTACATCGATCCACGTCTAAGGGCTAAATAAGTCTAGACGTAAAGGGAATGTAGCACTATATTGCCTGCCTCTCTCCATTTATTCGGACTTTTGGAGTAACTGATAGGAGCATGAATTCAATAGTATGTTCCTTTAGTGTGCTCCTTCTAAGCAAAATGAAAGCAGTACCACTGCATTTCGTAATAAAAAAGATTGGCTCAAAATTTATCAAATCACGCCAAATTTTATAGATGTATTGGAAGGCATCTATATATGTAAAATTATAATTTTTGGAGAGCTAGAAATGTTCCATTGAGTGCATGTGTTGACTTCCTTGTTCCTGCTCATCGGATTCTTTCTTTACGTATGCTCAACGCTCAACGTTCTTGGTCACAATAGAAGAAATTCCTCATTATATTCTTCATCTAACTACTACAACTTTAGATGAGGAACCAAAACATTTTTCTATAACCTGATATTCTTTGACCAACAAATGCGGAAATATCGCACGAATAACCCCTTTTAGCAATCGTAGGTTTCACAGACTGCTAACTTGCACCTCTAGTCCTATTATATTGGGATCCACCCACGTCCATCACATTCAGATTTATGAACACATGAAAAGGCAAGACGACATGTTAGTTAAGAAGAAAAATATGAACATATGATATTCCATGAATTTGTCTCTTCTAGTTTCTTTGTAACTACAAGACCACAAGGGTGAGGAAGTGCTTTTAAAGACAAAATGAGTGGTATTGTAAAATAAACCTAATAAACCAATTAATGTTGAACCAACTCAAAACGCGCTAGGAGACTCATTAAAACGGAGCCTTTAAAATGGTTCGTAAAGTCCTTTAAAACCATTTTAAAGGAATTGAAAGCCTGCAATTTCTTTGATTTCCTAAAATTGCAGTCTTTATAATACTTTTGTCATATGGAGAACATTAGTCAGTATAGTAGTCAGTGGGTTACATTTTACTTTTTATCTTCTTTTTTCCTATCTTGTCCTTTCACAAACTGTAGTACAGCTATGATGACCCCCTGCTCGCTCCACCGACACTAAGGTGTAATAACTAGGACTGTCCTTATGAACTGAGCCTAAGTCAGATGGTTAGATTCTTCGTGGTAAAACCGATCCAGGGTTCAAGTCCTATACTTGGCATTGGTGGTCGCTTTTTTCTGGATTTGTTTGAGTCCTTCCGGCAATATAAGTTCCGGTCGACTACAAAGGCATCTATCGCGACTTCATCAATCTCAAGATGATGTGCCGGCCCAGTCTCTTAAAGGTGCTCATAAGGGTAGGATGTGCGTGCATTCATAGAGATGAGTTTATGTGCATATGTATGAGCGTCTGCATTTTTACTGTGTTCAAAAAAACTAGGACTGCCCTTAGTGTTATAAAAACAACCTTCATTTAAGCTATATCTAGCTAGATGATTAGATATAGCAGTCTAAGTGCAGTATATAATAGTGTTGTAAAAACAACCTTCATTTAGTGTCTTCTGTTAAAGAAATGTTAGTATGAGATGTCAGATTAGGGTCCTTCATTTAGTATCAGGACCGGTGTCAGTTATCACCATGGTGTGCTTGGGAGAGGGAAACGAGGAGGAAGTGAGCCTGGACATGGCACGCAACCAGCATATTTAACTCAGACAATTAAAGAACTCAATTATGGCATACTTCGATTGGTTATTTGTCACGTTCAAGTTTTTCACTTCGCCCACTCCGTGCGCACCTTGGTTGCCTAATGCACCTAGACCGAGGGAGTGCTATGCTCTTCCGTATATGCTATACGTCGTTTACTGTACAGCTGGTCCCATCTGTCAAACTTTGCCGAGTTTTTGATGAACAGAACTCGGTGAAATTTTTATTCTGCCGAGTTTTTTTTGTTCACCGAGCCATTTTCTGTTGGAACCTGGGAAAGCCAGAGCTCTGCCAAGTTGCTTGCCATTGCCGAGTCCAATTTTGAATCAAACTCGGCAAACAGTAGTTTGTCAAGTTCCCGACAGAATAAACTCGGCGAAGCAGAAAATACACAACGACGGAGAATGAGAGAGTCGAAGGAAACTTCGGAGATGCATGCATGGCTCGGCTGGTGTGACGTGAACAGGAGCTGGCGGCAGCCGCCTACTTTTCTCCATGACGTAGGTACACTTGCTATTTTCCAGCCGCGCCGGTCCAAATCGAGGTGCAGTCACAGGTAGGCGGCCGGTAATCAAAACTACCCTGAAAAAAAAAGGATATGGTTTCTCATAGGGTCATCGGGACAGCGCTATCTACACATCCAGCTGCCTGAAGCGACACAAGCGAGCGTGCATATCGGGAGGGACAACCCCTTTGCAGGTGGGGTGGCTGCTGCATCATGCTTTGTGCTAGATCATGATTATTCCATAGTAAAGCAGAGTAACTTGCAGTTTGTTAAGCCATACCTACTCTACTCTAACAGATACAATAAAATCAAGCTCATGGTTGTTCTTTAGTGGCGGGCTCGGGGCCTTTTAAATGGGAGAGATTTTCACTTCCCAACCTCTCCTCAATTTTTGGCGACTGTTCGATGCTCGTGAGGTGACCCTCTGACCCGCATCGGCTCGGCTGGATTCCCTCGTGCCCAACCTCGGCTGGATCCAATCAAGCGCCATATCCTGTAGCATGCATTGCGTCAGCTTTATCCTCTCCCCGCGTCGGATCCCCTCGCCTCGGCTGGTAAGCTACATGCCAAACAGGAACCTCATGTCTTATGGAAGACTTCATTAATGATGGAATCAGGCTTCTCGCCATCGATGACCATCACGGAGCAGAGGAACGGCCCACAGAAGATCCAAAATTGACTTTCAGGGTGGCCGGTGACCAATGGCGGATGACCTGCGTCCCAACCGCGCCTAGAGGCTCGGAGCAGAGGAACGGGATGCACCCAGCCCGATTCGTCCTACTCCTCGATGACCTAGGGTAGGAAGCATTGAGACTACGCTCGGACCACGTCCCGACATGGTGTGCAGCGGGGCGGGGTGACGCACTAGCGAGAGGGTGGTCCTCATGGAACGGTGAGCAGTGGCGCTGGCCTCGAGGTGGTGGCAGGATCTGGCCAGGCAGGAGAGGAGGCGTTTAGGGGCGGCAGCGCGCTTCTCAAGTCCAGTGGAGGCGGGCTCACCACCGACGCAGCACGCAGCGGTAGGAGAAGGAGAACTGACGGAGGAGAGGACGAAGGGTGGTGGACTAGCGACACTCCGGCAATAGCAGACTGGGTTGGGCCAATGCGGGATGAATGGTACAAATTGGGTTGGGATCCCCTGCGGGATGAGTGGCGTCCGGGTAGGAGTGGAATTTTCTGGTGTTTTTACCTCTGTCGTCCATATACTTGCATGCATAGCCAATTGGTTGGTGTTGCAAACTGAAAGCTGATGTGGAACCATGATGTGGACAGTGTGCATGTGTAGAGAATTGCGGCAAAAATCACTGTTCTGACCTGTAGTCAAAATCAATTCACAAACTAAACTGTTGACGAAAAAATTTCACTTTGCTGACCCTTTCGTGTAACGCCCGACAGCTAGGCGCCACACTATACTGTGCAGCGCCTGACTGACAGGCGCTGCATGTCTGGCCAGCATCGCACCTCAAACTATCCAAAAATTGCTAAGTCAGTGTGCAACGCCTGAAAGCTAGGCGCCACACTATACAGTGTAGCGCCTAGTGCCTGAGCGTTGCACTACTGGCCTCTTCCGGGAGCGAACGAACCTGACTGCCAGCCTCGCTGCGTCGGGCCCAAATAAGCGCTGGCCGCTTGGCGACGGGATCCCCGGCCCAGATACTATCTCGCCAGGCCGTGAGTAGAGTACGACGGCAGCGGCACAGTGCGAGCCGGGCATGGAAAACCTGAAAGGCTGAAACCCACTGTTGGCTTGTGAAAGCAAGGCGCACGAGCAGCATCAACGATGGATCGGTTGATCGATCGAGGCAAGGCAATCATGGCACTCATTATTAACGCGGGTTTGCACGGGCATCGATGGATTCTGCCGCTGAACCATCCCCATCCCACTCTCTCTGCTAAGTTGTCCTTCTATATATCCTCCAACTAGTGCAACGCCTAACGTCTAGGCGCTATACTGTATAGTGTAGCGCCTAGCTCTTAGGCGTTGCACACTGACTTAGTAATTTTCACGCAGATTAGGCTACAACGCTGGCCAGACATGTAACGCCTGTCAGTCAGGCGGTGTACAGTGTAGTGTGACGCCTACCTGTCGGGCGTTACACAAAAGGGTCAGCGTAGTGAAATTTTTTCACCAACATTTCAGTTTGTGAATTGATTTCGACCACAGGTCATATTTGTCGTTTTTGCCGAGAATTGCTACTAGTGGGGATCAACTTCTTAAGAATATGATTTCTGGGCAAATACAACTACCGATCTACTCTGCAATTCTCTCCAAAATTTAAGTAGCATTCAAAAAAGTTACCAACCAACAAGCCATAACATCAAGCTGAGTATGAGAACAGGGACATGATTTGCATATATCATCTTACAGTTCAAACATGCATAAATTAATTTAGTTCACCAAAACAACATCCAGAAAACAAGTTCGCCTCTACTCCTGCTTGATGATGTTGGCCTCCCACGCAGTGAGCTGTGCCTCCTTGGCGGTGATTTTTGCCTCCCTCACGGAGATCGACTTCTTCTCTACCTCCACCGAAGTCTTTTGTTTTTGTGTTTTCCAGCAAGTGAATCTTCGAGCTTTTTAGCCTTCTTCTGAGTGATTGCAGTGGCGTGCTTGATAGCAGCTTCTTGATACCTGGACTTCCACCCCAGCATGGCGAGCTGGACCACGCCGAAAGCTGTCCCGATGCTTACAGTGAGCATATAGCTGCAGACATTCCAAGACACCGTCCTGACGTGTATCGCAGTTTCCATCAGCTTCTGACGCGTGGCTGCCTCGTGCTTGATGAAGATACAACTAAGATTCAAGACCTCCCGAGTGAGCTTCCGGTGGCCAAAGATGTCGGCGATCTCGACCATGGAGTTCTCTCTCTAGATCTCTGAAGGGATCTGCAGGAGGAGGGTCACCTTGGCAGACATGGAGCGGCGATGGGTGATGGGGGCGGTTGGGTGGTGGCGGAGGAAGGGGAAGCCGTCGGCGTGCGGGATGGGGCGTCGACGGCCATGTTGGTGTGGACGGCTAAAACTGAGCCGGGTGGCGGCAGAGGTGGGCAGCGGCAAAGAGCCCTAACTCTAAACCTACACTAGAAATGATACGGCAACAGCGTGGTCGCACCTACACCGACAATAGTGGAAGTGAGAATGATGAAGCATGCCGATTCACAGTCACGACATATATTTTTATAATAATTTTTTGTACTTATTTAAACTAGTTGTAAATATATATATATATAAATATATATATATATATATGTATATATATAGTACACTTTTATATTACTTCGCTCGCATAGTTTACAAAATAAAAATGTTGCTAAACAATACATATAATGTTCTATGTTTGTTCTGCAATTTTAATGAATATTAGTAAAATTTTGCTCCTCCTATACTGAAATTGTATGCTATATAACAAAATTTGTCTTTGAATTTATTTAAATTATATTAACTATGTAGTACATAAATATGTATTTGCATGTGTGTGTGTTTTCACATATATTAATATCATTAAATATGATGATAGAGATCTGTAAAACATACGATCTAGCAAAAGTATTAATGGCGGTTTCTAGTTTATTATTAGGTAATCTTATATAAACTTCTAGGGTATGCTAAATGGGTCTTGCAATTTGGGTTCATTAATAAATTGACAACATGTGCATGATTCGTCCTGGTAGTTCAAATAGCATAATTATTGTAATGATCAAAGCACATAAAAAATTACATGCTCTACTTTGCACATATATGACTTTGTTAGGGCATGCCTTCTAATGTTTTTGTGGTTGATGACAATGTGTTTTGCGGACTAACCCTGTACATGAGCATTTCAGATATTCTCATATTTCGCACAAGACAGTTTTTATTCCCTCGGTGAAAGAAAGAACGAAGACGGTTTTCCGGCGTTTCTTTTTCCATTGACTTGAGTGCTAGGAAATCCCTACTACTAAGAGATGGTCCGCATTGAAAGGTATGGGTGGAATCAACACGTACACAACCCCATATGCACATACATGTCGTTACTGCTCTTTGGTGTCTCCTTCTGTCCATGCTTGGGCTCTTTTGTAGTACCTATGCGGTAGTACCGCTCGGCTCCACAGTAGTACCGCTTTTGTGGTACTTCCACTATGAGCTACTGCGGCTACTACCGCCGAAGTTGAAGCATTGTGCATGCTCTCGGGTGCCCTCACCGCCCTAGCGGTAGTAGAACATTAATTCCACAGTAGTACCGCTGCTACTTCTGCTTGTGGCTGAGGCGTGTGCATGCTCTCGGCTGCCCTCACTACCATCACGGTAGTTCCACGGTAGTGCAATGGTAGTACCGCTCGTGTTGTACTTCCTTTATCGCACCGTTCGTCTATTATTGCTTCTTCTGTTAGCCGTCAACAATTAATTGAAGTACCGCTGGTCGTAGGCCGTAGTACCGCTCCGGCGGAACTACCGTTCTAGTATTGTGTCAATACTCATGGGATGCAGAGAAACTACTCTGCGAAGCGGTAGTACCACTCCCCTGAATGGTAGTACCTCTTGAGCACGGGCAGAGCACTTAACAGTTGGATTTGAACGGCCACTATATAAAGGGGGAGTTCTTCCGGAAGAACACGTACCTATTTTCCCTCATTGCACAATTGTTTCCCAAAGCTAAAAATATCCTGATCTCCCTCCCTATCCATCAAAACTTATTGTTAGGGTTTGGAGGAGAAGCCCCTGATCTACAGTTTCACCAAGAGATATTTTGGTTCCCCCTTAATCCAATGTGGATCTTATTACTCTTGGATGTTTGGGCACCCTAGACTGAAGAGTCACATCGGAGCTACATTTCATTGTGATGAAGCTTCGCGGTGGTGTTGGGAGCCTCCAATTAAGTTATGGAGAGAGCCCCAACCTTATTTGTAAAGATCCGGTTGCCACCTTCGAGGGCACCGCTAATGGATTAACTTCACCTTGTATTGTGCTAGGGTGTGCGAAGAATACGCTGTCTCTAGTGGCTTCTTGGGGAGCATTGTGCAACCACACCGCTCCAATGAAAGCACCCCCCTGAGGGAGTCCTGGACTAGGGGGTGTCCGGATAGCCGAACTATCATCATCGGCCGGACTCCAAGACTATGAAGACACAAGATTGAAGACTTCGTCCCGTGTCCGGATGGGACTTTCCTTGGCGTGGAAGGCAAGCTTGACGATACCGATATGTAGATCTCCTACCATTGTAACCGACTCTGTGTAACCCTAGCCCTCTCCGGTGTCTATATAAACCGGAGGGTTTTAGTCCATAGGACGAACAACAATCATACCATAGGCTAGCTTCTAGGGTTTAGCCTCCTTGATCTCGTGGTAGATCCACTCTTGTACTACCCATATCATCAATATCAATCAAGCAGGAGTAGGGTTTTACCTCCATCGAGAGGGCCCGAACCTGGGTAAAAACATCGCGTCCCTTGTCTCCTGTTACCATCCGCCTAGACGCACAGTTCGGGACCCCCTACCCGAGATCCGCCGGTTTTGACACTGACATTGGTGCTTTCATTGAGAGTTCCTCTGTGCCGTCGCAATCAGGAAGGATGCCTCTTCCCGTCTTTAAAGATGGTACCATTGCCAAAGGAGCCTTGGCCACCGGCCAAACTATCCGGCTAGGTGGTTTTCTTATGACCGCCTGTTCGGCCACCGCTCCGACAATGACCTCTCGGGCCATCAAAAGCGATCTTCACGTCAACTCGGAACTCGCCGAGCAGCTAGATCCGATGGAGCTCTCCTCCATGAACGAGCTCTTGGATCGCATCGCCGCTCTGGGAGTCGCTATAGACTACGATCAGATTGGGCTTAAAACCGATCTGAGAGAGATCAACTCTCCCCAGGCTACCCACCATGTTGCCGTGGTAGAGGAGCAGCGCGGCAGCTCTTCTTCTATATTAAAGACCAGCTATGTCCGGATTCCCGACCCCTCCATGCCGGATTCCCGCGGAGGGACGGACGTCAATCAAGTACTGAACCTAAAGTCAGGCAGTGAACCGGATTCGTTGGACAACATCCAGTAATCTAAGCTTCCAAATTCGGAGACTTTTCGGCCCTTGAGCCCCAGATTGGGTGGGGTTCCGAATTTAATTCCACCCACCCACCCAAATACAAGCGATCTATCTCAAATCCGGCAAGAGCCCGCTGAAACAGTACATCATTACTGGGCCAGATTCCTCCTGGTTATGGACAGGATAAAGGACTGCCGCGAGGAAAGCGCAATCTCAATTTTCTGCAATAACTGCACGGACAAGGGAATCATGAACACCATAAGTCGTCGTGAAATTGCACGCTTCGCCGACCTGGCATCTATAGTACGAAAGTACTGTGCGATGGAGAGCGCCTGGAAAACCGAAACCAAGTTTTGGGACAATCCAGCTCCGCAGACAACCCTAGTCCGAAACAAAAGGGTGCATCATGCTCAGACACCTGTGTCAAAAACCAAAAAGCAAAAAACCCCTAAAGGGCACGGAACCGTACTGGAGGGATGGCTCAGCGGACCCTGTAGAATCCATAGTACAGAGGGCGCCACCCCAACACATACCCTTCGAGCATGTTGGATACCGCGGCAGGTGGCCAAAAGTGGCAAAGAGCTCCTAGCCCCAGAGAACCAGCCCAACAGTACTAGTACAGTATTAACAGTCTTCGAGACTTTCGCATCAAATAATATGCGGAAACGAACACTCCGCAGCCTCGCCGAAGTCTACCAAGTAGCAACAATACATCCATGGAGCGACACGGCTGTCACCTTCAACGCCAGCGACGAACCTAAATTCCGAACAGCCCGAGCACCAGCCGCATTGGTCCTCAGTCCAATAGTGGACGGCTTTCGTCTTACAAAGGTACTCATGGATGGCGGCAGCGAATTAAACCTCATTTACGAGGAAACCCTTCGAAAAATGGAAATAGACTGGAGCCGCATTGAGCGAAGCAGCACAACCTTTAGAGGAATAATCCCTAGTCGGGAAGCACGCTGCACAGGAAAAATTACACTAGATGTGTTGTTCGGCTCACCGGACAATTACAGGTCTGAGGAGGTCACGTTCCAAGTGGCCCCGTTCAGCAGCGGATATCACGCTTTATTAGGGCGAGAGGTATTCACAATTTTCCAAGCTATACCCCATTACGGGTACATGAAGCTTAAAATGCCCGGGCCCAATGGAATTATCACTCTTGTCAGTGATCCGGACATAGCACTTCGCGCTGAAAATAAGACAGCCGCACTAGCCCTAGAGGCACTATCCAAAGTCCACCTCTTTCAAACCAGCAGACGAAATAGTCAAATTCCAAGTCCATCCAACGGACCCCACAAAGACGGCCTCCATTGGGGCATAATTAAACCCCGATGTAGACGCCGCACTACGAGAATTCCTTCGGGAAAATTGGGACATTTTTGCCTGGCACCCTTCAGATATGCCAGGAATCCCACGCAGGCTGGCAGAACACAGCCTAAACATCCTAAAAGGATTCAAGCCAATCAAACAGGCTCTTCGGCGATTTTCCGAACCCAAAAGACAGATAATGGGAGAGGAGCTAGCCAAACTATTAGAAGCCGGATTCATCAAAGACATAAAACATCCGGACTGGCTAGCGAACCTGGTAATGGTACCAAAAAAGGACAAATCCTGGTGCCTGTGTGTCGATTTTAAAGACCTTAACAAGGCATGTCCAAAGGATCCTTTCCCCCTTCCCCGCATCGACCAAATCATCGATGCTACCCCAGGGCACGATTCATTGTGCTTCCTCGACGCATACTCCGGATACCATCAAATCAAGATGGCGGAGACAGATCAGGCCGCAACGGCATTCATTACTCCATACGGACCATTTTGCTTCAACACAATGCCCTTCGGGCTCAAAAACGTCGGCGCAACATATCAGCGCATGATTCAGACATGTTTGGCAACCCAGATCGGCAAAACAGTGGAGGCATACGTAGATGATGTGGTCGTCAAGACCAAAAACGTCGAAACTCTAGTAGACGATTTGAGGCTCACATATGACAACCTCCGAGCATATGACATTACGCTCAACCTGGAAAAATGCATTTTCAGCGTACCAGCCAGAAAGCTCTTGGGCTTCATTGTATCCGGTAGAGGAATTGAAGCAAACCCAGCCAAGATCCAAGCTCTGTCGCAGCTGGATATCCCGAAAGACCTCAAACAAATACAAAAATTAACTGGATGCGTGGCGGCTCTGAGCCGCTTCATCTCCCGCTTGGGAGAATAGGCATTGCCCCTCCATCGCCTCCTCCGGCGAACCGAACACTTTGAATGGACGGATGCTGCCACGGCCGGACTCGAAGAAATAAAGGCCATATTGGCAACAAATCTGGTCCTGGCCGCTCCCAACTTGGGCGAACCAATGTTATTATATATCGCGACAACACATTAAGTTGTAAGCGCGGTGCTCGTCGTCGAACGAGAAACAGAAGGACACAAATTCCCTCTTCAAAAACCAGTGTACTACGTTTTAACTCCATGCAAGTCCCGGTATCCACATTATCAAAAGATAGCGTACGCGGTGTTCATGGCATCCCGGAAGCTGCGACACTACTTTCAGGAGTGTTCGATAATAGTGGCCTCCGAAGTACCTCTCAACGACATTATAAACAACCGCGACGCGACGGGAAGGATTGCAAAATGGGCCATTGAGCTACTACCATTCGACATAACCTACAAGTCACGACGATCTATAAAGTCGCAAGTTTTGGCCGATTTCATCGCTGAATGGACCGAAGCCGAACTCCCTAAAGAGTACGGCGCATACTCCAATTGGATCATGCATTTCGACGGCTCCAAAATGTTGGCCGGCTTGGGGGCTGGCGTCGTTGTGACGTCCCCAACCGGAGACACAATTCAATACGTACTTCAGATAATGTACACGGACTCCAACAATGCAGCCGAATATGAGGCCCTTCTACATGGTCTCTGGATGGCAATCTCCATGGGCATTCAACGCCTAGAGGTCCGCGGGGATTCAAACCTCGCAATATCCCAAGTAAATGGAGACTTTGACGCCAAGGATCCGAAAATGGCAGCCTACCAAAACGTCGTCCTAAAAATGTCAGCTCGGTTCGAAGGACTCGAATTCCATCATGTAGCCCGGGATAATAACCAGGCGGCCGACGTGTTGGCACGCATCGGCGCAAAGCGCGACGTCGTCCCTCCAAACATCTTCCTGGAGCGGCTCTTCAAGCCATCCGTATTATGGGAAGAGGAGTCCGGAAATAACAACCCGGAACCAACCGCACCGCCCAACACCGTACATTCTGACACAATTGGCGGCTCAGCCACCGAAATAACACCTTCGGCCCACGAAATAATGACAGTCATTGCCCCGTGGACGGAACCATTCCTAGCCTACTTAACAAGGCAGGAACTTCCCGAAGACCAAAACGAGGCCCGCTGCATAATACGGCGGTCCAAAACCTACAAGGTCCATGAGGGAGAGCTTTATAAGAAAAGCACAACCGGAGTCCTTCAAAGGTGCACTTCGAAGAGGAAGGGCGAAATCTTTTGGCTGAAATTCACGCCGGACTCGGCGGGCCCCACGCCGCAGCCCGGGCCCTAGTAGGCAAGGCCTTCCGTACAGGATTTTATTGGCCGACGGCCCGGGCAGATGCTCAGGACTTAGTCCAATGATGCGTCGGTTGCCAGCTCTTTGCTAACCAAAGCCACATGTCACCCACAGCCCTCAAAACTATACCCATCACCTGGCCGTTCGCGGTCTGGGGGCTTGATATGGTTGGACCCCTTAAAGGGGGAACCCACAAGCAAACATACCTATTGGTCATGGTGGATAAATTCACCAAATGGATAGAGGCCAAGCCAGTCAAAACGGCCAAATCCGGACCCGTGATAGACTTCATATCTGGGGTAGTACACCGCTATGGCGTCCCCCACAGCATCATCACTGATAACAGCACCAACTTCACGGCCGACGAGGTTAAACTCTGGTGCAAAAATATGGGCATCAAGCTCGATTACGCTTCAGTCTATCACCCGCAAACTAACGGTCAAGTCGAACGAGCAAATGATCTAATAATGAGCGGCATCAAACCCAGGTTAGTGCGATCCCTCACGGAATCTAACACGCACTGGGTAGAGGAGCTCGACTCCGTACTCTGGGCGCTGCGGACCACGCCAAACCGTACTACCAAATTCACACCATTTTTTATGGTGTACGGCGCAGAGGCAGTTTTGCCCTGCGATATAATTCATGACTCACCTCGCGTGCACATGTACGAAGAAAGAGAAGCCGAGTTGGATCGGCAGGACAGGTTGGACGCCTTAGAAGAGGAGCGCGACGTGGCAAAAGCTCATTCCGCATTCTATCAACAGCAGGCTCGAAGATATCAAAGCAGAGAAGTACGGGCCAAAACTTACACCATTGGCGAACTGGTTCTACACCTGCCGGACAAGAAAAAGGACAAACTCAAGCCCAAATGGGAATGTCCCTTCATCATCGACCAAGTCCTGACCGGTGGAGCATACTGTCTGCGTAATGCATCGAACAACCAACTCGAGCCGAACCCATGGAACGCAGCCCGCCTCCGAAGATTCTATGCCTAGCACCGGACTCAGAGTGCGTCTCCTTCCGCCGCCCACAATTTATACTTTAGCTGTCTTTTGTTCTCTCTTTCTTCCTTTTTTCTTCTCTCTTTTCGTAAAGCCTTTGAGGGCTGATCGGCGCATTGACCGCACACACTTGACGTGCTTCTTGCACTCATTATACCTGGGGGCTTCTTTAACAGAAGCTTATTTATACGGGTTTCATGCCCAACACATGTGTCACACTTCCGCATGTACCTTTTATTCACCATTATATGCATCGATATGACTTAAGTTTTGGCCAAGCTTGGTTGCCTGGCTCCTGTGCTTACCCCTACGTTCCCGATTGTTCGGCTAGGAGGTAAAGGGAGCACCTCTGCGATTGTTACTACCGGGTCAGCCGGATGTGTACCTCAGACTGGGTGAAGCCGAAAGCTAGCGTTCTTAAGGGAATATTCGGTCGGTGATTTGAAAGATGATCTCTTACTTATTTATTTATCTGCCCCCAGATGCTTTTCTGCTCTTTTCGCAGTCCGGACATGCACTTTAGGGCATGCCTCCCAGGGAAAGGAACCCCTAACGGAACTATTCTCCCTGGAAGATGTTTCTTACTAACCATGTAATATAACATAACTAGTTGGGCACTTGCCTGATAAAGCACTAATGACCCCTACGCCTGGTCTCCATGCATGCCCCGGTTTTTCACATAACCGTGAGGGTATTCGGACACACTCCAGACTCTAGGGTCCCGAGGTCGAAGCGAAAAGGTCCGCAAAGACAAATGATCTACAATCCGGCTAGAAGGCATTTTACATGTCATTTTAGATTACATCGTCAAATGGACTGATTGTACTCCTCTTCAATCCCATCTAACAGGCTGTCTAGCTTACAGTCCCGTTGGGAATACTTAGCGGCCAACTCTACTTGGCCATACATTAAGCTCACAGGGATCTCCTTCCCATCGGGCCCCACAGGTCCGACCTCGGCCATGTGGTTTGGATCAGCCTTCGTGTACCGCGTCTTCACCATGGCCCAGGCCTCCCGAGCGCCTTGACGGCAGGCCGATATCTTCCACAGACGGAAGCGCTGCCGTGCTCCCTGAAGCTTCTCCTCAAGCCCTCCAAGACCCTCCAGCAGGTAGACAGACGGCCATAAGGCCTGGGCGACGCTGCTCATCGCCTGCCGAACACGTTCGTTCAGCTGCAGCAGCTCGGGAAGTAGATCACCCGTTGAACCGGGCATTTCCTCCGCAGGACGACCTGTGAGCACACCTACAGACACATTTCTGTCAATCGACTCCCTCGCCGAACTCTTCTTTTCAAAAGAGTTTGCTCAAGCACTTACTGTAAATGCCGCGACGAAGCCGCTGATTCTCCTTCACGGAGCCAGACAGTTGGGCCCGAACACCTTTCAGCTCTTCGCCCAGCTGGGTGTGGGCATCTTGGAGTTTGTTCCTCTCCTGCTGCACCTTCATAAGCACCCTCTCGCTGGCCTTCAGCTGGCGTAGTAGCTGTTGCTTGTGCGGATCAAGTCCGGCACCATCTGCAATATTATTGTCAGACTTATACGCATGCCGCACTTCATAAACCACCTATCTTTTTGAAATATGTGTTACCAGAGGGGGTCTCCGTGGCTCCCCCGGCGGCGGCTAGTGCAGCCTCAAGTTGTGCCTTGCACTCTTGAAGCTCCTGGGACAGGTGGGTATTCTTCTCCGTAAGATCCATCATATCAAATGATCCTTAAATCAGTTATCCTAACTATTTTAAGTCTCAGGGGCTACTGGCATATATAACTATTAAAATTCCTTACCCGTATGTCTTTCACATACTGCTCCATGGCTCTGGTTAAACCATCTTGAGCGGCACGGAGGTGCGCGTCTCCCGCATTAAAGGCATTTAACGCCTTCGGGGAGAAACACGCGTCACGAAGAACTGTCCGGCGGCGCCTGCGATTCATGGCGCTCTCCACCTCAGACCTGCTGGCGGACAGCCTGTCGGCATCCTTTGTCAGAGGGGTGTCCGGCTCACGCCTTGCGCTCGCCTCCCCCTCCGGACCAGGTGTTGGAGCCTGACTGGCGGAGGCTTGGTTGGCAACCTCTCCGGGCATAGTCCGGCGAGCGCTCTTTCTCCTGGAAAGGTCATGAGCATTAATATACCTCCCAGGAATCTTTCCCTTAAAAACGGTGGCGAGCTATACCGTTGCGGCGACGTTTCGATTCGCGCCGCACTCCTCTTCCGCCTGCTGGGCCGAACTGACCCTTGTTGGTCAGCCGCCGCGAGTTTGGCTTCCCGCCTTGAAGGCACCTCCTGCGAGGCACCGTTGGTATACGGTGGTCAGAAATAAGCACGGATGAAGTAATGGTGTCAGGACTCCGGTCATAGTTATCTGGGAAGCCAGAGATAAACCAGGGTAGTCAGCCGTAATGGCGACTAAAGCATTGTCCACGCTAAGTTGGTGGAACACCCCGTCAATCAGCTCCACCTCTATGTCTGGATCCTCTTCGGAGGCCGGATCAAGGGATCTTCCCGGATCCTTGGGTTGTGGGGTCGGGCTGTGTATGCCCTCCACATCCCGGCGCAGTTCCTGCATCGAAATCATAAAGTAAGACACTTAACTTTGAAAATACGGATCGGATAGATAAACGTCCGCTTACCCAGCTCCGAGGGTTATTCATGGAGAATCCATTCAATGGACTCGTGCGGAGGAAGTCCTCTTTCTCCCCCTTGTACAAGCCGGACAGGATCTTCACCAGATCGGCAGCCGATCCCGGCCCCTTGCGGCCATGACGGGTGGTGTCATTCTCCCTGTTGAAATCCCACATGGGGTGGCCCCTATATTGGAGCGGCTGCACCCCTCGCATGATGCACGTGGCCATGACTCCAATCATGGTCAATCCGGAATGGGCCAGTAACCTTATCTGGCCCATCAGATATTGGACGCTCCTATCATCTTCCTGTTGAGGGCTCCGCGGGCGCCAACTCAGGTGTTTCTTCAGAGGAGCGTTGCTGAACTCTGGGAGGCCGATCCGAACTAGGTCCGGCAGTGGGGCGTCTTCCATATAAAACCATTCCGAAGGCCAGTCTTCGGACGCCTTCTTCGGCGTTCCGGATAGATATCCGGTCCCAGCGATGCACCATATTTCGGCTTCGCCCACTTGATATATTGACCCCTCGTGAGAACGGGGTACGAGGCAAAACAATCTCTTCCACAGCGCGAAATGGGGCTCGATGCCCAAGAACAGCTCGCAAAGAGCTACAGAACCCGCAATGTGCAAAAGGGAGGCGGGTGTAAGGTGGTGAAGCTGGAGTCCGTAGAACTCCAGGAGCCCCCGGAGAAACGGATGTATGGGAAATCCGAGTCCCCTTATTAGATAAGGGACGAAGCATACCCGCTCTCCTTTGGAGGGATTGGGGGTGCTCTCCGCCTTCTTTCCACCTTTGTAGGTGGCCAGTCCGGCTCGAACCGGAACCATGAAGGCTGGGGGAAGGTATCCCTCCGCTTGGAGCGTCACCAACTCTCTGTGCGGGACTGAACATCTCCTCCAATCTCCTGGCTGAGGGCTGGGAGAGCGAGAGGTGGACCTGCGTCGACTGTCCATGATGGAATGGATTTTTTTCAGAGGCGCTCCGATGAGTACTCGCGGGAGGAGGATGGTGTGATTCGGATCTAGATCCTTGCCTCTCTTATAGGCAACTTATTCGTGCAGCTAAGGGGTAAAACGTAAAAATACCCTGGCTTTTCGCATTCATACGAAACGTGGAAGAGGGACATTATTGGACGTGGAAGCCAAGGAGCGCAACATTTGTAAGGAAGCCGGACACTATTCGGCAAGCACGTGGAATTTAGAGGAGAACCCGCCTTGCAACGCCGAAGACAATATACACGCCGGATTCATCGTCATTGAAGCCTGGTTCGGGGCCTACTGAGGGAGTCCTGGACTAGGGGGTGTCCGGATAGCCGAACTATCATCATCGGCCGGACTCCAAGACTATGAAGACACAAGATTGAAGACTTCGTCCCGTGTCCGGAGGGGACTTTCCTTGGTGTGGAAGGCAAGCTTGGCGATACGGATATGTAGATCTCCTACCATTGTAACCGACTCTGTGTAACCCGAGCCCTCTCCGGTGTCTATATAAACCGGAGGGTTTTAGTCCATAGGATGAACAACAATCATACCATAGGCTAGCTTCTAGGGTTTAGCCTCCTTGATCTCGTGGTAGATCCACTCCTGTACTACCCATATCATCAATATCAAGCAAGCAGGAGTAGGGTTTTACCTCCATCGAGAGGGCCCGAACCTGGGTAAAAACATCGCGTCCCTTGTCTCCTGTTACCATCCGCATAGACGCACAGTTCGGGACCCCCTACCCGAGATCCTCCGGTTTTGACACCGACACCCCCCCACCCCAAAGTGGGAACTTCGATAACACATCTCGTCTTCACCATGTCCACTCACGGTTACTTCTTACCTTTACTTTGTGCAAGCTTTATTGTGTTTGTATATGTTAATATGGTAGTGATATATGTTAATATCGTAGTAACCGTTGGTAAAATAGATAGGTTTCCTTCTACTAGACAATAAAGGATCTCAGTCGTGGTAGTTATTGGGCCATACTTAGCTACAACCCTTCATCCAAGTGACCAGGGTTCGAGTTACACTTCTTTCCAAATTGATGCCCCCCCCCTTCTTGAACCAGAATTTTTTTTTGTGAGATTTCTTTAATTTTTTTAAAGGTGACTATTGAGGAACTATAAAAGCCCGGTCGATTGTGGGTGGTGACTGGTTCTTGCCCAGTGAATTCTTTCTCGAGATATAGTCCATGCACAACGTTCTTAGTCAAAATGAGAAGAAATTCTCCATTCTCCATCTTTGTCGTCATCCTTTATGATTAAGAATCCCCCAAAAATTGTAAACCAATATTGTTTGACCAGCAAATTAAAAAAATACCGCATAAATTGCCCCTTGAGCCTATACGTGTAACAGATTGCACCCCTAGGCCCTAAGCCCTTATTAGGCTCCGCCCATGTCCATCGTGGACATACTAAAGCTATTTACACTGCTCTAACATTGAATTTTCAGGTCTATTTGCACATGAAGAAATAACGACAACATGGGAATTAATAGTGAAAACATGAAGTGTGTATTCGTATTTTATCACCTAATCTTGGTCTTCGTCGGTGGAAAGTCTCTACGATAGATCCCCTAGCGCACTAGAAACATATCTTATTGTTACACTAGCATCTCAAATATATAGTGCTCATGTTTATTCGTGCCGAGTGTCACCTTGGCTCGACTGGGTGCGGGTCTGATACGTCTCCAACGTATCTACGTTTTGAAACACTTTCACTCTTGGTTTGGACTTTAATTTGTATGATTTAAATGACTGACACTGTTTTTAGCAGAACTACCTTGGTGTTGTTTTTTGTCTAGAAATAAAAGTCCTTGGAATTGGACAAAACTTTACGGAGATTTTTATAGAATACATAAAAATACTGGTGCAAAGATCTACCGGAGGGGGCCACTAGCAGGCCACAAGAGGGGGGGGGCATGCTACCTTGTGGGCCCCACGGGTGGCCGTCTGACCTCCAAGCTTATCTATATTGTCTCCCTGAGAGAAAAATCAGAGAGAATGTTTCATCGCGTTTTACGATACGAAACCGCCGCCAGCTCTTGTTCTTCGTCGGAGGCCTGATCTAGAGTCCGTTCAGGGCTCCCGAGAGAGGGATTCGTCGCTGTCATCCTCACCAACCCTTCTCCATCAATAATTTCATGATTCTCACCACCCAAAGTGATGGAGATGGATGAGATTTCTTTTGTAATCGAGTGAATTTATTAGGGCATGGTCCCTAGTATCTATTATGTTATGAGACTGATGTTGCTATGACTTTGCTATGCTTAATTCTTGTCACTAGGGCATACTGTCATGATTTTAGATCTGCATCTATTATGTTTTCATGAATATATTTGAGTTCTTGATCCTATCAGCAAGTTATACGCACCAATTATTTTTCTAAACCGTAGACCCCTAGGTGACAATAATTGGAATACTCTTCGAGAACGACTGTAATTTGAGGAGTTCATATATTCATTATGTATTAATTTTTTGTTTCGGTTCTCTATTAAAAGGAGTGCCTTAATTACCCATAGTCTCCATTATAGGACCCCGCTGTCATGGGAGGGCAGGACAAAGATGTCACGCAAGTTCTTATCGCAAGCACGTATGACATACGGAATACATGCCAACATATGATAGATGAATTGGAGTTATTGTGTATCGTTATAGGTTGTGACTGTTACATATTGAATTTCATCTAAATATCCATCATGGATTCAATGCCTACACATTGCTACTATTGTCTCTGCTCAACTTACTATTACTGCTACTATTTTAATTGCGACGAAACTGATGTTACAGTACTACTGTTACCACTGCTATCATATTATTGTGCTACTAATAAATTCGTGCAAGGAACTGACTTCTCATGTGTGGTTGAATTGACAACTCAACTGCTAAGGCTTATAAATATTTTTGGCTCCCCTTGTGTCGAATCAATAAATTTGGGTGAAATACTACCCTCAAAGACTATTGCGATGCCCTATAGTTGTGGATCATCAGAGCCCCAAACACCCATTAGCACGTTTCAATCGACGATGGTCTATACACGCCTCACCAGCAAGCCCACCCTCTACATGTATGCTAAACTAGGATGCAGTCTCCTCACCTGCCATCCTGCATGCACTCTGGTCTATCCACGCCTCACCAACAAGCCCCCTCTCCCCCTCTTGCCAGATCAAAACGGGAGGAAATCATTGTTGAATCTGACTAAGATATAACGCACTCCTTGACATAGAACTGGAAAGAGAAAGTGGCATCACCATCGCCCTGCCTCCTAGACGAATGGTCAACCGAACAAACTATTTGAGCTACGAAACATTTCCAATAACAAAGATAAATAGTACGCAAAAGGGTGCTTTCACCCGAAATTGCCCCACACGATCACCCCACCAAGCCAAGGCAAAGGGCCTAGCCATACCGACAGCCTCACGAGACACCACTAAACAGAACAAACATGATCTAGCAAAGAGGAGTACTCCTCGTCCATGCCTACAAAGAGGAGAAAGTGTTGGGGAACGTAGTAATTTCAAAAAATTTCCTACGCACACGCAAGATCATGGTGATGGCATAGCAACGAGAGGGGAGAGTATTGTCCACGTACCATCGTAGACCGTAAGCGGAAGCGTTATGACAACGCGGTTGATGTAGTCGTACGTCTTCACGATCCGACCGATCCAAGTACCGAACGTACGGCACCTCCGAGTTCAGCACACGTTCAGCTCGATGACGATCCCCGGGCCCCGATCCAGCAAAGCGTCGGGGATGAGTTCTGTCAGCACGACGGCGTGGTGACGATGATGATGTTCTACTGGCACAGGGCTTCGCCTAAACTCCGCGACGATATGACCGAGGTGGAATATGGTGGAGGGGGGCACCGCACACGGCTAAGGAACGATCCGTAGATCAACTTGTGTGTCTCTAGGGTGCCCCCTTGCCCCCGTATATAAAGGAGCAAGGGGGGAGGCCGGCCGGCCCTAGGGGGCGCGCCAAGGAGGGGGGAGTCCTCCTCCTAGTGGGAGTAGGACTCCCCTTTCCTAGTCCCATTAGGAAGGAGGAAGAGGGAAGGAAAGAGAGGGAGAGGGAGAGGGAAAGGGGGGCCGCGCCCCCTCCCCTAGTCCAATTCGGACTCCTCATGGGGGGGGGGGCGCCACCTCCTGGGTTGCTACCCTCTCTCTCCCCTCAGGCCCACTAAGGCCTAATACTACCCCGGGGTGCTCCGGTAACCCCTCCAGCACTCCGGTTTTCTCCGAAATCACCCGGAACACTTCCGGTGTCTGAATATAGTCGTCCAATATATCAATCTTTATGTCTCGACCATTTCGAGACTCCTCGTCATGTCCGTGATCACATCCGGGACTCCGAACAAACTTTGGTACATCAAAACTTATAAACTCATAATAAAACTGTCATCGTAACGTTAAGCGTGCGGACCCTACGGGTTCGAGAACTATGTAGACATGACCTAGAAATATTCTCGGTCAATAACCAATAGCGGGACCTGGATGCCCATATTGGCTCCTACATATTCTACGAAGATCTTTATCGGTCAAACCGCATAACAACATATGTTGCTCCCTTTGTCATTGGTATGTTACTTGCCCGAGATTCGATCGTCGGTATCCAATACCTAGTTCAATCTCATTACCGGCAAGTCTCTTTACTCGTTACGTAATGCATCATTTCGTAACTAACTCATTAGCTACATTGCTTGCAAGGCTTATAGTGATGTGCATTACCGAGAGGGCCCAGAGATACCTCTCCGACAATCGGAGTGACAAAACCTAATCTCGAAATACGCCAACCCAACATGTACCTTTGGAGACACCTGTAGTACTCCTTTATAATCACCCAGTTACGCTGTGACGTTTGGTAGCACCCAAAGTGTTCCTCCGGTAAACGGGAGTTGCATAATCTCATAGTTACAGGAACATGTATAAGTCATGAAGAAAGCAATAGCAATATACTAAACGATCAAGTGCTAGGCTAACGGAATGGGTCATGTCAATCACATCATTCTACTAATGATGTGATCCCATTAATCAAATGACAACACATGTCTATGGTTAGGAAACATAACCATCTTTGATTAATAAGCTAGTCAAGTAGAGGCATACTAGTGATGTTGTGTTTGTCTATGTATTCACACATGTATTATGTTTCCGGTTAATACAATTCTAGCATGAATAATAAACAGTTATCATGATATGAGGAAATAAATAATAACTTTATTATTGCCTCTAGGGCATATTTCCTTCAGTCTCCCACTTGCACTAGAGTCAATAATCTAGATTACATAGTAATGATTCTAACATCCATGGAGTCTTGGTGCTGATCATGTTTTGCTCGTGAGAGAGGCTTAGTCAACGGGTCTGCAACATTCAGATCCGTATGTATCTTGCAAATTTCTATGTCTCCCACTTGGACTTGGTCCCGGATGGAATTGAAGCGTCTCTTGATGTGCTTGGTCCTCTTGTGAAATCTGGATTCCTTTGCCAAGGCAATTGCACCAGTATTGTCACAGAAGATCTTCATTGGTCCCGATGCACTAGGTATGACACCTAGATCAGAAATGAACTCCTTCATCCAGACTCCTTCATTTGCTTCTTCCGAAGTAGCTATGTACTCCGCTTCATATGTAGATCTCGCCACGACGCTTTGTTTAGAACTGCGCCAACTTACAGCTCCACCGTTTAATAAAAATACGTATCCGGTTTGCGATTTAGAATCGTCCGGATCAGTGTCAAAGCTTGCATCGATGTAACCATTTACGACTAGCTCTTTGTCACCTCAATATATGAGAAACATATCCTTAGTCCTTTCAGGTATTTCAGGATGTTCTTGACCGCTGTCCAGTGATCCACTCCTGGATTACTTTGGTACCTTCCTGCCAAGCTTATTGCTAAGCATACGTCAGGTCTGGTACACAACATTGCATACATGATAGAGCCTATGGCTGAAGCATAGGGAACATCTTTCATTTTCTCTCCATCTTCTACTGTGGTCGGGCATTGAGTTTGACTCAACTTCACACCTTGTAGCACGGGCAAGAACCCTTTCTTTGCTTGATCCATTTTGAACCTTTTCAAAATTTTATCAAGGTATGTGCTTTGTGAAAGTCCTATTAAGCGTCTTGATCTATCTCTATAAATCTTGATGCCCAATATGTAAGCAGCTTCACCGAGGTCTTTCACTGAAAAACTTTTATTCAAGTATCCCTTTATGCTATCCAGAAATTCTATATCATTTCCAATTAATAATATGCCATCTACATATAATATCAGAAATGCTTCAGAGCTCCCACTCACTTTCTTGTAAATATAGGCTTCTCCAAAAGTCTGTATAAAACCATATGCTTTGATCACACTATCAAAGCGTTTATTCCAACTCCGAGATGCTTGCACCAGTCCATAAATGGATCGCTGGAGTTTGCACACTTTGTTAGCACCTTTTGGATCAACAAAACCTTCTGGCTGCATCATATACAACTCTTCTTCCAGAAATGCATTCAAGAATGCAGTTTTGATATCCATTTGCCAAATTTCATAATCATAAAATGCAGCAATAGCTAACATGATTCGGACAGACTTAAGCATCGCTACGGGTGAGAAAGCTTCATCGTAGTCAACCCCTTGAACTTGTCGAAAACCTTTCGCAACAAGTCGAGCTTTATAGACAGTTACATTACCATCAGCGTCAGTCTTCTTCTTAAAGATCCATTTATTCTCAATGGCTTTCCGATCATCGGGCAAGTCAACCAAAGTCCATACTTTGTTCTCATACATGGATCCCATCTGAGGTTTCATGGCCTCTAGCCATTTTGCAGAATCTGGGCTCATCATCGCTTCTTCATAGTTCGTAGGTTCATCATGGTCAAGTAACATGACTTCCAGAATAGGATTACCGTACCACTCTGGTGCGGATCTTACTCTGGTAGACCTACAAGGTTCAGTAGAAACTTGATCTGAAGTTTCATGATCAATATCATTAGCTTCCTCACTAATGGGTGTAGTTGTCACAGGAACCGGTTCTTGTGATGAACTACTTTCCAATAAGGGAGCAGGTACAGTTACCTCATCAAGTTCTACTTTCCTCCCACTCACTTCTTTCGAGAGAAACTCCTTCTCTAGAAAAGGACCCGATTTTAGCAACGAAAATCTTGCCCTCAGATCTGTGATAGAAGGTGTACCCAATAGTATCTTTTGGGTATCCTATGAAGACACATTTCTCCGATTTAGGTTCGAGCCTATCTGGTTGAAGTTTCTTCACATAAGCATCACAGCCCCAAACTTTAAGAAACGACAACTTCACTACAAGAAATATGTCAACTTATGACCTTCTGTCAGTGACCCTGGAAGAATTGGTCATAGATTTATAACCATTTGAGACCAATTGGTTAAAAGCTGTTCGAGGGGCTCCAAACCCTAAACCATTGCGACCATTTTGGTCAGAAAGGTCATAATTTCCTTACATGAAATGGTCATAAAGCTAACAGCGCTAGTCCGCTGCCTTATTTCTAGTTGTTAACGACCAATATAGATGGTCATAGCCTTGTAAATTGTGGTGCGTTGCTATGACTAGGCGCCACCTCATCAGTTTTGCCTATGTGTCATATCCATGTGGCAGTTTTTGCCCTAGGTTGTGAAGCAACCTATATTTCTGTCATTCCCAAAATTCTCAAAAAAATCTCAAAATTCTTTGGGTCATATCTTCGTCAAATATGTAAAAACCTTCCTTGCCTAGTTCAAAAATAAATAAAAAATATTCATTTTCCTATTCTGTTCAGAGTAACAGTTTGTGAAGGAAGTACCACTTTGGCATGTCCAAATAGTATCCATCCTCCACCAAATGCCAGCTCAATCCATTCATTATTTTGAGCCGAGCTTCAACATTCGTATTTATGTCCAGTGTGGTGGTTTGCAAAGCAAGTACCACCTAGGCTCCTTCTTTTGAGCTGAAAATTTGTGAAAACGGTCTTCTTAGTAACTGATCATCCTCAGCCAAAACTCACGCCCATTAGCCATGTACATTTTCCGTACCGCTAATCAAACACTTGGCTGCTAATTCATGTTTGAGCATCGATTGGTCTCCTCGTGAGAATCTTATGTTGTAATTTTCTTCCTAGCACCAACCTGGGGAGTGCCCAACCCACTAGACATGCCTAGGCCGCCCAGAACACATGGCAACGCCACGGTCACGCGGTGACCACACGGCGGGCATGCGAGTTTACGCGCTCTAGAGTTGGGGCCCTCGGCCACCGCCCAAACCTCGACGTATCGCCACCAAACCATGTATTTATGATTAAATAGGTCCTTATGTAACTAGAAATGATTTTTGGAAAAAATAAATAGCAAACTATGAGGCAGCTGCAGTTCAAATTTGACCCGCTTCCAACTGAATCGGCAGAAATTTGTCTTTTTCACGAGAGGTGGATCAAAATTTTTTACACCAGACCATTTGTCAATTGTGCATTAAATATGGCCTAGTATTTTATAAAAATGATTTGGTCCAATTTTGCAACAATTATTTGGTAGTTCCTTCACAAAAAACCTCCTTTGGGGCACTCGAAAAATGGAAAATGGTTTTTTCGTCCAACAAAAATGAAAACTTCCTTAGGCAACATTGTTTACCATTCCAATATGCACCCTTGTGCACAATATGAGATCATTTGAACAAACTATGCCATGAATGTGGCCATAAGATTGATCATTTGGCTTGAAAGCCATGAATCTTCACACTTGATAGCTCATTTCTGAGAACACTTTTTTAAAATAATTACCGTATTACAAGTTTATTATATTTCCTGGAAACTTGGTCACATATAATGACACAATGCGAAGGTTTTCCAATTTTTTGATTTTTTTTGAATTTTTTATGCCCGTTTCAAAATGCGGTCAAAACGGCGGGCTTGACCGTTCCTAGCTAGTGGTTGAATCTTGGAATTTTTTGGTGTTTCTATGATTAAATAGATACTTATGTACCTAGAAATGATTTTTGGAAAAAATAAAAAGCAAACTAGGAGGCAGCTGCAGTTCAAATTTGACCCGTTTCCAACTGAATCGACGACAATTTGTCTTTTTCATCAGAGGTGGATCAAAACTTTTTGCACCCAACCATTTTGTCAATTGTGCATTATATATGGCCTAGTATTTTATAAAATTGATTTGGTCCATTTGTGCAACAATTATTTGGTAGTTCCTTCACAAAAAAACCTCATTTCGGGCACTCGGAAAATGAAAAATGAATTTTCCGTGCAAAGAAAATGAAAACTTCCTTAGGCAACATTGTTTGGAATTCCAAGATGCACCCTTGTGCACAATATTAGATCATTTGAACAAACTATGCCATGAATGTGGCCATAAGATTGATCATTTGGCTTGAAAGCCATTGATCTCCACACATGATAGCTCGTTTCTGAGAACACTTTTTTAAAATAATTACCGTATTACAAGTTTATTATTTTTCCTGGAAACTTGGTCACATATAATGACACAATGCGAAGGTTTCCCAATTTTTTGATTTTTTTGAATTTTTTATGCCCGTTTCAAAATGCGGTCAAAACGGCGGGCTTGACCGTTCCTAGCTAATGGTTGAATATTGGAATTTTTTTGGTGTTTCTATGATTAAATAGGTCCTTATGTAACTAGAAATGATTTTTGGAAAAAATAAATATCAAACTATGAGGCAGCTGCAGTTCAAATTTGACCCGCTTCCAGCTGAATCGGCGGAAATTTGTCTTTTTCACGAGAGGTGGATCAAAAAAATTTACACCCAACCATTTTGTCAATTGTGAATTAAATATGGCCTAGTATTTTATAAAAATGATTCGGTCCAATTTTGCAACAATTATTTGGTAGTTCCTTCACAAAAAAACCTCCTTTCGGGCACTCGAAAAATGGAAAATGGTTTTTTCGTCCAACGAAAATGAAAACTTCCTTAGGCAACATTGTTTGCCATTCCAATATGCACCCTTGTGCACAATATGAGATCATTTGAACAAACTATGCCATGAATGTGGCCATAAGATTGATCATTTGGCTTGAAAGCCATTGGTCTCCACACATGATAGCTCGTTTCTGAGAACACTTTTTAAAAATAATTGCCGTATTACAAGTTTGTTATTTTTCCTAGGAACTTGGCCAAATATGATGACACAATGCGAAGGTTTTCCAATTTTTTGAATTTTTTTTGAATTTTTTATACCCGTTTCAAAATGCGGTCAAAACGGCGGGAATGACCGTTCCTAGCTAGTGGTTGAATCTTGGAATTTTTTTGGTGTTTCTCTGATTAAATAGATACTTATGTACCTAGAAATGATTTTTGGAAAAAATAAAGAGCAAACAATAAGGTAGCTACAGTTCAAATTTGACCCGCTTCCAACTGAATCGGCGGGAATTTGTCTTTTTCACGAGAGGTGGATCAAAACTTTTTACACCCAACCATTTGGTCAAATGTGCATTAAATATGGCCTAGTATTTTGTAAAAATGATTTGGTACAATTTTGCAACAAATATATGGTAGGTCCTTCACAAAAAAACCTCATTTCGTGCACTCAAAAAATGATTAAAATAGCTAGAAATATGAAAAATGCATACAAATTGGTCCTAATCCATAAAATGTGGTCTTACTCTAGTGAAAGCTTGTGTGGTGCCCTTTTGCATAATATTTTTGATAGCTAATTCATAAAATCCCTCTATTTTAGTATTTGAAAACTATTTTACATCACTGATTTTCTGAACCAATCATAACTCTGTCCACGGATCGATGACATGGCGTCCATCCATCCATCCATCCATCCATTCATCTACAGAAAAGAAGAAAAAAAGAAAGAAAAGGAGATACCCCCCACCCGCAGCCCAAACCCTAGCTCAGATCCCCTCCCCCGTCGCCCCCTTCCTCCCTCGTCCCCATCTCCTCCTCCCTTCCAGATCGCCGCCGCCACCTCCTCCTTTCCAGATCGCCGCCTCCACCTCCCTCTGTCCGAGCTCCCCGACGGCCATGGCCTCCCCCACGCCCTCCCCCACACCCTCCTCCTCTCTCCCATCCCCTTACCTCACCGCGAGCCCTTCTCCCCCGCGAGCCCTCTCTCTCTCCCTCCCGCGACTCCTCTGATCCACCACAACCCTTCCTCTCCGACCTCTCGCTTCGCCGCCCCGCGCCCTAGCCGCCACCCACACCTCCCCTCGCCGCCACCCACCTCTGCCACACCTCCCCTCCCCACCTCAGATCCTCGTCCCCTCCTCTCTCTCCCACTCGACTCAGATCCAGATCCAGATCGACAGGTCCTTCCTCCCGGCAGGTCCTTCGCCGCCCAGCAGCCACGGCGTCGTGGCCGGCTGGCTCGCCGGCGTGCGCATCTAAACACGTGGGGTCCAAGCTGGGCATGGCGCTGCCCGACCAAGCCCCCGGGCTGGTGAGTCGCTAGATCTTCTCTACCCCCGTTCGATTCGCTCGAGATTTCGTGAGGCGTTATGCGTATGTGTGATGCGTGTGTGTGTGCGGTCAGGTGATGCCCTTGAAGATGAAGACGGAGGTGGCTACGGTTCGAACATGCACGCGAGCGTCAAATAGGAACCACCCAGTGGCAGCACCGGCAGAGGAGGAGGAGGAGCCCTCGAGGAGGAGGGGATGCTGCCGGAGGAGGGAGGAGGGGATGCTGCGGAGCGGGAGCGGGTGGCAGGGATGCGGGCGCGCGAGGACTGCCGCCTCCCGCCCAGGCGCTTCGCCAGCGCCGTCAGGGCCTCCGAGGTCCGTCCCCCTCCCAATTCTCCCACTGTGCCCGAGCCACCCATTTGACTGCTGGTTATGCGTCACTGTCAGCACAAGAACAGGAGCTCGCTGCTGGTACCAGCTAGCTATCGTGTTTACATCAAATTATTTTGATCCATAAAGCCTGACGGTGTGCTAAATGTGTACTAGTGAATCAAATTAGCTGGCTTTGTTCATGGTGTAGTGCTCAGATGGTCTTTGTGATGTTGCCGGTTAGATCCATGTTCAGATTAATTACTTCTAGTAGTACTATTATTGACAAGGTCAAGGTGCACATGTTTGGCTAAGTATTTGCCTTGCCTGCTAATCTTGCCCTTCTAGATTAGATCATGCTTATGAAGTAGCTATGTGTCCTGCACAATAAGTGCTTGTTCATGTTTGGTTTTCCCTAAACTTTGTTTGTATGCTGGAGAGCAAATTTAGTTGATTCTTTGATGGAGCACTAAGACTATGCATGGAACATTAGTTTTTAAGATCTAAAACTGCTCGTCGTTCCTGTGATGATGTAGTTTAGTAGATCTCAACTGAACCATGTCTGTATTATGTGCCAGTGTAGCTGTACTGATTCTTTGGTTTTCATCCGTGCAGCAGAGGACAAGGGCGTCATGGTCAACCAGGGCGCATGGTGCTTGCAAGCGACGAGCGGAGGTTGTTTGACATCGGCACGGAGGAGGAGGACGGGCACGGACGGAGGACAGAGCACCTCTCTTCTTACAGGTTCTTCTCCTTATCTTCACTTAATGTATGTGCCTGTGTTGCAGCTCACCCATGGTCTTGTTTGTCTTGCAGGTTAGTGAGCAGCTTCAGGAGGAGCTCAAGCATGACCACCAAGAGGCACCACCGCAGCAACAGGTAGCACGTCCATCTCCACCTCCCTCTCCCTCTGCTCCCAATCCTTTTTATTAGATTATGTTGAGTACATTCTGAACCACCTGATGTGACACAAGTATATGCACATGCTATGATTTAAGTGTTGCTTGTGTATGAAAAATAGGTTGAGCACCCACCGCTGTTTGATACTATTTTGTTTAGGATTCTGTTCCTCTATGCGTGTAATCTCTAGACCATGATCAAGCATACACACACAGTTGATTTGCATGGAACGATTACTACTAACTAAAGAAGGAAGCAGACTTCTTCACATAAAGGAAGATATGTCTGTTTTAGTAATATAAACAAATAAAACAAGATTGTTTGCATACAATCAGATCATTCTCACTTATTAGTTGAGTTCTAAGTACATAGAATCTTTAGTTCTCTGGTTATATTATAGTCAGAATTATACTGTGTGACTGAGTTCTGTTGGGAGTGTGCATGATTTTATCCATAGCTGGCACTATCGATAGAGCTTTGTGTGTAATCTGGAGTTGTTCCTGTTATTGTTCTATCCATTTATTGGTGTTACATGTGTAGCCAGTAACCAGGACCTACACTTGTGCCATGCATATTCATATAGTCTCTATTGTCTTGTATGAATATCTCATTTTAACTAGCTCGGCTAAAAAAGCTTGGTACTAGCTGAAATCTGTTTATCATTATATAAAGAATTGTCCTTTACTCCTTTACTACTTTTTTGAATGGAATGTTCATATTATATTGGCTCCAGTTTTTCTGATTCTTCTCAGCCGATTCATGTAACAGGGCGACTGTGGAAGGCATGTTGTATTTCTGTCAGCCATTTGATCGCTGACTATGTCTGTCCGTGAGTTCGACATTTGATCGCTGTTGAAGGAGCTCAGATGTTTTCTTTTTGTTCTCTTTTGAATGCTTAGATGTTTTGCATCAGCTTGTCATTGCTAAGGGAGAAGCGGGACTTGGAGAAGAAATCTTTCCATTAAGCAGATTACATGTTTGGTTGTTGTGAAGTACCAGATAGGCTAGTTCTATTTTTTTCATGTAAATGCAAATGCAGCAGCGCCATGCAAATGCAGCAGCGCCATGTAAAAACTTCCCGCAGTAGTAGGTTGGAATAGCTTAGGCTTAGCGTTAGGCTCAGCCAGCCAGCATCAGCGTTGCTTTGAAAATGTATCAAAACTGGGCTAGGCCCAAGATAGCTTGTTGTGTGATGTGTTGTAATGTCAATGGCATAATAATTTTTTTTGGATTGGATCAATTTTCTCAGAACTGGGCTAGGCCCAAGTAATATTGGACAATTATTTTTTAGGGAAAAACATGAGAGGCCCAACAAAGAAATGGCCCAGAAAAATACATGATCAAAAAGAAAACCAGCTATTAAAAGGGCCATGCAAAGAAATCAAAGGCTGAATTGTTGGGCCAGACCCATGTAGCTAATAAAAGCACAGGAAAAATATATATTAAAAAGGCCGAATTGTTGGGCTAGGCCCATGTAGAAAACCTAATTGGACCGGGCTGAATCTTGTGCCACATCAGATTGCCACGCTGGATGCCTACGTGGCCTGGGGAGGTTGCTAGTGACCAAAACGCCACAGTAGATATATTTTGGTCATAAACGTCTACGACCTTCTCACAGAGAAGGTCGCTATAGTCAGTTTACGACGGCTAGCTTTTGACCTTCTGTTTTTGGTCACAAAAAGGTCATAAATGGAAATTTGTGACCTTTCAGTGACCAATAGTCAAGGTCACAAGTTGACATATTTCTTGTAGTGCTTTGGTTTCTTGCCAAACCACAGTTCATAAGGTGTCGTCTCAACGGATTTTGATGGTGCCCTATTCAACGTGAATGCGGCCGTCTCTAAAGCATAACCCCAGAATGATAGCGGTAAATCAGTAAGAGACATCATAGATCGCACCATATCTAGTAAAGTACGATTATGACGTTCGGACACACCGTTTCGTTGTGGTGTTCCGGGTGGCGTGAGTTGCGAAACTATTCCGCATTGTTTCAAATGTAAACCAAACTCGTAACTCAAATATTCTCCTCCACGATCAGATCGTAGAAATTTTATTTTCTTGTTACGATGATTTTCCACTTCACTCTGAAATTCTTTGAACTTTTCAAATGTTTCAGACTTGTGTTTCATTAAGTAGATATACCCATATCTTCTCAAATCATCTGTGAAGGTGAGAAAATAACGATTCCCGCCGCGAGCCTCAACATTCATTGGACCACAAACATCAGTATGTATGATTTCCAACAAATCAGTTGCTCGCTCCATAGTTCCGGAGAACGGCATTTTAGTCATCTTGCCCATGAGGCACGGTTCGCAAGTACCAAGTGATTCATAATCAAGTGATTCCAAAAGCCCATCAGTATGGAGTTTCTTCATGCGCTTTACACCGATATGACCTAAACGGCAGTGCCACAAATAAGTTGCACTATCATTATCAACTCTGCATCTTTTGGTTTCAACACTATGAATATGTGTATCACTACTATCGAGATTCAATAAAAATAGACCACTCTTCAAGGGTGCATGACCATAAAAGATATTACTCATATAAATAGAACAACCATTATTCTCTGATTTAAATGAATAACCATCTCACATCAAACAAGATCCAGATATAATGTTGATGCTCAACTCTGGCACCAAATAACAATTATTTAGGTCTAAAACTAATCCCGATGGTAGATGTAGAGGTAGCGTGCCGACCGCGATCAAATCGACTTTGGAACCATTTCCCACGCGCATTGTCACCTCGTCCTTAGCCAATCTTCGCTTAATCCGTAGTCCCTGTTTCGAGTTGCAAATATTAGCAACAGAAACAGTATCAAATACCCAGGTACTACTGCGAGCATTAGTAAGGTGCACATCAATAACATGTATATCACATATACCTTTGTTCACTTTGCCATCCTTCTTATCCACCAAATACTTGGGGCAGTTCCGCTTCCAGTGTCCAGTCTGCTTGAAGTAGAAGCACTCAGTCTCAGGCTTAGGTCCAGACTTGGATTTCTTCTCTTGAGCAGCAACTTATTTGATGTTCTTCTTGAAGTTCCCCTTCTTCTTCCCTTTGCCCTTTTTCTTGAAACTGGTGGTCTTGTTAACCATCAACACTTGATGCTCCTTCTTGATTTCTACCTCCGCGGCTTTTAGCATTGCGAAGAACTCGGGAATAGTCTTGTCCATCCCTTGCATATTATAGTTCATCACGAAGCTCTTGTAGCTTGGTGGCAGTGATTGAAGAATTCTGTCAATGACACTATCATCAGGAAGATTAACTCCCAGTTGAATCAAGTGATTATTATACCCAGACATTTTGAGTATGTGTTCACTGACAGAACCATTCTCCTCCATCTTGCAGCTATAGAACTTATTAGAGACTTCATATCTCTCTATCCGGGCATTTGCTTGAAATATTAACTTCAACTCCTGGAACATCTCATATGCTCCATGACGTTCAAAACGTCGTTGAAGACCCGGTTCTAAGCCATAAAGCATGGCACACTGAACTATCGAGTAGTCATCAGCTTTGCTCTGCCAGACGTTCTTAACGTCGTCAGTTGCATCAGCAGTAGGCCTGGCACCCAACAGTGCTTCCAGAACGTAATTCTTCTGTGCAGCAATGAGGATAATCCTCAGGTTACGGACCTAGTCCTTGTAATTGCTACCATCATCTTTCAACTTTGCTTTCTGAAGGAACGCATTAAAATTCAACGGAACAACAGCACGAGCCATCTATCTACAACAAACATAGACAAGCAAAATACTATCAGGTACTAAGTTCATGATAAATTTAAGTTCAATTAATCATATTACTTAAGAACTCCCACTTAGACAGACATCTCTCTAGTCATCTAAGTGATTATGTGATCCAAATCAACTAAACCATGTCCGATCATCACGTGAGATGGAGTAGTTTCAATGGTGAACATCACTATGTTGATCATATCTACTATATGATTCACGTTCGACCTTTCGGTCTCCGTGTTCCAAGGCCATATCTGTATATGCTAGGCTCGTCAAGTTTAACCTGAGTATTCCGCGTGTGCAACTGTTTTGCACCCGTTGTATTTGAACGTAGAGCCTATCACACCCGATCATCATGTGGTGTCTCAGCATGAAGAACTTTCACAACGGTGCATATTCAGGGAGAACACTTCTTGATAATTAGTGAGAGATCATCTTAAAATGCTACCGTCAATCAAAGCAAGATAAGATGCATAAAGGATAAACATCACATACAATCAATATAAGTGATATGATATGGCCATCATCATCTTGTGCTTGTGATCTCCATCCCCGAAGCACCATCGTGATCACCATCGTCACCGGCGCGACACCTTGATCTCCATCATAGCATCGTTGTCGTTACGCCATCTATTGCTTCTACGACTATCGCTACCGCTTAGTGATAAAGTAAAGCAATTACAGGGCGTTTACATTTCATACAATAAAGCGACAACCATATGGCTCCTGCCAGTTGCCGATAACTTCGGTTACAAAACATGATCATCTCATACAATAAAATATAGCATCATGTCTTGACCATATCACATCACAACATGCCCTGCAAAAACAAGTTAGACGTCCTCTACTTTGTTGTTGCAAATTTTACGTGGCTGCTACGGGCTTAGCAAGAACCGTTCTTACCTACGCATCAAAACCACAATGATAGTTTGTCAAGTTAGTGCTGTTTTAACCTTCGCAATGACCGGGCGTAGCCACACTCGATTCAGCTAAAGTGAGAGAGACAGACACCCGCCAGCCACCTTTAAGCACGAGTGCTCGTAACGGTGAAACCAGTCTCGCGTAAGCGTACGCGTAATGTCGGTCCGGGCCGCTTCATCTCACAATACCACCGAACCAAAGTATGACATGCTGGTAAGCAGTATGACTTGTATCGCCCACAACTCACTTGTGTTCTACTCGTGCATATGACATCTACGCATAAAACCTGTCTCGGATGCCACTATTGGGGAACGTAGTAATTTCAAAAAAAATCCTACGCACACGCAAGATCATGGTGATGGCATAGAAACGAGAGGGGAGAGTATTGTCCACGTACCCTCGTGGACCGTAAGCGGAAGCGTTATGACAACGCGGTTGATGTAGTCGTACGTCTTCACGATCCGACCGATCCAAGTACCGAACGTACGGCACCTCCGAGTTCAGCACACGTTCAGCTCGATGACGATCCCCAGGCTCCGATCCAGCAAAGCGTCGGGGATGAGTTCCGTCAGCACGACGGCGTGGTGACGATGATGATGTTCTACCGGCGCAGGGCTTCGCCTAAACTCCACGACGATATGACCGAGGTGGAATATGGTGGAGGGGGCACCGCACACGGCTAAGGAACGATCCGTAGATCAACTTGTGTGTCTCTAGGGTGCCCCCTTGCCCCCGTATATAAAGGAGCAAGGGGGAGGCCGGCCGGCCCTAGGGGGCGCGCCAAGGAGGGGGGAGTCCTCCTCCTAGTGGGAGTAGGACTCCCCTTTCCTAGTCCCACTAGGAAGGAGGAAGGGGGAAGGAAAGAGAGGGAGAGGAAGAGGGAAAGGGGGGCCGCGCCCCCTCCCCTAGTCCAATTCGGACTCCTCATGGGGGGGCGCGCCACCTCCTGGGCTGCTGCCCTCTCTCTCCCCTCAGGCCCACTAAGGCCCAATACTTCCCCGGGGGGTTCCGGTAACCCCTCCGGCACTCTGGTTTTCTCCGAAATCACCCGGAACACTTCCGGTGTCCGAATATAGTCGTCCAATATATCAATCTTTATGTCTCGACCATTTCGAGACTCCTCGTCATGTCCGTGATCACATTCGGGACTCGAACAAACTTCGGTACATCAAAATTTATAAACTCATAATAAAACTGTCATCTTAACGTTAAGCGTGCGGACCCTACGGGTTCGAGAACTATGTAGACATGACCTAGAACTATTCTCGGTCAATAACCAATAGCGGGACCTAGATGCCCATATTGGCTCCTACATATTCTACAAAGATCTTTATCGGCCAAACCGCATAACAACATACGTTGTTCCCTTTGTCATCGGTATGTTACTTGCCCGAGATTCGATCGTCGGTATCCAATACCTAGTTCAATCTCGTTACCGGCAAGTCTCTTTACTCGTTACGTAATGCATCATTTCGTAACTAACTCATTAGCTACATTGCTTGCAAGGCTTATAGTGATGTGCATTACCAAGAGGGCCCAGAGATACCTCTCCGACAATCGGAGTGACAAAACCTAATCTCAAAATACGCCACCCCAACATGTACCTTTGGAGACACCTGTAGTACTCCTTTATAATCACCCAGTTACGTTGTGACGTCTGGTAGCACCCAAAGTGTTCCTCCGGTAAACGGGAGTTGCATAATCTCATAGTTACAGGAACATGTATAAGTCATGAAGAAAGCAATAGCAATATACTAAACGATCAAGTGCTAGGCTAACGGAATGGGTCATGTCAATCACATCATTCTCCTAATGATGTGATCCCATTAATCAAATGACAACACATGTCTATGGTTAGGAAACATAACCATCTTTGATTAATAAGCTAGTCAAGTAGAGGCATACTAGTGACGTTGTGTTTGTCTATGTATTCACACATGTATTATGTTTCTGGTTAATACAATTGTAGCATGAATAATAAACATTTATCATGATATGAGGAAATAAATAATAACTTTATTATTGCCTTCTAGGGCATATTTCCTTCAGAAAGTCCCCCGCAAACACCATCATCGATCGGTCAAAGATTAAGTTGTAAATCATGTTAGAATATCACTAGTAGAAAACGGAGCTTTAATACCGGTTCATAAGGGCCTTTAGTGCCGGTTCTGCAACCGGCACTAAAGAGTGGAGACTAAAGGCCCCCCCCCCTTTAGTACCGGTTCGGCACGAACCGCCACTAAAGGCCCACCACGTGGCGTGAGCTCGCACCGTGGTATGGGGGACCTTTAATACCGGTTGGTGTTACCAACCGGTACTAAAGGTAACTTTTTTTTGAAAATTTTGGAAAAAAATTGATTTTTTTTTCAATTTTCAATTTTCTGAATTATTTGATGATTTAGTCTCTAATCGCCCACTAAACAGAACAAACATGATCTAGCAAAGAGGAGTACTCCTCGTCCATGCCTACAAAGAGGAGAAAGTCCCCCGCAAACACCATCATCGATCGGTCAAAGATTAAGTTGTAAATCATGTTAGAATATCACTAGTAGAAAACGGAGCTTTAATACCGGTTCATAAGGGCCTTTAGCGCCGGTTCTGCAACCGGCACTAAAGAGTGGAGACTAAAGCCCCCCCCCCTTAGTACCGGTTCGGCACGAACCGCCAGTAAAGGCCCACCACGTGGCGTGAGCTCGCGCCGTGGTATGGGGGACCTTTAGTACCGGTTGGTGTTACCAACCGGTACTAAAGGTATTTTTTTTTGAAAATTTTGGAAAAAAATTGATTTTTTTCAATTTTCAATTTTCTAAATTATTTGATGATTTAGTCTCTAATCGCCCCTCTTAACTACTCAAGTGTGGATCACTCATTCCAAATCATCTAACTTCCCGACCGATCACCCATCCTCTCACTCCCCCAGCCTGAGCACGCTTAACTTCGGAGTTCTATTCCCCCTACTTTCCAAGTCTGCACTTGTTGTTTTCCTGACAAATGTAAGCTGTAAATCCTATTAACCATCAGCAGTTTAGCTTGAGCATTAGGTCACACATTTCACCGTTTGAGTTTGAAACTATTATTCTAAAAAACAGTAATTATTTAGTAACACTAATATTTCTTGAATAAGTTTGACCATAGTTTGACCATAGTTTGACCATAGTTTGACCATTGTTTGACCAGATTTGACCAAAATTCAAAAAATTGAAATAATTATTTAGTAACACTAATATTCTTGAATAATTATGTAGCACCATTAATACTACTTGAATAAGTAGTTTGACCATAGTTTGACCAGATTTAACCAAAATTAAAAAAACTAAAATTTGAGCATATCTTTTTTTCCTTTTGGAATTTGAGGATTCTAAAAAATTGAAAACAGGCCGTAGGCGGTCAAAATCGGATGCGGATTTTCGTGCTCAATTTTTTGATATATTATACGTTTTTTCCGACATCGTATGCAAAAGTTATAGCCGTTTTACATTTTCCCTACACTTTTTGCAAAATATGTCCAAATTTAAGTTTTTTAATTTTCCTAACTAGTAGATGTAGTAATATAACTACATCTCGAAGAATTTTACTTTTTGAATTTTTTTATCATTTTCTTTTGTATTTTTCAAAACTGAAATGGCGATGGGGGGGTAGAGTTTGAAAATTGCCCTTTAGTACCGGTTTGTGCCACGAACCGATACTATAGGTCAAACCCCTTTAGTACCGGTTCGTGGCACGAACCAGGTTAGCCCTTTAGTACCGGTTTGTGCCATGAACCGATACTAAAGGTGATCGCGGGGCCCTGGCCTGATGCCAGCCTGCCACCACCCCTTTAGTACCGGTTCGTGCCACGAACCGGTACTAAAGGTTCAAAATGAACCAGCATCAATGTATAGCCGTTTGAACCGGCACTAATGGTACCATTAGTACCGGGCCAAAATCGAACCGGGACTAATGTGTCTCACATTAGGTCATTTTTCTACTAGTGAATGGATAACAAATGATGTGGAATAAAACATGGACTGACAATGTGATTCGCGGAACTGCACAAACTCGGGTACTCACAGTTGAAGTGGTTATATAATACTCCCTCCGTTCCTAAATATAAGTCATCTTAGATATTCCACTATAGAGACTACATAAGGATGTACCACTACTGGAATTTCCTTATATGCCGGGCGTCTGGCTCTTCCCAAGTGCCAATCCACGGGCATTCGGCAAACGTACATACGCTGAGAGCTACACTCGGCAATTACGGGTTCATGTCAACTACATAATTTTGCTGACACAACATCACGGCGAACAAAGCACAATCGGCAAACGGCACAGACGCCGAGAGCACCACACGGCAAAGACTAGCCACATGGCATGTCCATTTGCAACTGCGGCTCCGTGACTTTCTGTTATGTATACCGAGAGCCCACTCGGTAAAATACCTGTCAAAGAAACATTCTGACCTGACAGGTGGACCCACTGGACCAGTTATTAGTGAAAACAATATTTGTTAAATTTTCAAAAAGAATAATATGACGCGCTCTTTACCGATAGCTACCTGTATCGCTCTGCATCAGACCGTTGACTGAAACCTTTGAACCTGATGTGTGGGCCCACGTGTCCCACATGGCAGTGGTACATATACCAAGTGTCACTAGTACTTCCGTAGTTAAAGTACTCAGGTGACTCCTTTTCTGAGAGAGGCCCTCGGAAAAGAATGGCATTCCAGTACTTAAACTGCTCAGGTCACCCCTTTTTGGAGCGCCCCGCTCGTGAAAGTGAGTGTTTCCGAGTGTTGTATGAGTGGGTTATTAAGTTGGCTACAAGTAACATGGCTACTTCATATAGCTGGTAGTTGGCTATACTCTAATAATCACAAGTTGGGCTGAGCTAAACGAGGGGGAACGAGAGACGACAGAGGTCGGCGTCGAAGAGGGAACCTTCGGAGATGCCTCGGCCACGACGTGAACAGCTACGGGCAGCAGCCGTGTTCCCCATACTTTTCTCCCTGACGTAGGTACGCACGCCCCACGGATCCAAATCGGGTGCACTCACAGGTAGCCAAGACAAGCCTGAAAAAGAAAAGTTTATGATATCTCATCATAGGTTCATCTGGACAGTGCTACCCATCTATGGGCGACAAACACACGCCATGTTCGGACAACTATTTTTCAGCTCAGGTGGCTGCATTATTATGCCATTAGTGCTAAGCTAGCTCATGATTATCCCAGCAGAGTCAACTAGCATAAACTTCCGGTTTGTTAAGCCCTAGTGTGTACACACAACAACACATAAAACAAAATCAAGGACTGGTGTATATCTAGAGAATGTTCTTTAGTCTCGCCATTTTAGGACATTTTGTTTATTTTCTCAACTGAACCATTTGCAAGGATGACCTGGTAGCTCACTGGGCAGATAGGACATGTATCTTTCTTGGTGTTGTATTTTCCTTTTCCTAGTCTGTAATCTTTGCCCTTTCTTATCGAAATAAAAGCAATGCTACTTTATTTCGTCAAAAAGAAACTAAACTCAAATCTGATCAAACAACACCAAATGCTATTAGCCGGGCTGCACTGCTCCCACATCGTGTCTAATACTCCCTCCGTCCCAAGTGTCGTTAATTTAGTACTAACTTGGTATTAAATTTGCGACACTTATTTTGGAACAGAAGAAGTATGATATTGGAAGGCAATATATGCATGTACAGAAAAACAAAGATTTTTGGGGAGCTAGAAATGGTCCGTTGAGTGCACACGTTGACTTCCTTGTTCTTGCTCCGTGAATTCTCTCTTGGTATGGCCGCCGCTCAACGTTCTTAGTCACAAGGAGAAGAAATTCCCCATTCTTCATCTTCCTCCTACTCCTTCGAGATGAAGAACAAAAAAATAAAAAATTATAACCCAATATTCTTTTACCAACAAATGCAAAAGTATCATATAGATAACCCCTAGCCCTATTGGCCTCTGCCCATGTCCATCACGATCAGAATTATTAAGACATGAAAAGGCAAAGACGACATGCCAGTGAACAGCAAAAACATGAATCTGGTATTTCATGAATTTGTATCTTCTAGTTTCTTCGTAGCTACAAAACCACAGCAGTCGCAAGTATGGATGCAAGCGGACTCGTCCGCATCGTTCATGACCGTCTGCGACATCTAAAAGAAGCTTATCACTACTTCCTTAAAATATAAGCTAATACAAAAACCATCAATTCGAACGGTCACGGAGTTCGTGGAGGCATCAATTCAAACGAGAGAGATTGGAGTCGAAGGGAAGCTTCGGAGATGCATGCATGGCTGGGGTGGGGTGACGTTGAACAGCAGCCGCGCCGCTTCCTCCCTACTTTTCTCCCTGACGTACGCACGTCCGATATTTTCCAGCCGAGCCGGTCCAAATCGAGTGCTGTCACAGTTAGCCAAAACTATCCTGAAAAACAAGGATATCGTTTCTCATAGATCCAGCTGCCTGAAGCGACACAAGCAAGCGTGGCATATCGGGAGGGACAACTCCTTTTCAGGTGGGGCGGCTGCTGCATCATTCATTTAATTAGATCATGATTATTCCAGTCAACTACTACTAGACTAACTTGATATTCTGTTTGTTAAACCCTGGTGTAGTTCGAACAGAAAAAACACAAATTAAGGACTGATTTATTTAGTGAAGGTGAGCATCCACGCCCTTTTTCTTGGAATATTACTATATCGTATGGGCTTAGAGCATCTACAGTCAGATTTGGCAAATCCGACCACTCAAACGCCTGCGGACGCTGATGGGGACATGTACTAAGGATAGGGCAACAGGCCTGACCTATAGATCCTACCCTAGGACACTATACTGGCCCCAGGGCCAGACCAGCATCCAGATACTCTGCAACCAGATGATTCACTCGGAAGCTACCAACCACACGGAAGACTGGGTCTCACTCGACCAAACTTGTCAGCACTCGGGCAATGAAGACCAGGAGTCCCCCCCCCCTCCCGGGAACCGCAACGGTCAAGATGTGCATCCACCCTCATCAAATGTAATTAGTACGTCCGTTACCTGTAACTAGCACCCTTAAACTCCTCCTTAAACCCTTGGTAACGGCATCATTCATGGGGCGAGGGCGCACTCTATATAAGCCTCACCCCCTGCTCCGTGGCAAGGGTTTGCATCTCTTATGAACCATACACTCAATCAAACAGCTCCAGAGCACCGAGACGTAGGGCTACCCTACTAGGAAAAAGGCTACTAGCAGCGCGGGTAAAATGGCTACTAGCAGTGCGGGTACCCGCGCTACTAGTATCACGCTACAGCTAATAGTTAGTAGTAGCGTGTGCCACCCACGCTACTGCTATTACAGACTCGCGCTACTACTAATGAAGTAGTAGTAGCGTGCCTATAATACGAGCACTACTAGTATCCTAAATACTAGTATGACACTTTTTTCCCAACGCTACTAGTAACAAATTAGGAATTAAAAAAATAAAAATAGATGCAGTATTCATGAATGGAGATCAGAGACACGTCCAGTGCAAAATAAATTTCACAGAACCATCTTAACACTAGCAGTGTTCATGGATGCAACATTGAACATCTCAACTCGAAGAGATCATGAGGACGCACACAACCATCATCAAAAGGCTGGTACCTTCCCTAGCGTTTCACCACCAACCTAACCAGACCACTTCTCTAGATGTATGTACAAAGCGTCGAGGTCCTCCACCTTGAGGAACTCCGGACGGTGGCGTCGTCCTCCACCTCGGTGACCTCCGGACGGTGGCGTCTAGGTCCTCCACCCTGGGGACCTCCTGCGTCGCAATCACCTGGACGATAATCTGTATGACGCGGTCGCGGGGCTTCCCGGTGAAGTCTGCCTCCGAGTAGTTGAAGAGCACGACTCCCATCGGGCCGCAGTAATCCTCGTCCATCACCCTGCACCCAGTCTAGAAAGTGAAAACTTGTTAGTTCGTGCCCTCGTGCAGATCCAGTAGGGTATTTTCTTCAATTATCTGTCACTTTTAGTCTATTATGAATCTTCAAAACGGAAAAACACCTGCTAAATGAATACCCTAGATGTACGTGTTCATGCTATCTTCTTGTTTTGGTGCATTCAAGAAATACTAGTGTATTTGAGCTATATATGCTTGAAATATTTGACAGCTAACATCTGTTCAAAATTTATCATTTCATGGATTGGGAAATCGCCAACTAAGGACATCAAAAAATTGATTCCCACTGCTCTTTAAAAAAGGGAATAGGCAAAGTCTATTTTTAATTTTGATATTCCATGCCAACTTCAAGTATATATGCTAGCATGTAATCTTTGAACGCGGATCAAAATGAGATTTCAGGCTTTGTCGGCCTTACCATGATCAGTACTAAATTCTCTAGGCTGGTCAACCTTTCCCTGTAGGGACTAGGGAGCATTTCTTTCACCGGGTATCTCATTCTTAAGTTTGGGAAGAAACCTGCATCCCTTCAGATAGTCATCCATATCCTGAAGAAAAAACAGTATACATTTTCAGTGACTCACAATATATCATCAAATACTGCTCAGGATAATGAGTTACTTGCTTACAGGAAAAACTCCCATGCTCGCTTGATGATGATGATGTCTCGCTTGATACTCCCTTCTCCGCTGAGACGGCACTCTGTCGCCGCTGGCCACCAGCGGCATTCTGCTCAATGGCGGCCAAGGCATGCCTTGTGGCTGTCCAGGAAGCTCGAATCAGGCTGGACCTGAGAAGAAACAGAGCACGGTCGTGTGATGTCCTAGCTGAATCAGAGTACAATAAGCAAAAGTACAGAATAGCATTCACTTGTATAACAACTCCACGTCCATGTGCAGCTCTGCTGCAATGGAGCATTCATTTGCGTAGTGATTTACTGAACCAATTTGAACTTAGTTCAAGCCGAGACTATTTTACAACATCTTATCTTATCCCGAAGGTTCTAGTCCATATTGAAATATCCAAAACATCTTATATTTGCAAACGGAGGGAGTGCTAAAGTTGTTTCATCCAATCCATCCATCCATGGAGTGCACTAGCTAGTCTAGGCCACGGATAATGACCACCTAGCATGTAACAACTAAGCCACGGTGGCCAATCCCATTAAGTAGAAATTTAGCTACCATTAGAAACCATAGAACAGAAGCATAGAAGTACAATAGCTACAATAAGACAGCTCTACATGATCTATAGCTAACGAAAGAATAGAAGTACCATCGGAAGCTCTAGGAACCAAGTAACACACGGCATCAGTAGCTAAATAATATCCATGGACACAGCCATTACTTACAAGCAGAAACTCTAGGAACGCCTAGAAATGGAGGCCAGAGGACCAGGCCATTAATAGAACCACATCCAGCAGTAATACAAGCACACCAACACAGGAATTGCGCAACCATTCGACGGCCATGGACTAGTAGCCAAGAAATGGCCGCACAATCAGCCACGGCTTGTTGCCCGCGCCACCCGGAGAACGAGAGGGGGAAGGGGAGGAAGAACCGGGGGATTACCGAGACGGATACGAAGTGGGAACGACCACCACCACCGCCGTTGGACCAGAAGGCGTCGTGGCCGAGGAAGCCCGCGCCAAGTAGCCGAGGCAGGGGCGCGGGGGCAAGGGAGGAGGAGCGGAAGACGGCCACCACACCGCCGCGCTGGCGAGCTAGGGTTTGCCTCGGGGGCGCGCGAAGGGGCGGGAGGCCGGGGCGGAGGCGGGGAATCGATGGAGGGGGGCGAGGGGGAGCCGGGCCGGTGAGGCGCGGCGCGGGGTGGCGCCGGAGCTGGCCGGAATCGGACGGCGACGACGGCGGGAGAGGGGGGATCGGGACAGTAGGAGCGTACGCCGCGTGCGGAGGGAGGGAGGGAGAGAGAGGTGGGAAGGGGAGAGGAGGAGAGAGGCATGGCCGTGTTTAGTAGAGCGAGAGGGGTGGACACTCTTAGTAGTAGCGTGGGGGTCTAACCTGCGCTACTACTACTTACTTAGTAGTAGCGCCGGTTTTATACCCCTCGCTACTACTATGTCCTATCCCAGGGACATTGTTGGAGACCACTTACTAGCAGCGCGGGTTTATACCCCTCGCTACTACTATCAACTTAGTAGTAGCGCGGTTTTTATACCCCTCGCTACTATTAATTAGCAGTAGCGCCCACTTTTAAACCGCGCTACTGATAAACTTCTGTGTATAAGGTTTTCCCTAGTAGTGCTATTACCTCCACCGTGAGGGGCCTGACCTCGTAAATCCGAGTGTAACAACTGCGTCATCGCTAGGCTCTGCCCTCTAATTCGTACCCCTATACACTATTGTCAGACCTACACCCACGACAGATGCACCCGGTCGCATCCGCGGACAGTGATCGGTCACGCCTCAAAAATTGCATCCCACATCCGGATACCTCAAATTAGAAACCTTAAACCCATATTATTACATGCAACGTAGCGATCTTTAAGCGGAGCTTGTTCAGTCACCATGGCGATGTCCGGCAGCCGGCTGCGCTCCCCAGAGTTTTGGCCCGGTCGCCGGCAAGGTAGAGTACGACATGGGACACAAGCCGACTCACAGAACTCAAGGCGCCGCCGTCTCCCATGCCCTACCCTTCCTCGTCGGGTGCTGGTGGATGTCACATCAATGATGGATCTGTCCTGGGACGAGCCGCTGATGTCCACCGCGATGCGGTTTCAGCGCCCGGATTGCTGCACCATACGGGACAACGGGGAATGCGTGTTGGGGAACGTAGCAGAAATTCAAAATTTTCCTACGTGTCACCAAGATCTATCTAAGGATAAACCAGCAACGAGGGGAAGGAGAGTGCGTCTACATATCCTTGTAGATCGCTAAGCGGAAGCGTTCAAGAGAACGGGATTGAAGGAGTCGTACTCGTCGTGATCCAAATCACCGGAGATCCTAGTGCCGAACGGACGGCACCTCCGCGTTCAACACACGTACAGCCCGGTGACGTCTCCCATGCCTTGATCCAGCAAGGCGAGAGGAAGAGGTTGAGGAAGACTCCATCCAGCAGCAGCACAACGGCGTGGTGGTGGTGGAGGAGCGTGGCAATCCTGCAGGGCTTCGCCAAGCACCGCGAGAGAGGAGGAGTACTTGGGAGAGGGGGAGGGCTGCGCCAGAACTTGGGGTGCGGCTGCCCTCCCACCCCTCCACTATTTATAGGTGGGGGGAAGAGGGGGCCGGCCCCCTTAGATCCCATCTAGGGTTGGGGGCCGCGGCCAAGGGGGGAGGAGTGCCTCCCAAGTCAAGTGGAGGCTCTCCCCCTTAGGGTTTCCCCCTTCCTATGCGCATGGGCCTTGGGGGGCTGGTGCCCCTGGCCCATTAAGGCTAGGGCGCCCCCCTACAGCCCATGCTATTGTATTGGACGTGGTGGAACAATTTCCGGACCTCCGGACCCCTCCGGAATCCTCCGGAACCTTCTGGAAGCTTCCCGGTACAATACCGGAAAAATCCGAACTTTTCCCGGAACCCGAACAACAACTTTCCATATATAAATCTTTACCTCCGGACCATTCCGGAACTCCTCGTGACGTCCGGGATCTCATCCGGGACTCCGAACAACATTCGGTAACCACATATAAACTTCCTTTATAACCCTAGCGTCATCGAACCTTAAGTGTGTAGACCCTACGGGTTCGGGAGACATGTAGACATGACCGAGACGTTCTCCGGTCAATAATCAACAGCGGGATCTGGATACCCATGTTGGCTCCCACATGTTCCACGATGATCTCATCGGATGAACCACGATGTCAAGGACTCAATCGATCCCGTATACAATTCCCTTTGTCTAGCGGTATTGTACTTGCCCGAGATTCGATCGTCGGTATGCCGATACCTTGTTCAATCTCGTTACCGGCAAGTCTCTTTACTCGTTCCGTAACACATCATCCCGTGATCAACCCCTTGGTCACATTGTGCACATTATGATGATGTCCTACCGAGTGGGCCCAGAGATACCTCTCCGTTTACCGGAGTGACAAATCCCAGTCTCGATTCGCGCCAACCCAACAGACACTTTCGGAGATACCTGTAGTGCACCTTTATAGCCACCCAGTTACGTTGTGACGTTTGGTACACCCAAAGCATTCCTACGGTATCCGGGCGTTGCACAATCTCATGGTCTAAGGAAATGATACTTGACATTAGAAAAGCTTTAGCATACGAACTACGATCTTTGTGCTAGGCTTAGGATTGGGTCTTGTCCATCACATCATTCTGGTAATGATGTGATCCCATTATCAACGACATCTAATGTCCATGGTCAGGAAACCGTAACCATCTGTTGATCAATGAGCTAGTCAACTAGAGGCTCACTAGGGACATGGTGTTGTCTATGTACCCACACATGTATCTGAGTTTCCTATCAATACAATTATAGCATGGATAATAAACGATTATCTTGAACAAGGAAATATAATAATAACTAATTTATTATTGTCTCTAGGGCATATTTCCAACAGTCTCCCACTTGCACTAGAGTCAATAATCTAGTTCACATCGTCATGTGATTAACATTCACACGTCACATCGCCATGTGACCAACATCCAAAGAGTTTACTAGTGTCATTAAATTAGTTCACATCATCATGTGATTAAGACTCAATGAGTTCTGGGGTTTGATCATGTTTTGCTTGTGAGAGAGGTTTTAGTCAACGGGTCTATACTTCGCAAATCTCTAGGTCATTCTGTAAATGCTGCTTCCACGCTCCACTTGGAGCTATTCCAAATGGTCGCTCCACTATACGTATCCGGTTTGCTACTCAGAGTCACTCGGATAGGTGTTAAAGCTTGCATCAACGTAACCCTTTACGCCGAACTCTTTATCACCTCCATAATCGAGAAACATGTCCTTATTTACTCCAAGGACAATTTTTGACCGCTATCCAATGATACATTCCTAGATCATTCTTGTGCCCCTTGACTGACTCATGGCAAGGCACACTTCCGGTGCGGTACACAGCATAGCATACTACAGAGCCTACGTCTGAAGCATAGGGGACGACCTTCGTCCTTTTTCTCTATTCTGCCGTGGTCGAGCTTTAAGTCTTAACTTCGTACCTTACAACTCAGGCAAGAACTCCTTCTTTGACTGATCCATCTTGAACACCTTCAAGATCATGTCAAGGTATGTGCTCATTTGAAAGTACCATTAAGCGCTTTTGATCTATCCTCATAGATCTTGATGCTCAATGTTCAAGCAGCTTAATCCAGGTTTTCTATTGAAAAACACTTTTCAAACAACCCTATATGCTTTCCAGAAACTCTACAACATTTCTGATCAACAATATGTTAGCAACATATACTCATCAGAAATTCTATAGTGCTCCCACTCACTTCTTTGGAAATACAAGTTTTGCATAAACTTTGTATAAACCCAAAATCTTTGATCATCTCATCAAAGCGCACATTCCAACTCCGAGATGCTTACTCCAGTCCTTAGAAGGATCGCTGGAGCTAGCATACCTTTTAGCATCCTTAAGATCGACAAAACCTTTCTGATTGTATCACATACAACCTTTCCTTACGAAGGCTGGTAAGGAAACTCGTTTTGACATCCATCTGCCAGATTTCATAAATGCAGCTAATGCTAACATGATTCCGACGGACTTAAGCATCGCTACGGATGAGAAAATCTCATCGTAGTCAACTCCTTGAACTTGTGAAAAACTATTCACCACAAGTCGAGCTTCATAGACAGTGACATTACCGTCCATGCCCGTCTTCTTCTTAAAGATCCATTTATCTCAATGGCTTGCCGATCATCGGGCAAGTCCACCAAAGTTCATGCTTTGTTCTGATACATGGATCCTATCTCAGATTTCATGGCTTCTAACCATTTGTCGGAATATGGGCCTACCATCGCTTCTCCATAGTTCGTAGGTTCATTGTTGTCTAGCAACATGACCTTCAAGACGGGATTACTGTACCACTCTGAAGCAGTACGCACCCTTGTCACCCTACGAGGTACGGTAGTGACTTGATCCAAAACTACATGATCACTATCATAAGCTTCTACTTCAATTGGTGTAGGCGCTACAGGAACAACTTCCTGTGCCCTGCCACACACTAGTTGAAGTGATGGTTCAATAACCTCATCAAGTCTCCACCATGCTCCCACTCAACTTTCCGAGACAAACTTTTCCTTGAGAAAGGACCCGATTCAAGAAACAATCCCTATTGCTTTCGGATCTGAATTAGGAGGTATACCCAACTGTTTTGGGTGTCGTATGAAGATGCATTGTATCCGCTTTGGGTTCGAGCTTATCAACCTGAAACTTTTTGACATAAGTGTCGCAGCCCCAAACCTTTAAGAAATGACAGCTTAGGTTTCTCTAAACCATAGTTCATACGGTGTCATCTCAACGGAATTACGTGGAGCCCTATTTAAAGTGAATGTGGTTGTCTCTAATGCCTAACCCATAAACGATAGTGGTAATTCGATAAGAGACATCATGGTACGCACCATATCCAATAGGGTGCAACTATGATGTTCGGACACACCCTCACACTATGGTGTTGCAGGCGGTATTAATTGTGAAACAATTTCCACAATGTCTTAATTGCGTGCCAAAGCTCGTAACTCAGATACTCATCTCTATGATCATATCATAGACATTTTATCCTCTTGTCACGATGATCTTCAACTTCACTCTGAAATTACTTGAATCATTCAATAATTCAGACTTGTGTTTCATCAAGTAAATATACTCAGTATCTACTCAAATCATCTGTGAAGTAAGAACATAAAGATATCCACTGCGTGCCTCAGCACTCATTGGACTGCACACATCAAAATATGTTACTTCCAACAAGTTGCTATTTTGTTCCATCTTACTGAAAACGAGGCTTTTCAGTCATCTTGCCCATGTGGTATGATTTGCATATCTCAAGTGATTCAAAATCAAGTGAGTCCAAACGATCCATCTGCATGGAGTTTCTTTATGCGTATATACCAATAGACATGGTTCACATGTCTCAATCTTTTCAAAAACAAGTGAGTCCAAAGATCCATCAACATGGAGCTTCTTCATGCGTTTTATACCAATATGACTTACATGGCAGTGCCACAAGTAAGTGGTACTATCATTACTATCTTATATCTTTTGGCATGAAAATGTGTATCACTACGATCGAGATTCAATAAACCATTCCTTTAGGTCTAAGACCATTGAAGGTATTATTCAAATAAACAGAGTAATCATTATTCTCCTTAAATGAATAACCGTATTGTGATAGACATAATCCAATCATGTCTATGCTCAACACAAACAACAAAAGACAATTATTCAGGTTTAATACTAATCTTGATGGTAGAGGGAGCGTGCGATGTTTGATCACATCAAACTTGGAAACACTTCCAACACATATCGTCAGCTCACCTTTAGCTAGTCTCCGTTTATTCCGTAGCTCTTTTATTTTGAGTTACTAACACTTAGCAACCGAACCGGTATCTTAATACCCTGGTGCTACTAGGAGTACTAGTAAAGTACACATTAACATAATGTATATCCAATATACTTCTATCGACCTTGTCAGCCTTCTCATCTACCAAGTATCTAGGGTAATTCTGCTCCAGTGGTTGTTCCCCTTATTACAGAAGCACTTAGTCTCGGGTTTGGGTTCAACCTTGGGTTTCTTCACTAGAGCAGCAGCTGATTTGCCGTTTCATGAAGTATCCCTTCTTGCCCTTGCCCTTCTTGAAACTAGTGGTTTCACCAACCATCAACAATTGATGCTCCTTCTTGATTTCTACTTTCGCGGTGTCAAACATCGCGAATACCTCAAGAATCATCATATCTATCCCTGATATGTTATAGTTAATCACGAAGCTCTAGCAGCTTGGTGGCAATGACTTTGGAGAAACATCACTATCTCTGGAAGATCAACTCCCACTCAATTCAAGTGATTGTCGCACTCAGACAATCTGAGCACAAGCTCAACGATTGAGCTTTTCTCCCTTAGTTTGCAGGCTAAGAAAATCGTCGGAGGTCTCATACCTCTTGACGTGTGCACGAGCCTGAAATCCCAATTTCAGCCCTCGAAACATCTCATATGTTCCGCGACGTTACGAAAACGTCTTTGGTGCCGCAACTCTAAACCGTTTAACTGAACTATCACGTAGTTATCAAAACGTGTTTGTCCGATGTTCGCAACATCCACAAACGACGTTTGGGGTTCAGCACACTGAGCAGTGCATTAAGAACATAAGCTTTCTACTGTCCTCACAATCGCTACTGTCAACTTTCAACTATATTTTCTCTAGGAACATATCTAAACAGTGGAACTAAAGCACGAGCTTATGACATAATTTGCAAAGATCTTTTGACTAGGTTCAGGATAATTAAGTTCATCTTATGAACTCCCACTCAGATAGACATCCCTCTAGTCATCTAAGTGATTACATGATCCGAGTCAACTAGGACGTGTCCGATCATCACGTGAGACGGACTAGTCGTCATCGGTGAACATCTTCATGTTGATCGTATCTACTATACGACTCATGCTCGACCTTTCGGTCTCTTGTGTTCTGAGGCCATGTCTGTACATGCTAGGCTCGTCAAGTCAACCTAAGTGTTTCGCGTGTGTAAATCTGGCTTACACCCGTTGTATGTGAATGTAAGAATCTATCACACCCTATCATCACGTGGTGCTTCGAAACGACTAACTTTCGCAATGGTGCACAGTTAGGGGAAACACTTTCTTGAAATTTTAATGAGGGATCATCTTATTTACTACCATCGTTCTAAGCAAATAAGATGTATAAACATGATAAACATCACATGCAATCAAATAGTGACATGATATGGCCAATATCATATTGCTCCTTTTGATCTCCATCTTCGGGGCTCCATGATCATCATCATCACCGGCATGACACCATGATCTCCATCATCATGATCTCCATCATCGTGTCTTCATGAAGTTGTCTCGCCAACTATTACTTCTATTACTATGGCTACCGGTTAGCAATAAAGTAAAGTAATTACATGGCGTTGTTTAATGACACGCAGGTCATACAATAAATTAATACAACTCCTATGGCTCCTGCAGGTTGTCATACTCATCGACATGGAAGTCGTGATTCCTATTACAAGAACATGATCAATCTCATACATCACATATCATTCATCACATTCTTCTTGGCCATATCACATCACATCGCATACCCTGCAAAAACAAGTTAGACATCCTCTAATTGTTGTTTGCATGTTTTACGTGGCTGCTATGGGTTTCTAGCAAGAACGTTTCTTACCTACGCAAAAACCACAACGTGATATGTCAATTGCTATTTACCCTTCATAAGGACCCTTCTCATCGAATCCGTTCCGACTAAAGTGGGAGAGACTGGCACCCGCTAGCCACCTTATGCACCAAGTGCATGTCAATCGGTGGAACCTGTCTCACGTAAGTGTACGTGTAAGGTCGGTCTGGGCCGTTTCATCCCACAATACCGTCGAAACAAAATTGGACTAGTAACGGTAAGCATATTGAATAAAATCAACGCCCACAACTACTTTATGTTCTACTCGTGCAAAGAATCTACGCAATAGACCTAGTTCATGATGCCACTGTTGGGGAACGTAGCAGAAATTCAAAATTTTCCTACGTGTCACCACGATCTATCTAAGGAGAAACCAGCAACGAGGGGAAGGAGAGTGCATCTACATACCCTTGTAGATCGCTAAGCGGAAGCGTTCAAGAGAACGGGGTTGAAGGAGTCGTACTCGTCATGATCCAAATCACCAGAGATCCTAGTGCCGAACGGACGGCACCTCCGTGTTCAACACACGTACAGCCCGATGACGTCTCCCATGCCTTGATCCAGCAAGGAGAGAGGGAGAGGTTGAGGAAGACTCCATCCAGCAGCAGCACAACGGCGTGGTGGTGGTGGAGGAGCATGGCAATCCTGCAGGGCTTTGCCAAGCACCACGAGACAGGAGGAGTACTTGGGAGAGGGGGAGGGCTACGCCAGAACTTGGGGTGCGGCTGCCCTCCCACCCCTCCACTATTTATAGGTGGGGGGAAGAGGGGGCCGGCCTCCCTAGATCCCATCTAGGGTTGGGGGCCGCGGCCAAGGGGGGAGGAGTGCCTCCCAAGTCAAGTGGAGGCTCTCCCCCTTAGGGTTTCCCCGTTCCTATGCGCATGGGCCTTGGGGGGGCTGGTGCCCCTGGCCCATTAAGGCTAGGGCGCCCCCCTACAGCCCATGCTACTGTATTGGACGTGGTGGAACCATTTCCGGACCTCCGGACCCCTCCGAAATCCTCCGGAACCTTCTGGAAGCTTCTCGGTACAATACCGGAAAAACCCGAACTTTTCCCGGAACCCGAACAACAACTTTCCATATATAAATCTTTACCTCCGGACCATTCCGGAACTCCTCGTGACATCCGGGGTCTCATCCGGGACTCCGAACAACATTCGGTAACAACATACAAACTTCATTTATAACCCTAGCGTCATCAAACCTTAAGTGTGTAGACCCTACGGGTTCGGGAGACATGTAGACATGACCGAGACGTTCTCCGGTCAATAACAAACAGCGGGATCTGGATACCCATGTTGGCTCCCACATGTTCCACGATGATCTCATCGGATGAACCACGATGTCAATGACTCAATCGATCCCGTATACAATTCCCTTGTCTAGCGGTATTGTACTTGCCCGAGATTCGATCGTCGGTATGCCGATACCTTGTTCAATCTCGTTACCGGCAAGTCTCTTTACTCGTTCCGTAACACATCATCCCGTGATCAACCCCTTGGTCACATTGTGCACATTATGATGATGTCCTACCGAGTGGGCCCAGAGATACCTCTCCGTTTACCGGAGTGACAAATCCCAGTCTCGATTCGCGCCAACCCAACAGACACTTTCGGAGATACCTGTAGTGCACCTTTATAGCCACACAGTTACGTTGTGACGTTTGGTACACCCAAAGCATTCCTACGGTATCTGGGAGTTGCACAATCTCATGGTCTAAGGAAATGATACTTGACATTAGAAAAGCTTTAGCATACGAACTACGATCTTTGTGCTAGGCTTAGGATTGGGTCTTGTCCATCACATCATTCTGCTAATGATGTGATCCCGTTATCTACGACATCTAATGTCCATGGTCAGGAAACCGTAACCATCTGTTGATCAACGAGCTAGTCAACTAGAGGCTCACTAGGGACATGGTGTTGTCTATGTACCCACACATGTATCTGAGTTTCCTATCAATACAATTATAGCATGGATAATAAACGATTATCATGAACAAGGAAATATAATAATAACTAATTTATTATTGTCTCTAGGGCATATTTCCAACAATGCGACTCTACCTCGCCGACATCCACCGCTGCGAGGGCTGCCGCCGCATCCCGCGCCCGCTGCCTCGCACGGCGGGCACGTCGTGCCATGTTCTCATCGGACGAGGCCCATGGTGCGTCCCGATGCTTGGCGCGCCAACAGAGGGGTTCTGCGTCCACCACCATGTTCGGACACCAGGTGGACCACGCCACCTCCAGTGAGGCAGCAACGACTGCCCTAGTGCCGGATTCATGCGCCATTTGGATGGACGCAATGGATTCCCAACGAAAGGAGTCCGAGCACTGCCGTGCACGGGCCTCCTCCCATACGCGGCGAAGTGCAACCTGGACAACCATCTCCTCCTCGGGGCTGCGTGTGATGAGCTCGGGGTCGACAGAACTGGAGGTGAAGGACTCGGATCCGCCACTCGCCATGCTAGAGACGACCGGACGACGCCAGAGACGAGCTTGGGTAGTGAAGGTGAGTGGAGGAGAGTGGAGTGAAATGGCTAGGGTTTGGTCCGGCGAGCGGATGGGGAGGAATATATGTGGGGTCGGGTGGGCCAGTGTGGGCCGGGTCTGAAGTGGCGGGCGTGCCCGGGCGCCCCCATATCCGCCCCATATTTGGGTTAGATATGAGGGGTGTCGGTTAGCCTGGTCGTTTGAGGGCCATTTGAGGTGCCCGTCTGGGTCAAAATTTTGCTACCGGACGGTATGCCCGGACGTATGATACGGGTTTGAAGCACTCGGCTGTAGATGCTCTTATACATCCTACCATGCTGAACTGGACTGCATCTTATATACATAAAAAGGTGACTCTTGGTGAATTATAAAGGTTCGGTTGAGTGCATATAATGACTTTCTTGTCCTTGCTCCATGAATTCTCTCTCCAGGCATAGTCAACGCTCAACATTCTTTGTCACAAAGAGAAGAAATTCCTTGTTCTTCGTCTTGTTGTGCTCCTTTGAACCGAATAAACAAAAGAATGATAACCGAATACAGATTTGGCCAACAAATTCAGAAATATGGCATGAAAATAATTACACCCCTAACCCTATTAATTAGAATCCGCCCGTTTCCATGGCGTCCACACCCTACAAAGTTGCATTTTCCAGGTTTATTTACACGACGAGGAATGGAACCTGATATTCCATTTGTTTTTCTAGTTTCTTCATAACTACAAAACCAAGATTGAATATATATTATGTACCTCTGATATTTCCTATCCTGATGTCGCCTTACTACGCTTCCACCAGACGGCACCATGGGCTTTTATGACTGGTGGGCTACGGCCCTCCACGACTCCTTGGCAGGCCAGCGCAAAGGACTAGCCTCTCTCATTGCGTTGACTGTGTCGACCATATGGAGGCATCGCAACGCTTGCATCTTCGACGGCGCAACACCTTCCACCACCCTCCCGATTCATGACATCAAGGAGGAAGCTCGCACGTGGGCCAACGACGGTGCTCGACGGCTTAGTTCGATCATTTGTGTAACCTGACTTAGTTGTTCGCGGGCTGAGCACCCCCCTCCTCTGCTCATAGCGACCTCATAAGCGCCTACCAGTGTACGCTTCATGAGGTCCGCCACTATATGTTCTCCCCTTCTATCAATGGAATGATACGCTCCGCGCCTATTCGTGGAAAAAAAATTCAACATCATTCACTGTTTAAAAAATCTTCCGATTCAGCGATTTATCATCCGATTTATCACTACTCATGGAGTGACCAATAAGATTACGCCTTATCTTCATCGTTTATCATTTGGGACGATTTATCACTCCGACGAGCGATTTATTAGGAATCTACCGATAAATTGGGCCAATTTCTAACATTATGTTTGCAAAAACTATGTTTATTTGTGCTTTGTGGACCTTGTTATGGAATATGGACTATTGTGCTATTTTGTTTGTCATTATATGAGGATTCAAAGGCTAGGAATCAAGGTAACACTTCTATCCAATACTGTTTTGATGTTGAATATAGCATATTTTAGTGTTGGAAACATGGGATTTGCAAAAAATGGCCGATTAATAGTCGACCGATAAAATCTATTAATCGGCTGGTTTCCGATTAATCTCTAATCTCCAGCTAAGCGAGACGCTAACGATAAGCGATATCCTCAACATTGACATCATTAATCAAGAAGCTCCGCATGTACACAAAATTAGAAATGGTCAACATTGACATCATTAATCAACAAGCGATATCCTCCTAAGGGCCCTTGACGTTGAAGACACAATTGTTTTGATGTTTCCAAAGCCACTAGGTGAGGGAAGTTAGACCTTTCTCGAGGCTGCTAGGAGTTAATAGGGTTGAAGTAGCCTAATCCAGAAAATCCTCATCTCCTTGTGGTAATGTAGCAGTGAAGCGGCACCAAGAGAGCACCTCGCCACACTCACGGGCTGCGTTGCACTTTTAGGTCGTCAGCTATCTCAATCGTTTATCGGTGCAGCAAGGGGGTGGAGGCGGGAGTGTTCGTGGCACATTCGGCGGTGGTTGGTCAATGATGAATATTGACCCCCTCTGATCTGGCATACATGGATGATAACACCACTTCGCCCGCGAGTGCCCTCAGAACCCGAGGAACGGGGGTCCGGAAGGGGCCGCCCGTGATCGGTTGGTCCCGGCTCCTTCCAAAGCTCCGGTGCGCGAGCGTCTTCGCTTTCCATCGCCGGGCACCCCCGCTGCCCCGGCCATGGACCGTTTCCTCCGCTGCGACCACTCGCGGCGGCCGCGTGTCAGCAACAAGGTGGTGGTCGCCTCGCCCGCGCTCGAGCGCGAGGAGCTCGTCCTGCGCCTGCACGCCGTCACCCTCACCGCTGCCGAGGGGGTCCACGCCACCAACCCCATGGCGGTAGGCAAGGCCATCGAGGCGCAGCTGGGAACCCCCCCTTTCCAGCTGCGTGTCACCGCCCACTACCCGGAGGCTTTCCTGGTGCACTTCGACATCCCGGCGCACCGCGACGACGCTGTGAGGCGGGGCGTGCTGCGGGTGGACGGCACCAAGTTCTTCATTCGCGCCTGGCACGAGGACGACCACGCCGCCTTCATGAAGCTGCCCCTGCACGTGCGCATCATCGTCGAGAACCTCCCGATGCAGTTCTGGTCTCTCGAGGGCGCGGAGGAGGCGTTCGGCGACTTTGGCCGCATCGAGCGCCTCGACAGCAGAACGATGGAGCGGGGCCACACGAAGACCTTCGCTTGCTGGCTCTGGACCTGGGATGTCGCGCACATTCCGACAAAGCGTGCTCTCTGGGTCCTCAAGCGGGGGGCGGGCCGCGTCGACGAGATCCTCGGCTACTCCCCGCCGGACCGCCGCATCCCGCCTCCGCCGGGTGTGCGCCGCTACGACCTGCTGCTGCATGTGGACCATGTGGAGGACTGGACCCCGCTCTCGCCGTGCTCTTCGCACTCGGGCCAGAGCGGGATCCCCTCCTCCGACGACGACGACAACCGCCCCTACCCGCGCATCGTCGAGCTGGGCTCCTGGATGGGAGGGGTCGAAGATGGCCAGGTGTCGGCCCGTCGCCCCGAGGCCTGGCTGGCCTCTGCTGCTCGCCGGGCGGCACCGCGGGCGAACTGGCGCGACCGCGATGACTATGGCTCCGGCGACCAGCGACGTTCGTGGCGTGACGCGTTCCTGGGCACCTCTTGCCATGCCAAGGGCAAGTCTACTGACGTCGTCGAGGCGGCACCACGACAGCGCAGCAGAACCCCGGCTGGCAGGAGGCATGGCGACCAGGTGCGCGGGCGCTCCAAGAGCAAGACGGCGTCCGTGGATCCGCCTCTCCGGGCCACCCCGCCGCTTCCTCTCCGCCAGACGGCCGTGGCCCCGGGCTCTGAAGCGCAGGAGATGGACCCCGTGGCCGCCTTCTTCTCCTTCCCTGGTAGCCGCGCGCTCTCCCCTCCGCCGCGCATGGACGTCATGCAGTTAGAGATTGAGAATGCCATGATCGATGCCCTCAACTCCCCGCTGGCCTTTGAAGATGGTGGGCGCTCGCCCCCGCACGCCCGCACGCGCTCTGGTGTGATGGAAGAATTCCGCGAAGACGATGACATCCTCTCGTGCATCGCCGACCTCTCTGCCCCGCTGTCTAGCCCATGCATCTGCTCGCCGACGGCAGCCGCGGTGGGTTTCCACGTCGACGCGATCACCCACAAGGTCGAAAGCCTGCAGCTTGGTGGGACGCATGTCAACGGTCCTCCCGATGCGGCAGACGGTGACGGCAGTGACGGCGCACTAGAGCTCTTCGCTCCGGTGCCCCAGGCCGTGCTGCCCACCCCCCCGGCGCGTCCACGCCCTTCGGCCCCTCCCAGGGTGCGAGCCACGTCGGCTCCTTCGCGACGCAGCGCTCGCCAGGCAGCGGCGGGCTGTGCTGTCCCAGTTGTGCAGCGAGCAGCGATGCGCCTCATCCAGGAGCTCGGCAGGCTCGGCCCCAAGGACAAGATGACGCCCAAGGCTGCTGCTGATCTTCTCAAGCGTTTCCAGGAGCCCCTTTCCAACAATGACATCGCCGCCATTGCCAAGCTCATGGACCTGGACTGTGAGGCCCTGAAGATCACTGCCGGAATGGCCGGAGCAAGCGCCGAGGATGCTTTAGTGCAGTGATCATGTTAGGTATCATTAGTAGCCTTCATCGACGGCTGGTCTTAAACCAGCTTGAGTTAGGTTTCTCTCCGATGTATCGTGTCTTCTGTAAGGTAGAGGTAGCCTGGCGGCACCGGAGTTTGGGGTCTATTGGTGGCCGGCGCCGTCCCCAGCAGGATTGTAAGGCCTGTGTGTTCGTGTTCGTGCTCATGTTTGTTTTCAGTAGTAGTATCAGTCGACGAAGCGAAATCCCTTGTCTCCATGGTTGATACAAACTTCAGGATCATGTCATGGAACGTGCGGGGACTTAACTCCCCTGCTAAGCGCTCGGCCATTTGCGAGGTAGCTTTCGCAAACAGGATTTTAATCCTAAATTTGCAGGAAACTAAGATTGAATCATGGTCCACTCAGTTAGCAGTAGAAGTAGGGGGTCCTTCGCTTCTGGGCTGTGTTGTTTTGCCAGCAACAGGTACTAGAGGTGGGGCAGCAATCTTCTGGGACAAACAAGTAGTCGACATAGTTTCTCACATGATCGCTAGCTTCTCCATCACAGTTAGGGTTCAAATCGTCGGAACCAGCGAGTTCTTCTGGATGACAACAGTCTACGGGCCGACAGAGGAAGAGCAGAAAGAGAATTTCCTTTCTGAACTTGCAAGCGCGGCACCCACCCCATCTGAGCCGTGGATGATTAACGGTGATTTCAACATGATCTACCAAGCCAGGGACAAAAACAACGGCCTAATCAATAGGAGGATGATGGGTCGTTTTCGCCGCGCGATCGACTATGCAGGGGTCAGAGAAATAAAGTGCAGAAACAGGCACTTCACCTGGAGCAATGAACGAGAAGCTCCTACTCTCTGCAGCATCGACAAAGTTTTCTGTAATTTAGCTTGGGAAAGCTTGTTCCCCGACGTGTTGCTTACAGCGGCTTCTACTTCCTTCTCCGATCACTGCCCACTCCTACTTGCCAACGGCGCGCCTCCAGTTAGGATAGCTAGGTTCAGGTTCGAAAATTTTTGGCCAAAATTTCCGCACTTCCATGAGACAGTGAAGCACGCATGGGACCGCCCTGTGAATCATGACTGCCCATTCATCCGCATCGGTAGGAAGCTGCAGAGAGTCGGGGTAGATCTGAAAACCTGGAGTAGTCTTCAGAGACGCCAAGATGAAGTTAAACATTGCAAATGCAGTAATTTGGCATTTGGACTTGGCACAGGAGGACAGGCAACTGACGGAGCAGGAACACCTGCTGCGTAAGCAGCTCAAGCTTAAGGTGATTGGGCTTGCAGCCATCGAGAGGGCCAGAAAGCGGCAAGCTGCAAGGATCATGTGGCTAAAAGATGGTGATGCAAACACAAAGTTCTTCCACGCAAAAATCAGAGCAAGGAGGAGGAAGAACTACATTCACTCGATCAGGGTGGGTGACACTGACATCACTGAACATAAGGAGAAGGCCTCGGCCGCGAGAGATCACTTTGCTGAAATTATGGGAAAAAGCCGGCAGCGCACCTGCACTCTGAACTGGGAAGAGCTAAACATTCCAGTAGTCGACATGACAGGGCTAGATTTACCCTTCTCCGAACACGAGGTGTGGTCAGCAATACAAGCCTCGCCGGCAGAAAAAGCACCTGGCCCGGACAGCTTCACCGGGCTTTTCTTCAGGGCCTGTTGGGACATCATTAAGCAGGATATCATGGCAGTTTTCAACAAATTCTATCACCTAGCAGGAACAAATTTCGATGGACTCAACAGCGCGCTCATAGCTTTACTGCCAAAGAAGGACGATGCAACTGAAATGCGCCACTTTAGGCCGATCAGCCTCATACACTCCGTCGCGAAGCTGATAGCTAAGGTTCTATCTATGAGGCTGGCCCCAAAGCTAAAGGACCTCATCTCCCCAACGCAAACAGCTTTCCAAAAGGGCAAGTGCATCCATGATAGCTATCAATATGTCCAGGGCCGTGTCAGAGCGCTCCACAGAGACAAAAAACCGGCCCTGCTATTCAAGCTGGATATTGCCAAGGCCTTCGATTCAGTCTCCTGGGAGTACCTGATGGAGTTGCTGCAGAGAATGGGTTTTAGCTCTCGATGGAGGGAGTGGATCGCCATGCTACTGTCCTCGGCCTCTTCTTCAATCTTGATGAACGGCGAGCCAGGAGAAAATTTCTGGCACCATCAAGGCCTGCGCCAGGGAGACCCCTTCTCCCCTCTCCTCTTCATCATCGCCATTGACCCACTTCACCGCCTGCTAGCAGCGGCTACGGAGAAAGGGACGCTGGCACGGTTGCCGGGCCGAGGCGCGAGTATGAGGACCTGCCTGTACGCAGATGACGCAGTTATCTTCGCCAACCCAGCCAAGGCCGAGGTCGATACGCTTCTACATCTGGTCACAAAATTTGGTGAAGCAACGGGGCTGCATCTTAATCAAAGGAAATCTTCAGTGGCAGCCATAAGATGCGATAGCATCAATTTGTCGGAATTGCTACAGGGTTTTGGTGGCTCACTGACGGGGTTTCCACTAACCTACCTTGGCCTGCCGATCTCGACGGCAAGGTTGAGACTGAGCCACTTCCAGTTCTTGACTAACAGGATCAAGGCACGTTTGGCAGGTTGGAAAGGGCGGTGCTCAACCTTGCTGGCCGGAGAGTTCTGGTACGCAGCGTCCTCTCTGCACTGCCAACATTCGCCATGACCGTGCTTAAAGTGCCAAAGAAGATCATACGTGAGATCGACAAGGCTAGAAGGCGTTTCCTATGGAGCCAGGAGGACGAGCTCACCGGAGGTAAGTGCAAGGTGGCCTAGTCAAAGGTATGCTCCCCGGTGAGCCAAGGAGGGCTGTGTTGGAAATATGCCCTAGAGGCAATAATAAATTAGTTATTATTATATTTCCTCGTTCATGATAATCGTTTATTATCCATGCTATAATTGTATTGATAGGAAACTCAGATACATGTGTGGATACATAGACAACACCATGTCCCTAGTAAGCCTCTAATTGACTAGCTCGTTGATCAATAGATGGTTACGGTTTCCTGACCATGGACATTGGATGTCGTTGATAACGGGATCACATCATTAGGAGAATGATGTGATGGACAAGACCCAATCCTAAGCCTAGCACAAAGATCGTGTAGTTCATATGCTAAAGCTTTTCTAATGTCAAGTATCATTTCCTTAGACCATGAGATTGTGCAACTCCCGGATATCGTAGGAATGCTTTGGGTGTACCAAACGTCACAACGTAACTGGGTGGCTATAAAGGTGCACTACAGGTATCTCCGAAAGTATCTGTTGGGTTGGCACGAATCGAGACTGGGATTTGTCACTCCGTGTAAACGGAGAGGTATCTCTGGGCCCACTCGGTAGGACATCATCATAATGTGCACAATGTGACCAAGGGGTTGATCACGGGATGATGTGTTACGGAACGAGTAAAGAGACTTGCCGGTAACGAGATTGAACAAGGTATCGGTATACCAACGATCGAATCTCGGGCAAGTACAATATTGTTAGACAAAGGGAATTGTATACGGGATCGATTGAGTCCTTGACATCGTGGTTCATCCGATGAGATCATCGTGGAACATGTGGGAGCGAACATGGGTATCCAGATCCCGCTGTTGGTTATTGACCGGAGAACGTCTCGGTCATGTCTACATGTCTCCCGAACCCGTAGGGTCTACACACTTAAGGTTCGATGACGCTAGGGTTATAAAGGAAGTTTGTATGTGGTTACCGAATGTTGTTCGGAGTCCCGGATGAGATCCCAGACGTCACGAGGAGTTCCGGAATGGTCCGGAGGTAAAGATTTATATATGGAAAGTCCTATTTTGGCCACCGAAAAATGTTCAGGATTTTTCGGTATCGTACCGGGAAGGTTCTAGAAGGTTCCGGAGTGGGGCCCACCTGCATGGGGGACCCACATGAACGTGGGTAGTGGGGTCAAGGCCCCACACCCCTGGTCAAGGCGCACCAAGATCCCCCCTTAGAAGGAATAAGATCATATCCCGAAGGGATAAGATCAAGATCCCTAAAAAGGGGGGATAACAATCGGTGGGGAAGGAAATGATGGGATTTCTTTCCTCCCACCTTTGCCAACGCCCCAATGGACTTGGAGGGCAAGAAACCAGCCCCCTCCACCCCTATATATAGTGGGGAGGTGCATGGGAGCTACACGCTTCCCCTGGCGCAGCCCTCCCCCTCTCCCAAGTACTCCTCCTCTCCGGCGGTGCTTGGCGAAGCCCTGCAGGATTGCCACGCTCCTCCATCACCACCACGCCGTCGTGCTGCTGCTGGACGGAGTCTTCCCCAACCTCTCCCTCTCACCTTGCTGGATCAAGGCATGGGAGACATCACCGGGCTGTACGTGTGTTGAACGCGGAGGTGCCGTCCGTTCGGCACTAGGATCTACAGTGATTTGGATCACGACGAGTACGACTCCTTCAACCCCGTTCTCTTGAACGCTTCTGCTAGCGATCTACAAGGGTATGTAGATGCACTCTCCTTCCCCTTGTTGCTAGTCTCTCCATAGATAGATCTTGGTGTTGCGTAGAAAATTTTGAATTTCTGCTACGTTCTCCAACAGGCTGGGCATACTAGATTTAAACAAATTCAGCAATGCCCTTCACCTCAGATGGCAGTGGCTTGCTTGGGAGCAACCAGCAAGGCCGTGGGTGCAACTCCAACCCCCTGTTTCGGAGAAGGAACAAAAGACTTTCAGTCTGGCCACCAAAATTCAGATAGGTAACGGCCGCAAGGCAAGCTTCTGGAATGACAGTTGGTTAGGTGACTCCCCGCTCGCAATCACCTATCCATCAGTCTTCAACCACACCCACAGAAAAAGCAGAACTGTGGAAGCATCCCTCTGAAAGGACCGATGGATCAAAGACCTGCAACATGGAGACATCATGGCCATTGTACCGGAGTTCCTGCCCATGTGGCGATTGCTGCAGTTTGATAACGCAGTCCTGCGCCCTAAAGAAGATGATCGCATACAATGGCGCCTCACCAGCAACGGTTGCTACTCCGCAAGCTCGGCATACAAAGCGCAGTTTCAATCTTCAGCCCACTCCAAATTCAACCATCTAATCTGGAAAGTGTGGGCTCCAAACAAGCACAAGATCTTCATGTGGTTGCTTCTCCAAGACAGACTCTGGTGCAACGATCGGCTGCAGAGGAGGGGTGGGCCGAACAACTATTTCTGCCAGCTTTGCCTTCGCAATCTCGAAACATCCACTCATTTGTTTTGGGATTGCGGTTTCGCACGGGAAGTTTGGCAGCACGCCGCGAGGCGATCGGGATGCTCCACTCTTTCACCTCGGCCCAGGGGAGCAACATCATCTTCACAGGCATGCCAGCAGATAATCAACCGGACCATGCCACACAACAGGAAGCAATCAGATCAATGCTTCTCATAATTCTGTGGGAAGTTTGGAATGAGAGAAACGACTGCACCTTCAGGGGGGCGACGCCAAGCAGTGAGCGTATCCATGCAAAGATCGGCTCAAACTTGGAGCAATGGAGATTAGCAGGCGCGAAGGAACTAGAGCCCCCGTTCGGGGTAATGTTGGGAGTAGTCTGACTATGTTTTCAGTTTCGGGTCGATGATCTCTGGGTCATTCCCGCTCTTCTCTTGATCGCTTGATCACCCTTGTACTCTCCTCCTTGCTAAATCAATGAAGCCAGCAAGCACTGGATCTTTCAAAAAAAACAGTCGCCCTAGATCAGCGGTGGTGGCGCCTAGACCTGCAGTGATAGCGAGAGTGGCATGTTAGCGGTGGACATAAGGTGTGCGGCAGCGATGATCAGCGCGAGTATGTCACATGGATTCTAAGTTTTGTTCATGATGAAGATGTACACGAGGCATGCAGTAGAAGTTGGATGACGCAAGTGTCGCACATGGTGGTAGACGACATGTGGTGGGGCCTGACGAGGCTTCCTTGTCAGTTTTGCCTATATGAATGCTCGACGTCCTGTCGTGAGCTGCCACGGGATGACTTCAGTGAAGACGGGGCAAGGCTGCTGAATGGCACCACGTGGGCTCTTGGCGGCACTGATGCCTTTATGTTTGTATTTTGTATCCAATCATTGTGGAAGACCGGTGAAAGGTTGGCCCATTGAGTGGGCTCTGGGCGACGTTAGTTGAAGGAAATATGCCCTAGAGGCAATAATAAAGGTATTATTTATTTCCTCATATCATGATAAATGTTTATTATTCATGCCAGAATTGTATTAACCGGAAACATGATACATGTGTGAATACATAGACAAAACATATAGTCACTAGTATGCCTCTACTTGACTAGCTCATTGATCAAAGATGGTTATGTTTCCTAACCATAGACATGTGTTTTCATTTGATTAGTGGGATCACATCATTAGAAGAATGATGTGATTGACATGACCCATTCCGTTAGCCTAGCACTTGATCGTTTAGTATACTGCTATTGCTTTCTTTATGACTTATACATGTTCCTGTAACTATGAGAATTGTGCAACTCCCATTTACCGGAGGAACACTTTGGGTACTACCAAACGTCACAACGTAACTGGGTGATTATAAAGGAGTACTACAGGTGTCTCCGAAGGTACATGTTGAGTTGGCGTATTTCGAGATTAGGTTTTGTCACTCCGATCGTCGGAGAGGTATCTCTGGGCCCTCTCGGTAATGCACATCATTATAAGCCTTGCAAGCAATGTGACCAAATGAGTTGGTTACGGGATGATGCATTACAGAACGAGTAAAGAGACTTGCCGGTAACGAGATTGAACTAGGTATTGGATACCGACGATCAAATCTCGGGCAAGTAACATACCGATGACAAAGGGAACAACGTATGTTGTTATGCGGTTTGACCGATAAAGATCTTCGTAGAATATGTAGGAACCAATATGGGCATCCAGGTTCCGCTATTGGTTATTGACCGAGAATAGTTCTAGGTCATGTCTACATAGTTCTCGAACCCGTAGGGTCCGCACGCTTAACGTTACGATGACAGTTTTATTATGAGTTTATAAGTTTTGATGTACCGAAGTTTGTTCAGAGTCCCGGATGTGATCACGGACATGACGAGGAGTCTCGAAATGGTCGAGACATAAAGATCGATATATTGGAAGCCTATATTTGGACATTGGAATTGTTCCGGGTGAAATCGGCATTTTACCGGAGTACCGGGAGGTTACCGGAACCCCCCGGGGGGTTATTGGGCCTACATAGGCCTCGAGGGAGAAGAGGGAAGGAGGCAGGAGGGAGCCGCGCGCCCCTTCCCTTCCTAGTCCGAATAGGACAAGGGAAGGGGGGCGGTGTCGTGGTTCTAAGTCTGACAGTAGAGTGGGGGTAGGTATGGAGAGGCAAGGTCCTAGCTATGGAGAGGTTGTAAACACAAGAGATGTACGAGTTCAGGCCCTTCTCAGAGGAAGTAAAAGCCCTACGTCTCGGAGCCCGGAGGCGGTCGAGTGGATTATGTGTATATGAATTACAGGGGTGCGAACCCTTCTGCCTGTGGTGGGGGTGGCTTATATAGAGTGCGCCAGGACCCCTGCCAGCCCACGTAATGAAGGGTTTAAAGTACATTAAGTCTGGGGCATTACTGGTAACGCCCCACATAAAGTGTCTTAACTACCATAAAGTCTACTTAATTACAGACCGTTGCAGTACAGAGTGCTTCTTCACCTTCTGGTGGTCGAGTGAGTCTTCATGGTCGAGTCCTTCAAGTCCGTCGAGTGAAGTCTCTCTTGGTCGACTAGAAGGTGATCTCTTCTGAGGGTGTCCTTGGGTAGGGTACTTAGATCAGGTCTATGACCCTACCCTAGGTACATGACTCCATCATTAGCCCCCGAATGGATTGAGGCTTGAGTGAGGAAGGAGTAGATGTTGTTTCCGACTGGCTTTTGCATGCTGGTCATGCGTTGTCTTGGATCGATAATCTCTTTGTTGATAACCAGCAACTTTTCTTCAGTCGACTCGATCCATTCTTTTCTTTCGTCGAGTGACCTTCTGATCTTAACAATTTCCGAGCGACGGATCGCGGGAGATCTCGCGCCTGACAGATCGATCTGCCGTTCGCGGATTTTGTGGGATACGAAATTTGGGGGAGCGCGCGAAGCGGGGCGGACCGCGGCGCTCGGATGGGATAGGGCATAGACGCCTCGATTCTCGCGCCACCTTTTTCGCCACGAATCGCGCCCACGCGACTGTTTCGGGATGTGATTGGATCGGCCGGGCCCACCTGTCATCCACTCGGAAGGGATCTTATAAAGGCGCCCGGCGAGGGTTTTTGAACAGTATCTCTGCATTCTTTCTTTGCTCTCCTCGCCTCCGCCCACTGCGCCCGTTCTCGCCTCCGCACAACCACTCCTCGCGCGTCTCGCCGGCAGCCATGGTGAAGGAGAAGACGGCGGCGCTGGAACGCGCGAAGAAGGCGTCGGCGACGGGGAAGGCGAAGGGGAGAACCACCAGTCGCGGCGGGTCTTTGTCTAGATCTCGTCTCCCGAACGGCTGGGTCCATGGAGATTGGATCCGGTCGAACATCACGGAGAAGGATCTCCTCGACATGGCCAACGATGGCCTGATCCCCCACGGAGCCGCAAGGCTTCCGGGGAAAGAATGGCAGCCCCAGCCGGAAGAGGGTGAGTGCGTGCTTCTGGCTACCCACGTCGACCGCGGATTTTCTTTGCCACCGAGTGTTTTCTTCCGTAGTTTCTTGAACTTCTTTGGAGCGCAACTCCACCACTTCACCCCGAATTCTATCGCCTATCTTGCCGCATTTGTGTCCATGTGTGAGAATTTTCTGGGTTGCCGACCGCACTGGGGCTTGTTCAAGCACATATTCACGTGTCGCTCTCAGACCGTGAAGAAGGCGAGCCCAGGCGACGACAAAACCAAAGTTGTCCAGATGTGTGGAGGTCTGGGGATCCAGATGAGGAACAAGAGCACCTTCCCAGCCATGACGTTCCCCGAGTCAGTCAGAGGCTGGCAGTCGACATGGTTCTACTGCCAGAATGAGTCGACGCCGGGGCAGTCGAGTGGACTCCCTCAGTTTACCATGGACCGAGTCAACAAACCCTCCTCTCTGAAGGTGATTCCGGAGGAGAGAGCCGACGTGAAGATGCTGATGGAGCGCGTAGTTCAGTTGGTTCGAGAGGGAGTAACTGGTATGGATCTCTTGGAGGTTTTTCTTAGGCGGCGTATCCAGCCTCTTCAGTTCCGGAGCCATTGCATGTGGTTGTATCGCGGGACTGAAGATGAGACTCGGATCCATCCAGAAGCAGTCGACGATGCCACGCTGGAAAGGTGGATGGCCGCGGTCACTGGGAACAAGGATAACCCTCGTGGAGCCAGAAGGATTCCTCCACTCGACCATCGCAGCGTTCCAGACAAGGTATGTTCGCTCTACCTCCCATTGTATTCTTGCCATATTTATTTCTGTTTTCTCCGCAAGTTGGTCGATTGATCTTTGTCTTGATGTCTATCAGGCCCTCACCGAGCTGTACTCGATGCCCAATGGAGCACAGACTCCGACTGAAGAGGGAGAAGCGAGCGGGGGCGAGAGCCAGGAGGAGTGAGACTCGGACGCTGCTGAAGATGATGATGATGATGATGACGATGAGGAGGAAGAAGAAGAGGAGGAGGAGGAGGAGGTCGCACCACCGCGCTTGGAAAGGCAGTCGAAGCTTGCCCATGACCCTGTGACTGAACGCGGCAAGGGGGTTGCGACTGTCGCGCAGTCGACCAAGCGCCCTCGGACCACTTCTCCGGCGCCGACTGAAAAGGCACCGAAGCAGTCCAGGGTGGCACCGTCAAAGCCGACCAAGCTCCTGCCGAAGATGCAGGTGTCCATCCCCACCATATCAGGGTAAACATGCTGCTTAAGTCTTCTTGTTTTGTGCGAGCTTTATCTCTGATTGACACTTGAGTTAGCCGACTGATTCTTTGGAATTGTAGTGCTGCTACTTCCGAGACCTCAGCCAGGGCTGACGACCATGAGATGGAGGATGCCGCAACCTCAAACCCTGGTACTACACTCTTAATTCCGTTTTTAGTCGATTGACTCTTCGTCCCTAATTCTTATTCTTTTCTGTAGTCTCATCCAATGTCGTTATCACTCTTCCTGATGATGATGATGATGAGGAACCACTGAAGCATAGAAGGAGCAGGAAAGCGTCTGCCGGCAGGGTGGCCCAGGATGTGACGACGCCTGAGACTCTGGTCGCGTAGGAGGAGAACACCACTCGACACACCGTGTCCTTCGCGGTGCCGTTGACGAGTGCTCATCCTGCTTCGTCGAGTGCCGCACAACCTTCTCTCTTCACGACGCACCACGTCCCGGAGGACCAAGCCAGTGCTGCGAAGGAAGCGATACGCCAAGCAGGGGTCATGATGGAGCAGGTGAAGGCCATCCGGAAAGCAAGTCAAGCAGCTTACGACGCCAGCTCCGCCCTTCAAAGCAATGTTCAGGTCAGTCGACCATCGCTTGTTCTGTTAGGATATGCTATCAAAAAACTTTTCTTTTCGGAATCCATAGCAATCACCCGCTGGGTGTGTCGATTGAAACTCCGTGTTAGCGGGGGCACGCTGAGTGCGCCCGCTGGGTGTAGTCCCCAAGGCTAAGGTCGACTGCTGGCAGTCGGCCTTAGGCTTTATAAGTAAAGTCTTTCCGTCATTCGACTGAGGCGAATGGATTTCTCAAACCGGTGGGGGCACGCTGAGTGCACCCACTGGGTGTAGTCCCCGAGACTGTGGTCGACTGCTTGCAGTCGATTACAGTCTAAAGAATACGGCTTGTTTTTTTTGGGGGGGGTCGACTGGTCGACTCTGTCTTTAATAGAACTAGTGGGGGCACGCTAAGTGCACCCACTGGGTGTAGTCCCCGAGACTACGGTCGAATGTTTGTATTCGGCTATAGTCTTAGAAATGCATGATTTTCTCTTATCCACTCGAAAGTAAATTATCCTTGACATTTTGTCGATTGGTTCTTCGCAGAAATCCTGTGACCTTGCGGCTCGTTACACCGAGCTGGAGAACGAGCACATTCAGCTCGAGCTGGATCTGAAGCTGGTTCAGGAGAATCTGACGAAGGCGAAGGAGGAGACCAAAGGTATGTTTGGTGAGACCTCGACGACTGCCTTTTTCCTTCATTTGTTTCAAAATCTGATCTTGTTGTAACTTGCAGGTAAGGTGAAGGAGGTCCAGAAGAAAAAAGACCTTGAGCTAGCTGAGAAGATCAAGCTTGCTGACGAGAAGTTAGCTTCAGTCACCAAGCTTGAAGAAGAAAATACTAATCTGAAAGCTGCTCTTGGGATTGCCAACAAGGAAGTCAGTCGACTGAAAACTGACAAAGCTACCCTGGCTGACAAGGCCAGTCAATTGACTGGGAAGAAGAACGATCTGGAGGCCTTCCTGAGTGGACTTGCCAAGAAGTTGTTCCTCATGCTCGAAGGTAATCCTTTGCACTCAACAATCATTTTTAACAGTGATCTTCGCATTCGACCATCGCCTTGACTCGATGATTGTCCTTGCAGAATTTTGCCAAAACTTTGAAGAGGAAACTAGTTGGCTGGAACCAAACCTTGACCCTGTCAAATCTCCGGTGAACGATGAAGTTGCCATGAATGTGTTCCGACTCGAGTCTCGCGTTGCAGCTGTCGTTGACTATCTTGCAAGGCTGAAGGTCGCCACTTCTCGCATCGACACCACGCTCTGGCCCGGGGAGACACTCCAGAATGACCTCGAGTCGCTGATGGCTCGACTAAACGCAGTTCCTGGTCGAGTGCAGGAGTGGAAAAAATCCTCTTCTAGGTGTGGCGCAGATGTTGCTCTGTATCTGGCTCGAGTCCACTTCAAAGATGCGCGAGAAGACAAGCTGGCGGCTCTTCGGGTGGCCAACACCAAGAAACACGACTTCAGGTCCTTCATGGAAACCTTCATCGCTGCCGCCACTCGGATCGCGGACGGAATTGATCTTGATGAGTTTGTTGCGCCTTCCAGCCCTCCACAGGAGGGGTAAAAAACTTCTTTGAGCTCGACACTTTAAATTTGCCTCGGTATGCCGAGTGATTTTGTAACCAATAAACCTTAACAGGCTTAGCGCCTGAGCACTTTCGGTTCCTTTAGGTATCGATCTGAACTTGGATTTGATGTTTGAATATGCTTGCTTTTGGCTCGAAATGTCTTTTGCGGGTTTAAAGCAAGACGCTCACTGCAGTCGACTTATTCCTTAATTCACTTAGGCGAGCACTGGGCTGCAGCTAAGCCCCCGAGTGAGAGGTTTGCTCCTCACTCGGCAGGATTTTTATATCTTAGGCGAGCACGGGGCTGCAGCTAAGCCCCCGAGTGAGAGGTCTGCTCCACACTCGGCGGGATTTTTATATCTTGGGCGAGCACGGGGCTGCAGCTAAGCCCCCGAGTGAGAGGTTTGCTCTTCACTCGGTAGGATTTTTATACCTTAGGCGAGCACTGGGCTGCAGCTAAGCCCCCGAGTGAGAGGTTTGCTCTTCACTCGGTAGGATTTTTATACCTTAGGCGAGCACTGGGCTGCAGCTAAGCCCCCGAGTGAGAGGTTTGCTCTTCACTCGGTAGGATTTTTATACCTTAGGCGAGCACTGGGCTGCAGCTAAGCCCCTGAGTGAGAGGTTTGCTCTTCACTCGGTAGGATTTTCACGTTGTACTTGTGGCGTAGCTCAGAGGAGAGGGTCGCAATCGACCTGCGCCTCGTCCTCCTTACGACCACACATTGTACTTATGGCGTAGCTCAGAGGAGAAGGTCGCAGTCGACCTGCACTTCGTCCTCCTTGCGAGCGCACGTTGTATTTGTGGCGTAGCTCAGAGGGAAGGGTCGCAGTCGACCTGCGCCTCGTCCTCCTTACGACCGCACATTGTACTTATGGCGTAGCTCAGAGGAGAGGGTCGCAGTTGACCTGCACCTCGTCCTCCTTGCGAGCGCACGTTGTATTTGTACTTAGGCGAGCACTTGGGCTGCAGCTAAACCCCCAAGTGGAAGTCTGGCTCGCCACTCGGTAGGATTTTGTTCAAACTTAGGCGAGCACTTGGGCTGCAGCTAAGCCCCCCAGTGGAAGTCTAGCTTATCACTCGGTAGGATTTTATTGAAACTTAGGCGAGCACTGGGCTGCAGCTAAGCCCCCGAGTGGAAGTCTGGCTTATCACTCGGTAGGATTTTATTGAAACTTAGGCGAGCACTAGGCTGCAGCTAAGCCTCCGAGTGGAAGTCTGGCTTACCACTCGGTAGGATTTTATTGAAACTTAGGCGAAATGGATTCGCGGCTAAGCCCCCGAGTGAGAGGCTGGCTCATCACTCGGTAAGGATTTTTACAAACTTAGGCGAAACGGATTCGCGGCTAAGTCACCCACTGAGGGGGAAATTTTTACTGAACAAATAAAGAGTGACAAAAATTATGGGAGAAATTATGACACTATTATTTTGTAAATCCATGGACTACAGAAGTACTTTTATTACAACTCATCCGAGTGATAAACTTAAGTGTAAAATGGGCGGAGTAGTTCCGCGTTCCAAGCTCGGGGCTCGTCGATATTGTGTTCGACGTTGTAGAGACGGTACGCCCCGTTGTGGAGAACCTTGGTGACGATGAAGGGTCCTTCCCAAGAAGGAGCAAGCTTGTGTTGTTTCTGCTGATCCACTCGGAGAACCAAATCCCCTTCCTGGAAGGCTCGACTCTTCACGTTTCTGGCGTGGAAGCGACGCAAGTCTTGTTGGTAGATGGTCGATCGGATCAGAGCCATCTCCCTTTCTTCCTCTAAAAGGTCGACTGCGTCCTGCCGCGCTTGTTCAGCTTCTGCTTCGTTGTAGAGTTCAACTCGAGGAGCATTGTGGAGAAGGTCACTCGGCAAGACTGCTTCAGCTCCGTAGACCAAGAAGAATGGAGTTCTTCCGGTCGACCGATTAGGTGTGGTCCGCAGTCCCCAAAGCACCGAGGGAAGTTCGTCGACCCATGCTCCAGCCGCATGTTTGAGATCACGCATCAATCGGGGTTTCAACCCTTTGAGGATCAGGCCATTGGCTCGCTCTGCTTGTCCATTCGACTGCGGATGGGCGACTGAAGCGTAGTCGACTCGTGTGCCTTGAGAGTTGCAGAAATCCCTGAATTCCTCTGAGTCAAAGTTCGACCCATTATCTGTAATGATGTTGTGCGGGACTCCATATCTCAATATCAGTCCCCTGATGAAGCTAACAGCAGTACCGGCGTCAAGGTTCTTGATGGGTTTAGCCTCAATCCACTTGGTGAACTTGTCGACTGCCACCAGTACATGCGTGAAACCGCTTCGACCTGTTCTCAAGGGCCGACCATATCCAACCCCCATACTGCGAAGGGCCAGACGAGTGGAATGGTCTTCAGAGCTGCCGCAGGCTTGTGTGACATATTTGAGTAGAACTGACATCCTTCGCACTTGTCCACTATTTCCTTTGCCATCTCATTCGCCTTTGGCCAGTAAAATCCGGCTCGGTATGCTTTGGCCACGATGGTCCGAGAGGACGCATGATGACCACAGGTCCCCGAGTGGATATCATCGAGGATGATTCGACCTTCTTCTGGCGTTATGCACTTCTGACCAACTCCAGTCGCGCTCTCTCTGTACAACTGTCCTTTGATTACGGTAAAGGCCTTGGATCGACGGACGATCTGTCGAGCCTCTTCCTCATCCTCTGGGAGCTCTTTTCTCAGGATATACGCGATATATGGAACTGTCCAGTCGGGAGTGACCACCAAGACCTCCATAACCAAGTCGACCACTGCTGGGACTTCTACTTCAGTCGGATCCGTGGCACTCTTGGGTTGCGGGGCTTCTTCAGTGAAAGGGTCTTCTTTAACTGACGGAGTATGTATATGCTCCAAGAACACACCACTCGGAATGGCTTCTCTCTTGGAACCTATCTTTGCTAGATCATCAGCTGCTTGATTTTTCAGTCGGGGTATATGATGGAGCTCTAACCCCTCAAACTTCTTTTCCAGCTTCCTCACTGCATTGCAGTATCCAGTCATGGCTGGGCTTCTCACGTCCCACTCCTTCATCACTTGGTTGACCACTAAATCTGAATCGCCATAGACCATCAGGCGACGGACGCCGAGTGAAATGGCCATGCGCAATCCATATAAGAGGGCCTCATACTCTGCCTCATTGTTGGAGGAATCAAAGTGAATCTGGAGCACATATCTGAGCTTATCTCCTCTGGGGGAAACCAGGACAACCCCAGCACCGGAACCATTCAACATCTTAGAGCCATCAAAGAACATGGTCCAATGCTCCGAGTGAACCTTCAGTCGGCTGCTGTTGTTCAATCCACTCGGCGAGGAAATCTGCTATTGCCTGGGACTTAATGGCTTTCTTTGCCTCAAACTTGATATCAAGGGGAAGAAGTTCAATCGCCCATTTCGCCACTCGACCAGTTGCATCTCTGTTGTGCAAAATCTCTGAAAGTGGAGCGTCGCTGACGACTGTGATGGAATGATCAGAGAAATAATGAGCAACCTTCTTCGTGGTCATGTATATCCCATACACAAGCTTCTGATAATGAGGGTATCTCTGCTTGGATGGAGTCAAAACTTCAGACAAATAATACACTGGGTGCTGAACTTTGAAGGCTTTCCCTTCTTCTTCTCGCTCGACCGTAAGCACTGTACTGACAACTTGTCCTATGGCTGCGATATAAAGCAACAGAGGCTCTTTGCTGATTGGAGCAGCAAGCACCGGCTGGGTGGAGAGCAGAGCTTTTAGCTCGGCAAACGCTGCATCAGCTTCTGGAGTCCACTCGAACTTGTCTGCCTTCTTCATCAGTCGGTAAAGAGGCAATGCCTTTTCACCGAGTCGTGAGATGAATCGACTTAATGCGGCCAAGCATCCAGTAAGCTTCTGGACATCGTGCACTCGCACAGGGCGTTTCATTCGGAGAATAGTGCCGATCTTCTCTGGATTAGCGTCGATCCCTCGCTCGGAAACGAGAAAACCGAGTAACTTGCCACCAGGAACTCCGAATGTGCACTTTGATGGATTGAGCTTGATATCATACCTTCTGAGGTTGGCAAATGTTTCGGCGAGGTCAGTGAGCAGGTCGGAACCTTTTCGTGACTTGACCACGATATCATCCATATACGCTTCCACATTCCGACTGATTTGAGTGAGCAAACACTTCTGAATCATTCGCATAAATGTGGCTCCGGCATTCTTGAGACCGAATGGCATGGTGATATAGCAGAAGCACCCGAATGGAGTGATGAAAGCTGTTTTTATTTCATCGGGTCCGTACAGACGGATCTGATGGTACCCGGAATAGGCGTCTAGAAAAGACAATCTCTCGCATCCCGCGGTCGAGTCAACAATTTGATCAATGCGAGGGAGAGGAAAATGATCTTTCGGGCAGGCCCGATTGATGTGCTTGAAATCAATGCACATTCGGAGTGATTTGTCCTTCTTAGGAACCATGACGACATTAGCGAGCCACTCGGAGTGGTATATCTCTCGGATAAATCCTGCCGCCAACAGTCGAGCCACTTCCTCACCAATAGCCTTTCTCTTCTGGACGGCGGACCGTCGAAGATGCTCTTTAACTGGTTTTGCTGATGAGTCGACTCTAAGGCGATGCTCAGCCAGTCCCCTGGGAACACCTGGCATGTCAGCTGGCTTCCATGCAAAAATGTCCCAGTTCTCACGGAGGAACTGGATGAGCGCTTCTTCCTATTTCGGGTCGAGTGTTGTGGAGATGTGGGTCGGGGCTGCATTGGGGTCGGTCGGGTGAATGTGGACAGGCTTCGTCTCACCGGACGACTGAAATGCAGATTCTGTGGCGGGTTTCTTGGATCGCAGCAAATCACTCGGATCTGCGTTTTGCTTGTATTCTTCAAACTCGACCGCTGTCACCTGGGAATCGGCAATCTTTGAGCCCTTCTGAAACACTCTTCTGCCTTTTTCCGATCACCGGTGACAGTGATCACTCCTTTGGGGCCGGGCATCTTCAGTTTGAGGTACACGTAACATGGTCGAGCCATGAACCGTGCGTAAGCTGGTCTCCCCAAAATGGCGTGGTACGCGCTCTGAAAATCCACGACCTCAAACGTCAACTTTCCTTGCGAAAATGTTTTGAATCACCAAACACCACGTCCAGAGCTATTTGGCCGAGTGACTCGGCTTTCTTTCCTGGTATAACTCCATGAAAGCTCATGTTACTGGTGCTCAGTCGGGACATCGGAATGCCCATTCCTTTCAGTGTGTCTGCATACAACAAGTTCAGTCCACTACCACCGTCCATCAGCACTTTCGTCAGTCGAGTGCCTTCGACAACTGGGTCGACCACCAAAGCTTGCCTCCCAGGGGTGGCAATATGAGTCGGGTGATCAGACTGGTCGAATGTGATGGGTGTTTGGGACCATCTCAGATAACTTGGTTTCGCTGGGGCAACCATGTTCACCTCACGGTTAATGACCTTCAGTCGGCTCTTGCTTTCCACATCTGCGAAGATCATCAGAGTGGAGTTGACATGTGGATATCCTCCCTCACTGTCCTCCTTGTCTTCGGCCTTGTCCGACTCCTTTTCCTTGTCCTTGGACTGTTTCCCTTGGAACTGCTGGATCAGGAGTCGACACTGGCGAGTGGTATGCTTCGGGTAAATGATATTACCCTCTTCATCTTTCTTCGTGTGGATGTGACACGGCATATCCATCACGTCGTTTCCCTTCTTTATCCTTCACCTTCTTAGGGTTCCAGGATCCTTTTGGTTTCCCTTTGAACTTTCCCTGAGTCACGGCCAGAGCCTCTCCAGGAGCTGCTGGTTCAGCCTTCCGCTTCTGTTTCCGACTGGTGTTTCCCTTCTTCGACTGACTCGGCTTGTACTTGCCGCTTCGGAGTCGGTCTTCTTCTTCGCCGTTGGCGTACTTGGTAGCAATCTCCATCATCCGACTCAGGGTCATGTCTCCGGTTCGACCAAACTTCAAACTCAATTCTCTGTTCTTGACACCATCCTTGAAGGCGCAGACTGCCTGATGATCAGACACGTTCTCCACGGTATGATGCAAAGTGATCCATCTCTGAATATACTCTCTGAGAGTCTCATTCGTCTTCTGCACACAAACTTGCAGCTCTGTCAATCCAGCTGGTCGCTTGCAAGTTCCTTCAAATGTTCTGACGAACACTCGGGACAGATCTTCCCAAGTGTAAATGCTGCTAGGAGGTAACTGATTCAACCATGCTCTGGCAGAACCTTCCAACATGAGGGGCAAATGCTTCATGGCCACCTCGTCATTCCCACCACCAATCTGAACCGCCACTCGGTAGTCCTCAAGCCAAGTTTCAGGCTTAGACTCACCAGTGAACTTGCTTACTCCTGTTGCCAACCTGAAATTGGGGGGAATTACCGCGGCTCTGATAGCCCTGCTGAAACATTCTGGACCAGAAACATGCACTCGACTGCTTGTGGGCGCATCTCTGTCGGGCCCGCCCCGATGGGCTCTGTTTCGGTCGACCAAGCCTTGCACGATAATGGATCGCGCATCGAAGCCTGGTTCCCGGGGGTCGACTGGAGCTCTTCGCCCCACACTGAGTTGACGCCTGTCATCTTGCTGCCGAGGAGCGTAAGACCCACCCCTCGGAGGGGAAGTGGGCACTCGACGCCTATCATCACGATCGTGTCGGTCACCGTACTGGTCTCGCCGATTCTCGCGTCCTTCACGCCGCGGAGGCGATCTGGGACTGTGAGCTGACTGAACCGTATTCGCAGCGACGGATCGACTGTGAATTCTGTTGCGCGACTGCGACACGGCTGAATTCTGGTCTCCTGCTGCCCGGAGCAAATCCCTGATCTGCATCAAGCCTCTGCCAGCTTCCGACTGAGAGGGCTGGATGGACTCTGCTATACGGGTTGCAGCTGCTAAATTCTGAATTGGGGTTCGATATACCTGAGTCGGCGGAAAGAGTTGACGTCGATTGGCATCGGGAACTCGTTGCCGCGCGCGCTCGTCGAGTGCTCGCTGAAGGTTCTCCAGACGAGCGCGTTCAGCCAAGTTGGCTAAACGTGCCTCCTCCAAGGCGCGAGCCTCGGGGGTTTCTCCCGCGATGGGAGTATGCAGGGCATCCATGTTCCTGCGGCGAAGCTCTTCCCTCTGCAGAGAGTCGAGTGGCTCGGGCTGGTACTCTTCGTGGTCTCGTGCGGGGTCGTCTCCACCGCCTGCCCCGCCCTCATGGGCGAAGCCAGGAGGACTGCGAGGTCCGTTGACCATCAAGATTTCCGCCGCCGGATCACTGCTATCGCATTCGGATGCAGTCTCTACGGAGCCAGTCGACAGATCGAACAGGCCGTAGAGGGATTCGTCGGGCTCGATTGCCGCAACTTGGGCGGTGGCCGTCTGGCGAGCCACCGCGTGCTTCACCCACCGCTGGAGCCTCGACCGACCAGAGCGCTTGCGCTGGTGGGAGACCGGGAGGGTGACCGATAGGGGAGTCGACCGATACGGGGTCGACGGTTGTCGCAGCAGAACGCCGCGGACACATGCGCGAAAATGCGTCGCACCGCGGACGGGGAGCGCATCAACGTCGAGTGGAGCCTCCTGGAGCCAAGCGGAGTCGTCGGCGATGAAGGTGAGAGCGCCGAGACGGATCTCGCGGCCCTCGACCAAAACTCCAGTAGCAACCATGATGAAAGTACTCGGAAGAATCGCAACTTCTCCAAAAAATCGCTAAAACACCTGCCCCATGGTGGGCGCCAACTGTCGTGGTTCTAAGTCTGACAGTAGAGTGGGGGTAGGTATGGAGAGGCAAGGTCCTAGCTATGGAGAGGTTGTAAACACAAGAGATGTACGAGTTCAGGCCCTTCTCAGAGGAAGTAAAAGCCCTACGTCTCGGAGCCCGGAGGCGGTCGAGTGGATTATGTGTATATGAATTACAAGGGTGCGAACCCTTCTGCCTGTGGTGGGGGGTGGCTTATATAGAGAGCGCCAGGACCCCTGCCAGCCCACGTAATGAAGGGTTTAAAGTACATTAAGTCTGGGGTGTTACTGGTAACGCCCCACATAAAGTGTCTTAACTACCATAAAGTCTACTTAATTACAGACCGTTGCAGTACAGAGTGCTTCTTCACCTTCTGGTGGTCGAGTGAGTCTTCATGGTCGAGTCCTTCAAGTCCGTCGAGTGAAGTCTCTCTTGGTCGACTGGAAGGTGATCTCTTCTGAGGGTGTCCTTGGGTAGGGTACTTAGATCAGGTCTATGACCCTGCCCTAGGTACATGACTCCATCAGGCGGCGCCCCCCCTTTCCTTCCCCTCTTCCTCCTCTTTCCCCCCTTCTCCTACTCCTACTTGGAAAGAAGGGAGTCCTACTCCCGGTGGGAGTAGGACTCCCCCCTTGGCGCGCCCTCCTTGGTCGGCCACCTCCTCCCCCCTGGCTCCTTTATATACGGGGGCGGGGGGCACCCCATAGACACACAAGTTGATCTACGGATCGTTCCTTAGCCGTGTGCGGTGCCCCCTTCCACCATATTCCACCTCGGTCGTATCGTCGCGGAGTTTAGGCGAAGCCCTGCGCCAGTAGAACATCATCACCATCACCACGCCGACGTGCTGACGGAACTCATCTCCGGAGCTTTGCTGGATCGGAGGCCGGAGATCGTCATCGAGCTGAACGTGTGCTGAACTCAGAGGTGCCGTACGTTCGGTGCTTGGATCGGTTGGATCGTGAAGACGTACGACTACATCAACCGCATTGTGCTAACGCTTCCGCTTACGGTCTACGAGGGTACGTGGACGAACACTCCCCCCTCTCGTTGCTATACCATCACCATGATCTTGCGTGTACGTAGGAAATTTTTTGAAATTACTACGTTCCCCAACAGTGGTATTAGAGCCAGGTTTTATGCGTTGATGTTATATGCACGAGTAGAAGACAAGTGAGTTGTGGGCGATACAGGTCATACTGCTTACCAGCATGTCATACTTTGGTTCGGCGGTATTGTGAGATGAAGCGGCCCGGACCGACATTACGCGTACGCTTACGCGAGACTGGTTTCACCGTTACGAGCACTCGTGCTTAAAGGTGGCTGGCGGGTGTCTGTCTCTCTCACTTTAGCTGAATCGAGTGTGGCTACGCCTGGTCCTTGCGAAGGTTAAAACAGCACCAACTTGACGAACTATCGTTGTGGTTTTTTGATGCGTAGGTAAGAACGGTTCTTGCTAAGCCCGTAGCAGCCACGTAAAATTTGCAACAACAAAGTAGAGGACGTCTAACTTGTTTTTGCAGGGCATGTTGTGATGCGATATGGTCAAGACGTGATGCTATATTTTATTGTATGAGATGATCATGTTTTGTAACCGAAGTTATCGGCAACTGGCAGGAGCCATATGGTTGTCGCTTTATTGTATGAAATGCAAACACCCTGTAATTGCTTTACTTTATCACTAAGCGGTAGCGATAGTCATAGAAGCAATAGATGGCATAACAACAACGATGCTACGATGGAGATCAAGGTGTCGCGCCGGTGACGATGGTGATCACGATGGTGCTTCGAAGATGGAGATCACAAGCACAAGATGATGATGACCATATCATATCACTTATATTGATTGCATGTGATGTTTATCCTTTATGCATCTTATCTTGCTTTGATTGATGGTAGCATTTTAAGATGATCTCTCACTTAATAATCAAGAAGTGTTCTCCCTGAGTATGCACCGTTGCGAAAGTTCTTCGTGCTGAGACACCACATGATGATCGGGTGTGATAGGCTCTACGTTCAAATACAACGGGTGCAAAACAGTTGCACACACGGAATACTCAGGTCATACTTGACGAGCCTAGCATATACAGATATGGCCTCGGAACACGGAGACCGAAAGGTCGAGCGTGAATCATATAGTAGATATGATCAACATAGTGATGTTCACCATTGAAACTACTCCATCTCACGTGATGATCGGACATGGTTTAGTTGATTTGGATCACGTGATCACTTAGATGACTAGAGAGGTGTCTGTCTAAGTGGGAGTTCTTAAGTAATATGATTAATTGAACTTAAATTTATCACGAACTTAATACCTGATAGTATTTTGCTTGTCTATGTTTGTTTGTAGATAGATGGCTCGTGCTGTTGTTCCGTTGAATTTTAATGCGTTCCTTGAGAAAGCAAAGTTGAAAGATGATGGTAGAAATTACACGGACTGGGTCCGTAACCTGAGGATTATCCTCATTGCTGCACAGAAAAGTTACGTCCTGGAAGCACCGCTGGGTGCCAGGCCTGCTGCTGATGCAACTGACGACGTTAAGAACGTCTGGCAGAGCAAAGCTGATGACTACTCGATAGTTCAGTGTGCCATGCTTTACGGCTTAGAACCGGGTCTTCAACGACGTTTTGAACGTCATGGAGCATATGAGATGTTCCAGGAGTTGAAGTTAATATTTCAAGCAAATGCCCGGATTGAGAGATATGAAGTCTCCAATAAGTTCTATAGCTGCAAGATGGAGGAGAATAGTTCTGTCAGTGAACACATACTCCAAATGTCTGGTATAATAATCACTTGATTCAACTGGGAGTTAATCTTCCTGATGATAGTGTCATTGACAGAATTCTCCAATCACTGCCACCAAGCTACAAGAGCTTCGTGATGAAACTATAATATGCAAGGGATGAACAAGACTATTCCCGAGCTCTTCGCAATGCTAAAAGCTGCGGAGGTAGAAATCAAGAAGGAGCATCAAGTGTTGATGGTTAACAAGACAACCAGTTTCAAGAAGAAGGGCAAAGGGAAGAAGAAGGGGAACTTCAAAAAGAACGGCAAGCAAGTTGCTGCTCAAGAGAAGAAACCCAAGTCTGGACCTAAGCCTGAAACTGAGTGCTTCTACTACAAGCAGACTGGACACTGGAAGCGGAACTGCCCCGAGTATTTGGCGGATAAGAAGGATGGCAGAGTAAACAAAGGTATATGTGATATACATGTTATTGATGTGTACCTTACTAATGCTCGCAGTAGCACCTGGGTATTTGATACTGGTTCTGTTGCTAATATTTGCAACTCAAAACAGGGACTACAGATTAAGCGAAGATTGGCTAAGGACGAGGTGACGATGCGCGTGGGAAATGGTTCCAAAGTCGATGTGATCGCGGTCGGCACGCTACCTCTACATCTACCATCGGGATTAGTTTTAGACCTAAATAATTGTTATTTGGTGCCAGCGTTAAGCATGAACATTATATCTGGATCTTGTTTGATGCGAGACGGTTATTCATTTAAATCAGAGAATAATGGTTGTTCTATTTATATGAGTAATATCTTTTATGGTCATGCACCCTTGAAGAGTGGTCTATTTTTATTGAATCTCGATAGTAGTGATACACATATTCATAGTGTTGAAACCAAAAGATGCAGAGTTAATAACGATAGTGCAACTTATTTGTGGCACTACCGTTTAGGTCATATCGGTGTAAAGCGCATGAAGAAACTCCATAAAGATGGATTTTCGGAATCAATTGGTTATGAATCATTTGATGCTTGCGAATCGTCCCTTTTGGGCAAGATGACTAAAACTCCGTTCTCCAGAACAATGGAACGAGCTACTGACTTATTGGAAATAATGCATACCGATGTTATGCGATCCAATGAGTGTTGATGCTCCGTGGCAAGTATCGTTATTTTTGACCTTCACAAGATGATTTAAGCAGATATGGGTATAGCTACTTGATGAAACATAAGTCTGAAATAGTTGAAAGGTTCAAAGAATTTCAGAGTGAAGTGCAAAAATCATCATAACAAGAGAAATAAAGTTTCTGCGATCTGATCACGGGAGACAAATATTTGAGTTACGAGTTTGGTCTTCAATTAAAACAATGTGGAATAGTTTCACAGCTCACGCCACCTGGAACACCACAACGTTATGGTGTGTCCGAACGTCGTAACCTCACTTTATTGGATATGGTGCGATCTATGATGTCTCTTACTGACTTACCGCTATCGTTTTGGGGTTATGCTTAGAGACGCCGCATTCACGTTAAATAGGGCACCATCAAAATCCGTTAAGACGACACCTTATGAATTGTGGTTTGGCAAGAAACCAAAGTTGTCGTTTCTTAAAGTTTGGGGCTGCGATGCTTATGTGAAGAAACTTCAACCAGAAAAGCTCAAACCCAAATCGGAGAATGTTGTCTTCATAGGATACCCAAAAAGACTATTGGGTACACCTTCTATCACAGATCTAAGGGCAAGATTTTCGTTGCTAAGATCGGATCCTTTCTAGAGAAGGAGTTTCTCTCGAAAGAAGTGAGTGGGAGGAAAGAAGAACTTGATGAGATAACTGTATCTACTCCCTTATTGGAAAGTAGTTCATCACTAGAACCGGTTCCTGTGACGACTACACCAATCAGTGAGGAAGCTGATGATATTGATCATGAAACTTCAGATCAAGTTTCTACTGAACCTCGTAGGTCTACCAGAATAAGATCCGCACCAGAGTGGTACGGTAATCCAATTCTGGAAGTCATGTTACTTGACCATGATGAACCTACGAACTATGAGGAAGCGATGATGAGCCCAGATTCCGCAAAATGGCTAGAGGCCATGAAATCTGAGATGGGATCCATGTATGAAAACAAAGTATGGACTTTGGTTGACTTGCCCGATGATCGGTAAGCCATTGAGAATAAATGGATCTTTAAGAAGAAGACTGACGTTGATGGTAATGTAACTGTCTATAAAGCTCGACTTGTTGCGAAAGGTTTTCGACAAGTTCAAGGGGTTGACTACGATGAGACTTTCTCACCCGTAGCGATGCTTAAGTCTGTCTGAATCATGTTAGCTATTGCTGCATTTCATGATTATGAAATTTGGCAAATGGATGTCAAAACTGCATTCTTGAATGGATTTCTGGAAGAAGAGTTGTATATGATGCAGCCAGAAGGTTTTGTTGATCCAAAAGGTGCTAACAAATTATGCAAGCTCCAGCGATCCATTCATGGACTGGTGCAAGCATCTCGGAGTTGGAATAAACGTTTTGATAGTGTGATCAAAGCATATGGTTTTATACAGACTTTTGGAGAAGCCTGTATTTACAAGAAAGTGAGTGGGAGCTCTGTAGCATTTCTAATTTTATATGTAGATGACATATTATTAATTGGAAATGATATAGAATTTCTGGATAGCATAAAGGGATACTTGAATAAAAGTTTTTCAATGAAAGACCTCGGTGAAGCTGCTTACATATTGGGCATCAAGATCTATAGAGATAGATCAAGACGCTTAATAGGACTTTCACAAAGCACATACCTTGATAAAATTTTGAAAAAGTTCAAAATGGATCAGGCAAAGAAAGGTTTCTTGCCTGTGCTACAAGGTGTGAAGTTGAGTCAAACTCAATGCCTGACCACAGCAGAAGATAGATAGAAAATGAAAGATGTTCCCTATGGTTCAGCCATAGGCTCTATCTATGCAATGTTGTGTACCAGACCTGACGTATGCTTAGCAATAAGCTTGGCAGGAAGGTACCAAAGTAATCCAGGAGTGGATCACTGGACAGCGGTCAAGAACATCCTGAAATACCTGAAAAGGACTAAGGATATATTTCTCGTATATGGAGGTGACAAAGAGCTAGTCGTAAATGGTTACGTCGATGCAAGCTTTGACACTGACCCGGACGATTCTAAATCGCAAACCGGATACGTGTTTTTATTAAACGGTGGAGCTGTAAGTTGGTGCAGTTCTAAACAAAGCGTCGTGGCGGGATCTACATATGAAGCGGAGTACATAGCTCCTTCTGAAGCAGCAAATGAAGGAGTCTGGATGAAGGAGTTCATTTCCGATCTAGGTGTCATACCTAGTGCATCGGGACCAATGAAGATCTTCTGTGACAATACTGGTGCAATTGCCTTGGCAAAGGAATCCAGATTTCACAAGAGGACCAAGCACATCAAGAGACGCTTCAATTCCATTCGGGACCAAGTCCAAGTGGGAGACATAGAAATTTGCAAGATACATACGGATCTGAATGTTGCAGACCCGTTGACTAAGCCTCTTTCACGAGCAAAACATGATCAGCACCAAGACTCCATGGGTGTTAGAATCATTACTATGTAATCTAGATTATTGACTCTAGTGCAAGTGGGAGACTGAAGGAAATATGCCCTAGAGGCAATAATAAAGTTATTATTTATTTCCTCATATCATGATAAATGTTTATTATTCATGCTAGAATTGTATTAACCGGAAACATAATACATGTGTGGATACATAGACAAACATATAGTCACTAGTATGCCTCTACTTGACTAGCTCATTAATCAAAGATGGTTATGTTTCCTAACCATAGACATGTGTTGTCATTTGATTAGTGGGATCACATCATTAGAAGAATGATGTGATTGACATGACCCATTCCGTTAGCCTAGCACTTGATCGTTTAGTATACTGCTATTGCTTTCTTCATGACTTATACATGTTCCTGTAACTATGAGAATTATGCAACTCCCGTTTACCGGAGGAACACTTTGGGTACTACCAAACGTCACAACATAACTGGGTGATTATAAAGGAGTACTACAGGTGTCTCCGAAGGTACATGTTGAGTTGGCGTATTTCGAGATTAGGTTTTGTCACTCCGATCGTCGGAGAGGTATCTCTGGGCCCTCTCGGTAATGCACATCATTATAAGCCTTGCAAGCAATGTGACCAAATGAGTTGGTTACGGGATGATGCATTACAGAACGAGTAAAGAGACTTGCCGGTAACGAGATTGAACTAGGTATTGGATACCGACGATCAAATCTCGGGCAAGTAACATACCGATGACAAAGGGAACAACGTATGTTGTTATGCGGTTTGACCGATAAAGATCTTCGTAGAATATGTAGGAACCAATATGGGCATCCAGGTTCCGCTATTGGTTATTGACCGAGAATAGTTCTAGGTCATGTCTACATAGTTCTCGAACCCGTAGGGTCCGCACGCTTAACGTTACGATGACAGTTTTATTAGAGTTTATAAGTTTGATGTACCGAAGTTTGTTCAGAGTCCCAGATGTGATCACGGACATGACGAGGAGTCTCGAAATGGTCGAGACATAAAGATTAGTATATTGGAAGCCTATATTTGGATATCGGAAATGGCTCCGGGTGAAATCGGGATTTTACCGGAACACCGGGGGGTTACCGGAACCCTCCGGGGGTTAATGGGCCTTAGTGGGCCATGAGGGAGAAGAGGAGGGCCGACCAGGGCAGCCGCCGCCCCCTCCCCCCCTAGTCCGAATAGGACAAGGAAGGGGGCGGCGGCGCCCCCCTTTCTCTTTTCCCCTCCCCCCTTTCCTTCTCCACCAAGGCAAGAGGGGGAATCCTACTCCCCGGTGGGAGTAGGACTCCTCCAGGCGCACCCCTAGGGGGTCGGCCCGCACCTCCCCCTCCCTCCTTTATATACGGGGGCAGGGGGCACCCTAGAACACGCAAGTTGATCTACGGATCGTTCCTTAGCCGTGTGCGGTGCCCCCTTCCACCATATTCCACCTCGGTCATATCGTCGCGGAGTTTAGGCGAAGCCCTGCGCCGGTAGAACATCATCACCGTCACCACGCCGTCGTGCTGACGGAACTCACCTCCGGAGCTTTGCTGGATCGGAGGCCGGAGATCGTCATCGAGCTGAACGTGTGCTGAACTCGGAGGTGCCGTACGTTCGGTGCTTGGATCGGTCGGATCGTGAAGACGTACGACTACATCAACCGCGTTGTGCTAACACTTCCGCTTACGGTCTACGAGGGTACGTGGACGAACACTCTCCCCTCTCGTTGCTATACCATCACCATGATCTTGCGTGTACGTAGGAAATTTTTTGAAATTACTACGTTCCCCAACATTAGTGACCTTGTTGATCCTAGAAGACATGCTCCGTTCTGCTCCTAGTATCCGTTGTATGTCCGGTTGTGTGATGATGTCTACATCAGGTATGTGGGCGTGTACGACTACCGAGGCACCTTCATCTAAAAGTGGGGGTGACAAACATTGTGACTTAAGTTTAGAGGTGCTATTGAGCATATGGTCTTGATCCCCAGAATGGAAATTCTAGGTCAGACCTGTATTGGTGGTGGCACTATACCCTTGTTGGAGGCATTCTCTAGAGTTTGCAATGACTTCTTCAAGGAAACCCAAGATCTAGTTTTCTTTGGATGGATCTGGCGATGGCGGCGAGTAATGCACATTGTTCCCTTCTTAAAAGCGTCATTGTTGAAGCACATTCCTTACCGCCTGTGTGTTGTCCTTGGTAGTGGTTCATGTCAATGGTTGCCGTTGTATGTTGCATTTCGCTTGGACCAGACTTCAATGTTATGTTTTTTGCCTTCTTCCTTTTTTGTGTGGGTTTATGTTTTCTGCATGAATACTACTCATGCAGATGTCGGGTGTGTGCCTAACGTATTTGTATTACTTTAATGCTGCATTACGAGTTAATAAAAAGTGTTCTTTACAGAGAAAAACATTGAGAAAGGAAGGGGACCTGGTCAAGGGTGTACCAGTCAAAACCTCTCATTAAATCATCTCATAAATGGACAAAACTCATGGGAACTGAAAAAACAAGCCTGTAAATATTCACACAAGTACGCTGCCCATTGTCCAAGCTTAGCTACGGCCTTACGTGTAGTAACTCTTTATAGTGCTACTAGTAAGCTGTACCACACGTAATCCTGAGAAGCTCGTCCAGGTAGTCGGCGCCGAGGTCCTCTAGCTCCACGACGGGCCGCTCCTGCATGGCCATCGTCTTGTTCTTCCTCATCCTGGCCGTCGCCGCGTCGCTCGCTATCTCGTCTTATAGAGCTAATGTCCATGATCAAAAAACTGTAACCATCTGTTGATCAACGAGCTAGTCAACTAGAGGCTCACTAGGGACATGGTGTTGTCTATGTACCCACACATGTATCTGAGTTTCCTATCAATACAATTATAACATGGATAATAAACGATTATCATGAACAAGGAAATATAATAATAACTAATTTATTATTGTCTCTAGGGCATATTTCCAACAATGTGACTCTACCTCGCCGACATCCACCGCTGCGAGGGCTGCCGCCGCATCCCGCGCCCGCTGCCTCGCACGGCGGGCACGTCGTGCCATGTTCTCATCGGACGAGGCCCATGGTGCGTCCCGATGCTCGGCGCGCCAACAGAGGGGTTCCGCGTCCACCATCATGTTCGGACACCAGGTGGACCACACCACCTCCGGTGAGGCAGCAACGGCTGCCCTAGTGCCTGATTCATGCGCCATTTGGATGGACGCAATGGATTCCCAACGAAAGGAGTCCGAGCTCTGCCGTGCACGGGCCTCCTCCCATACGCGGCGAAGTGCAAGCTGGACAACCATCTCCTCCTCGGGGCTGCGTGTGATGAGCTCGGGATCGACAAATCTGGAGGTGAAGGACTCGGATCCGCTACTCGCCATGCTAGAGACGACCGGACGACGCCAGAGACGAGCTTGGGTAGCGAAGGTGAGTGGAGGAGAGTGGAGTGAAATGGCTAGGGTTTGATCCGGCGAGCGGATGGGGAGGAATATATGTGGGGTCGGGTGGGCCAGTGTGGGCCGGGTCTGAAGTGGCGGGCGTGCCCGGGCGCCCCCATATCCGTCCCATATTTGGGTTGGATATGAGGGGTGTCGGTTAGCCTGGTCGTTTGAGGGCCATTTGAGGTGCCCGTCTGGGTCAAAATTTTGCTACCGGACGGTATGCCCGGACGTATGATACGGGTTTAAAGAACTCGGCTGTAGATGCTCTTATACATCCTACCATGCTGAACTGGACTGCATCTTATAAACATAAAAAGGTGACTCTTGGTGAATTATAAAGGTTCGGTTGAGTGCATATAATGACTTTCTTGTCCTTGCTCCATGAATTCTCTCTCCAGGCATAGTCAACGCTCAACATTCTTTGTCACAAAGAGAAGAAATTCCCTGTTCTTCGTCTTGTTGTGCTCCTTTGAACCGAATAAACAAAAGAATGATAACCGAATACAGATTTGGCCAACAAATTCAGAAATATGGCATGAAAATAATTACACCCTAACCCTATTAATTAGAATCCGCCCGTTTCCATGGCGTCCACACCCTACAAAGTTGCATTTTCCAGGTTTATTTACACGACGAGGAATGGAACCTGATATTCCATTTGTTTTTCTAGTTTCTTCATAACTACAAAACCAAGATTGAATATATATTATGTACCTCTGATATTTCCTATCCTGGTGTCGCCTTACTACGCTTCCACCAGACGGCACCATGGGCTTTTATGACTGGTGGGCTACGGCCCTCCACGACTCCTTGGCAGGCCAGCGCAAAGGACTAGCCTCTCTCATTGCGTTGACTGTGTCGATCATATGGAGGCATCGCAACGCTTGCATCTTCGACGGCGCAACACCTTCCACCACCCTCCCGATTCATGACATCAAGGAGGAAGCTCGCACGTGGGACAACGGTGCTCGAGGGCTTAGTTCGATCATTTGTGTAACCTGACTTAGTTGTTCGCGGGCTGAGCACCCCCCTCCTCTACTCATAGCGACCTCATAAGCGCCTACCAGTGTACGCTTCATGAGGTCCGCCACTATATGTTCTCCCCTTCTATCAATGGAATGATACGCTCCGCGCCTATTCGTGGAAAAAAAATTCAACATCATTCACTGTTTAAAAAATCTTCCGATTCAGCGATTTATCATCCGATTTATCGATACTCATGGAGTGACCAATAAGATTACGCCTTATCTTCATCGTTTATCATTTGGGACGATTTATCACTCCGACGAGCGATTTATTAGGAATCTACCGATAAATTGGGCCAATTTCTAACATTATGTTTGCAAAAACTATGTTTATTTGTGCTTTGTGGACCTTGTTATGGAATATGGACTATTGTGCTATTTTGTTTGTCATTATATGAGGATTCAAAGGCTAGGAATCAAGGTAACACTTCTATCCAATACTGTTTTGATGTTGAATATAGCATATTTTAGTGTTGGAAACATGGGATTTGCAAAAAATGGCCGATTAATAGTCGACCGATAAAATCTATTAATCGGCTGATTTCCGATTAATCTCTAATCTCCAGCTAAGCGAGACGCTAATGATAAGCGATATCCTCAGCATTGACATCATTAATCAAGAAGCTCCGCATGTACACAAAATTAGAAATGGTCAACATTGACATCATTAATCAACAAGCGATATCCTCCTAAGGGCCCTTGACGTTGAAGACACAATTGTTTTGATGTTTCCAAAGCCACTAGGTGAGGGAAGTTAGACCTTTCTCGAGGCTGCTAGGAGCTAATAGGGTTGAAGTAGCCTAATCCAGAAAATCCTCATCTCCTTGTGGTAATGTAGCAGTGAAGCGGCACGAAGAGAGCACCTCATGCCACACTCACGGGCTGCGTTGCACTTTTAGGTTGTCAGCTATCTCAATCGTTTATCGGTGCAGCAAGGGGGTGGCGGCGGGAATGTTCGTGGCACATTCGGCGGTGGTTGGTCAATGATGAATACTGACCCCCTCTGATCTGGCATACATGGATGACAACAGTCGCCCTAGATCAGCGGTGGTGGCGCCTGGTCCTGCAGTGATAGCGAGAGTGGCATGTTAGCGGGTGGACATAAGGTGTGCGGCAGCGATGATCAGCGCGAGTATGTCACATGGATTCTAAGTTTTGTTCATGATGAAGATGTACACGAGGCATGCAGTAGAAGTTGGATGACGCAAGTGTCGCACATGGTGGTAGACGACAGGTGGTGGGGTCTGACGAGGCTTCCTTGTCAGTTTTGCCTATATGAATGCTCGACGTCCTGTCGTGAGCTGCCACGGGATGACTTCAGTGAAGACGGGGCAAGGCTGCTGAATGGCACCACGTGGGCTCTTGGCGGCGTTGATGCCTTTATGTTTGTATTTTGTATCCAATCACTATGGAAGACCGGTGACAGGTTGCCCATTGAGTGGGCTCTGGGCGACGTTAGTGACCTTGTTGATCCTAGCAGACATGCTCCGTTCTGCTCCTTGTATCCGTTGTATGTCCGGTTGTGTGATGATGTCTACATCAGTTATGTGAGCGTGTATGACTACCGAGGCACCTTCATCTAAAAGTGGGGGTGACAAACGTTGTGACTTAAGTTTAGAGGTGCTATTGAGCATATGGTCTTGATCCCCAGAATGGAAATTCTAGGTCGGACCTGTATTGGTGGTGGCACTATATCCTTGTTGGAGGCATTCTCTAGAGTTTGCAATGACTTCTTCAAGGAAACCCAAGATCTAGTTTTCTTTGGATGGATCTGGTGGCGGCGAGTAATGCACATTGTTTCCTTCTTAAAAGCGTCATTGTTGAAGCACATTCCTTACCGCCCGTGTGTTGTCCTTGGTAGTGGTTCATGTCAATGGTTGCCGTTGTATGTTGCATTTCGCTTGGACCGGACTTCAATGTCATGTTTTTTGCCTTCTTTCTTTTTTGGGTGGGTTTATGTTTTTTGCATGAATACTACTCATGCAGATGTCGGGTGTGTGCCTAACGTATTTGTATTACTTTAATGCTGCATTACGAGTTAATAAAATGTGTTCTTTACAGAGAAAAACATTGAAAAAGGAAGGGGACCTGGTCAAGGGTGTACCAGTCAAAACCTCTCATTAAATCATCTCATAAATGGACAAAACTCATGGGAACTGAAAAAACAAGCCTGTAAATATTCACACAAGTACGCTGCCCATTGTCCAAGCTTAGCTACGGCCTTACGTGTAGTAACTCTTTATAGTGCTACTAGTAAGCTGTACCACACGTAATCCTGAGAAGCTCGTCCAGGTACTCGGCGCCGAGGTCCTCTAGCTCCACGACGGGCCGCTCCTGCATGGCCATCGTCTTGTTCTTCCTCATCCTGGCCGTCGCCGCGTCGCTCGCTATCTCGGCTTTGTTGCGCCTCCGTCTCTTGGAATGGCGCCGTTTGAGCGCCAGCACAGGCGATCCGTCCATGTCCGTAGACGTGGCGCCAAGGACGCAGAGCGACTCCTGGACGCGCTCCAGAGGGAAGTTGAGCGCCGTGGCCGCGCCCCGCGAGGAGAGCGCCGCCTGGTCATAGGCCATGGCGGCGTCCTTGGCAGTGCCGAAGGTGCCCAGCCAGACCCGCGCGCCGCCCCGCGTTGAGTCCCGGATCTCCGCCGCGAACCGCCCCCACGGCCGCGCGCGCACGCCGATGTACGACGGCGCAGCCGAGGCTGCTCGCTTCTTCGGCCGAGGACTCGTTTCGGCGCCAGCTGTCTCGCCGCTGCTCATGTCGGAGGGAAACGAGTCCCAGGACGAGAAGGAGGAGGAGCTGGAGGATGGATTACTATTAGCAGCGGCGCCCATGCGTCCGGCCTGGAAATGATTCCAAGAGGCTGGAGCGGTGCGGGCGACGGCGGCCAAGCCTGCTGAGTTTTTCAGCCTTGTTTCAGCCATCTCATCGCTGCTCAAGTCGTCGGATGGAAATGAGCCCAGCGACGAAATTGAGGAGCAGGAGGGATCGGTGCAGCCGGTGCAGTAGTACATATCGCCGTGGTTATTCATGTGTGTGTTGTCAGCCCGGCCGGAGGAAATGGTGGTGTGCTTCCTCTCCTCTGTGGGCTAGCTAATCGGATGGGTTAATATATATATATAGAGAGAGAGAGAGAGAGCTGATGGAGCCTTGAGGTCTGACAAATTAGGATCAAATTTTGTGTTGACAAATAGGAGTACCAGGACGGTGCCACTTCCGCCGATGATCAGCTCAAAAAATGACAAGTAAAAATTTGTAATGCGTACGTGGGGAGTCGTTTTCTTGGGAAAGTGTGCGTTCGGTTTTGGGGCAGTGCCTCAACTGAAGTGGGAGGGGGCGCTCACTGACGTTGGGCGGCTGAGTACGACAAGCCTCATGGGCGTCACCTCCTAGCGTTGACGTCGTAGCTCCCTCGAAGGTGCTGCAATATATATCCCGCTAACCGTTTTGTTTGCTGGTGGACACAGGCTGAATCCATCCAGCCTTGGTTCCATGCCTATTTTGAATGAAGCGTACATCAAGCTACGCATTATTCTTCTACTCCTCAGCAACTTCTATTCTAAATTCTGCAAGAGAATTTTTTCCCCTAATCATTATCATGCAAAGTATTATTGGGCCGTGCCACGGAGCCGGAGCGTTTGCATTGTGTGTCCAGAGATTTGGTGTATCCGACCTTGTGGGCATTAGGTTAATGTCCTCTCGGATTCGTTCATATGTATCTGATGAGTTTATGTTAATGTTTTCTATCACTTTTCTTGGCATGGTCCATTTTGACTTCAGAGTTGTGCTTTGGCGTTCTATTGAAGATCTTGTGGTTCTACGACATTCATGTACTTTTAGGAGATATCCCCGTCCCAGGTATATTAAAGCCTCATGCATGGCTTCCTGTTCGGTGGGCAATTCAAGAGGGTTTCTAAAACCTACGAAGTCGGTCAAGTTCGTGCAGGTGTATGAGGGGCGGTGTCATTGCTTCAATCTGACTGCACTCATTTTACTAAAGTCTTGGCAGTATTTCATGTTGCAAAGATTGATACCATGAAGAAGATGATTTTGAGAAATTTCACTGTAATTTTTAGTTATAAAACTTAATTTGTAATTTCTTGCAACTATGATGTGAAGCATTGTACCTGTGATTTTCTTGAAATTTAAATAAATTTATAGGTCATTCTCCAAAAAGAGACTAGGTCAAGCAGTCATCATCGTAGTTTTTGTTTACATAGATGTCTTCCAGTTGAGTAATGCCAATATAGTTTTGCCGATTCCACAACTACTTTACTGAGGTCGCTCTCACTCCAGCTATACCAACGGCTCACGAAGCAACCACCCTCGCGTGGATTAAACAAGACTAAGACCTCCTGGAAATTAGATAAGACGAGGGCGACGAGAACCGGAGAAGCTTCGCAGATAGCTCGAGGTGATGTGGACAGCCGCCGCCGGCAGCCTCCCAACTTTTCGCTCTGACGACACAGCCCTATTTGCCGTCACCGATGGCGTAAACCACCCTGGAGAAAACAAATGATGCTAGCTAGTACCATCTCTCTCAGGTTCACCCGGACAATGCTCTACTGGATCGATACATTCTCATCAGCTGCTGGTGGATTATTAATTCCAGCAGTCAACTAGAATAACTTTGGAATTTGTTAAGCCCCAAGTGTACACCCAGTATAGATAAACTAAAATCAAGGACTCTACTACGTTATTATGTGAAAGTGCAAATTTCACCCTACCTATTATGGGGTTGTATATATATCCCACTTGCTCAACTGGAAGGCATCTATGTAGAACTGTTGGTCAGCTATAAAAGTTCGGTTGACTGCACATATATATTGACTTCCTTGTTCTTGCTCCATGAATTCTCTCTCTAGGTATAGTCAATCTCAATGTTCTTAGTCAGAAAAAGAAGAAACTCCCCTTCTTCGTCTTGGTCATGCTCCTTTGGCAGAAAGAACAAAAATTGGTTGACCAACAAATTCAAAAATATGGCATGAATCGTCCGTTTATGGCTCTATCCCTTATAATTCTAATTGATTGATAAAGTAAAAGAACAACATGCACCCCTAGCTAGCAGTATTAGACTCCTCCCACGTCCATCTTATACATAGTAAAGCAATTTGCAATGCTGCGAATCAATTTGTGGTTAGATGGTTAGGAGCACGGTGGTATCCCCAGTCCACAAGAGTTCAAGTCCTAGAAGTGACATTGGTGCTTGCATTATTCCTGGATTTATTTCAGGCTTCCGGTGATGTTCGTTCAGTGGGAGGAGATATTTTCCGTCAACTACGAGGCGCCTACGGTGACTTTGTAAAATCTCAAGATTTTATGCCAGCTCAGTCTCTTGGAGGTGCTCATAGGGGTAGGATGTGCGTGCGTGTGTTCATAGAGGTAAGTGTATGTGTGAGCGACTTCGATTGTATTGTGTTGAAAAAAAGCAATTTGCAATGCTACAAAATTGCAATTCTAGGTTTATGACTGATAAACAAACAAAAGCGACATGGGTATTTGTTTTCAAGATTGCACATGTGTAAATGATGGATTGATAATGTAACTAATGTAAGTCACCATTCAGGACTTTGTTCTACAGTTCCGTCGAGGGCGTCAAGGGTTTTGTCGTGCTGCCACCATTTCCTTGCTCCCTTTCCCCTCGGTGCCCCGGAGGTTGCCATCAATAAGCCCGCATGCCCGCCGGTGAGGGTGGCAACAAGGTTTCAACCGCTCTGCAGCTGGAGTAGAGGGTTTTCTATTTGGCTATGGCTTCCAAGTGGCAGGGGCCTCTGCTACTGTTGGTCAATCTCCTTAGTCAAGCCAGTGATGAGGCGGCGATGGGAGTGGGTCTTTGTGTGTGGGTTGCCTTGTCATCCATAAGTGTCGCATCTAAAGGAGGTGTCTCGTGTTAAGCGTGATATGCATCTAACTACGACATCCACATCGAGGTCTAACAAGTCTTGTATGCTCAATTGTTTTCTTTTGTTTTGTGATCGCCTTTGTGCATGCTCAACATGCTTGTTAGTAGGTTGGAGTCCTCGACTCTCAGCAAGAGGTGATAGGGTTCCCCTTCCCGAGATAGCAACATGGCAGATGTGACGATTAACTAGGCCAATCCACACTAGTGTGGCTCTCTATGGATGCTTGTCGCCCTGGCTCAACCTCTCTGCATCATATTCTTGGTCGACCTCTTGCTCTAGAGTATCCTTTTTGGCATGGTCGTCCATAGGCATCAGGAGAGTAGCTGACGAGGTGTGGTCATCGAGTCACGGTGATCATGCGCAGTTGTTCTGCATGGCGGCCATGAGGCACGTACCACTCCTAGTTATAGGGTGAGAGCCTACTTTGAGCTAGTCCTGGTCATATCCCAGGTCGGGCTTTAACCTAAGATCTCAAACCCGAGCCTAGATCAGCCCAAAAATGCAAGTAGTGTCATTTTTTCTATTGAAATAATTAGTTCAATCATTTCAGAATATATACATAATTGTGCCTATATTTTTATCTTGAAAATCCTAGTGTTAGGTGTTTGGTCATCTATCGAGTTTTCGAGCTCACGTTGTGGGCCAAAAACTAGTGCATGGGTCTGCCTCGACCATCGCGCTTTCAGGCTGCCCATGCCCAAGCCTGCTTCAAACCTAGACTACGAGGTGGTCGACGAGGGAAAAGCGAAATCACTAATTGAGGAGTACTCCATCCAAAGATCACTCGCACCTCCCTAGATTATGACAAGTGTTGCGCTGCATGTGTGCCACTTGTCGCAACCTGTAAGTTTCCCTTTTTTCGTAGACTTTATTCAAAAAAATATCTCTTAAATTGTATGTCGAAATCTCGAACCGTTTTCACCGTTGAATTCCTGGCGTCAAAATCTTCAGAACTAGATCCCGTGTTGATAGGTTTTGACGAACTTTTTTTCACGAAAAAACAGACGAAAAAAGGAACCGAGAGGACGTTTCTTTTTCCCTTTCCGGAAGCCGTTTCCGAGAGGCACGGCCGTACCTCTTGCGGAAGCAAAAACGTGTCACTCACGAAAGGAAAAAAAAAGAGAAAACGCGTTTTTTTTCATTTTCGAGAGACACGGCCGTGCTTCTCATGGAAGAAAAAAAAGGAAAACCATGTTTTTACTGTTTCCGAGAGGCACAGCCGTGCCTCTAGCGGAAGCAAAACCATGCCTCTCGTGAAAGCAAAACTGTACCCTTAAGAAAACAAAAAAACATGTTTTTCCGCGCAAAAAATCGATTTTTTTGTCAAAAACTAAGAAAACCAGTGAAAAGCCAAAAGGTTGAAAAAAAGAAAAAAACCATCTAAAAAACCGAAAACGCGTTCGAAGAAAAACAAAATCCAAAAAAAAACGCCCAGAATGCGACACGTGGCGGCGGCTGAGAGCACGCCAAGTGGCACGCTCTCAGTCCACCGCATGTGATCATTGCGAGAATCCCGAAGAAGCGCTCGTCAACTAGTTGAAAGCGAAGGCTTGGTGTCTTGGTTTCCTGAAGCAAGTAGGCGTCAGCGAGATCAACTTGAGAGTGGGTTGGCTGCTGCTTTGTAGTTGTATTTCTTTATTCTACGATGGCCAAGCGTGTAGGTTGTCGTCAAGTTGCACTTTGATTTTCTTTCAGTTTGTTTGCTTGCTTCGTGCAAAGTGTTATAGCCTTAAAGCTAGGGTTGTTTGTTCATCGTCCGGCCTTTTGGGGCTATTGGCTTTAATAAAAGTTGGGCGTTTATCACGTGTAATTAATTCACCAATTAACTGCGCAAAACCCAGGTGCTCCAACTTGAAATGGCACCGCCCCAAAGCTTATCTGCAAGCCTATATAGTACGTACTGGTAACTAAGCTGTATATTACACACACGTGATCCTGAGAAGCTCATCCAGGTAGTCGGTGCCGAGGTCCTCCAGCTCCACGATGAACCGCTCCTGCGTGGCCATCGTTTTGCTCTTCCTCCTCGTGCATGTCGCCGCGTCGTTGGCTATCTCGGCCTTGCTGCGCCTCTTTCTCTTGGAGTGGCGGCGTTTGAGCGCCAGCACGGGCGAGCCAGCCATGCCTGTGCCGGTGGCGTTGAGGGCGCGGAGCGACTCCTGGACGCGCTCCAAAGGGAAGTTGAGCGCCGTGGCCGCGCCCCGCGAGGAGAGCGCCGCCTGGTCGTAGGCCATGGCGGCGGCCTCGGCCGTGGCGAACGTGCCTAACCACACCCGCGCGCCGCCCCGCGTCGAGTCCCGGATCTCTGCCGCGAACCGTCCCCACGGCCGCGCGCGCACGCCGATGTACGACGGTGCGGTCGAGGCTGCTCGCTTGTTGGGCCGAGGACTCGTTTCGGCGCCAATCGTCTCGCCGCTGCTCATGTCGGAAAGAAACGAGTCCAAGGACGACAAGGAGGCGGAGGAGGAGCAGGAGGGGTCGGCCGCGGCGCCCATGCAGCGGCCGGTGTAGCAGTACAAATCGCCGTGGTTGTCCATGCGTGCGTTGTCAGCCCGGCCGGTACCACGTGGAAACGGTGGGTGTCAGTTGGCGTGCTCGCTGTGGTGGTTAGCTATAGGCTATAGTTGATGGTGCTTTTGTTCACAAGCTGGGCGCGCGGATGGAATATATAGGGCAGCTGATGGATTAAACTTTGTGCTGACAAATAGGAGTATATAGTAGTGTATGTATAATGGAATAGTACGTAGGGCGGCGGTGGCAGTGCCACCATCGGTAATTCGGTATCGATCAGCTCTATAAATGACAAGTTGGGCTAGCGGTACGTGAGATGGATTGGGGGTCGTTTTCATGGCAAAAAGGGCCTTCATTTTGGGGTTGTGTAAAGGGGGAAGAGGGCTCACGTAGGGCGGCTGGGTGGCCCCCCGAGCCTCGGTGGCCGTCGCCATTGGAATATCCTGCTAATTTTGAGCTCCTCCGTCGTAGTCTCGTGGAGACGGCGAGAGGTCGACACCTAGAGAAGCTTCGCAGATGGCTCCGGGGTGGTGTGACATATGACCAGCCGGCGGCGGCAGCCTGCCTTACAACTTTTCGCTCCGACGACCGCCCAGATCGAGCTAGCTAGCTACTGCAGTCACCTCACCTGTACACAAAATCGTTCGGATTAAAATCAAAGGCTGTTGGCTTGCAAAAATGTCTTATATTACAGGACGGAGGGGTGGTATCTGGTGAACGTTCTTTAGTTCGCAAACTTAACTTTGATGCTGAATTGGAAGCCATCTACTATGTAGAAGTGAACCTGAAAAAGATCAGTGTTACCCTCTGAAAAAGAAAAAAGAAAAAGGGTTCAGGGTCGTCCACCACAGATTGACTTCCTTGTTCTCGCTCCTTGATTCTCTTTCTTTCTACGCGTGTATGGTCAATGCTCAACGTTCTCGGTCAGAACTAGAACAAGTCAACCCCTCTTCTTCGTCTTGGTCCGTTTCTTTTAGTATCTACTAGGACGTAGAAACAAAAAAAATTACCAACATACGTTGTATTTAATAGTACCGTATGGATCGCCATGATAGGTTTCTTTAACAGAAAATACATGAAGCTGATATTTCACGAATTCATCTCTTCTAGTTCCATCGCAAGCAGCAAACGAAACCACAACCATGAGAAGTGCTTTTAAACACGAAATGAGCAGTATAGATTCATTTTTAATACAAACCCTTGAAAGGAAGGGAGTCTAATCCACAGATCTTTTTCTGCTCCTTTTCTACCCAATTAGTTTATGTTTGTTCTAATTAAAAAAGAACAGAACAAGTTTTTTATTTTTGCAGGCCAATCGCTCTTTTGACTTTGGAATATAGCCTCTTTATCAACGTACTGCTTCTTTTACATATTTAATCCATAACATCCCTTATTCAATCCATAATCAAGAATAATTAGAATTTCTAAAAAAATAAAGGGTCCACTCATAGGAAAACCCAACCTTTCCCCGTATTCGGCACTAATCTATTTTTAATGTCTAATTAGAGCGGGGAATCATTCCAATTAGGAAGTTCGGCTCGTTGCTTTTTATTTTACCAGAATTGGAGCCAGGCTCTATCCATTTATCCACTAGACCCAGAAAATCGTATTTTGCATCACATAATCCGCTTCATTTTGGACCTATCAAGTTTTATTGAGATACAAATTCACGATCCGGATCGCATTTTATATATGGGTTTTTCTCGACAGCGCAAGGCTGGCGTATACGTACAACTACTGAACCCGGGAAGGTAAAATCCAACAACATACTGAAAAAGTCCTTCGCCCCGTTTTATATATAAAGCAAGGACCAACAACAACTCGATACAAACTCACGCCACACCAACACACGCACACACCCAAGACGGATACAATGGCATTGTGCACAGCAACACCACCCCTACCACTAGAAGAGCTGCCGGGGATCTCAACCGTGAAGACACCACCACGAAGAAACGAAGCCGCATACGACGAACCATAAGCTCCAAAGCGGCGCCTTCAGGAAGGGTACGACAAGAATGTGCCGCCACCACCTGATCTGAGGATTACGGTTTCCCCTGAAGCAACATGATGGGCAATGAGGACCGCAGCGACGCCTTCAAAAAGGGCACGAACATCGCCGCCGTCGGCCTGCCCGAAGGTAGAATAGATTTTCACCCCGACCCACTGTTGGGGAACGTAGTAATTTCAAAATAATTCCTACGCATACGCAAGATCATGGTGATGCATAGCAACAAGAGGGTAGAGTGTCGTCCACGTACCCTCGTAGACCGAAAGCGGAAGCGTTATGACAACGCGGTTGATGTAGTCGTACGTCTTCACGATCGACCGATCCTCAATACCGAACGTACGGCACCTCCGTGTTCAGCACACGTTCAGCTCGGTGACGTCCCGCGAACTCACGATCCAGTAGAGCTCGAAGGAGGGTGTCGTCAGCACGATGGCGTGATGACGATGTTGATGAAGCTACCATCACAGGGCTTCGCCTAAGCACCGCTACGATATGACCGAGGTGGATTATGGTGGAGGGGGGCACCGCACACGGCTGGGAGAGATCAATGATCAACTTGTGTGTCTATGGGATGCCCCCCTGCCCCCGTATATAAACGAGCAAGGGGGGAGGCCGGCCAGCCCCTGTAGGGCGCACCAGGAGGAGGAGTCCTCCTCCTAGTAGGAGTAGGACTCCCCTTTCCTACTCCTACTAGGAGGAGGAAAGGAAGGAGGAGAGGGAGAAGGAAGGAGAGGGAGGAAAAGGAGGAAAGGGGGGCCGGCCCCCTAGTCCAATTCGGTTTGGGCTAGGGGGCGCGTGCCCTGCCTCCTCTCTTCCACCACTTGGCCCATAAGGCCCATTACTTCTTCCTCGTGTTCCCGTAACTCCCCGGTACCCCGAAAAATACCCGAATCACTCGGAACCTTTTCGATGTCCAAATATAGTCGTCCAATATATCGGTCTTTATGTCTCGACCATTTCGAGACTCCTCGTCATATCCCCGATCTCATCCGGGACTCCGAACTACCTTTGGTACATCAAATCACATAAACTCATAATACCGATCGTCACAGAACTTTAAGCGTGCGACGAGTTCGATAACTATGTAGACATGATCGAGACACATCTCCGGTCAATAACCAATAGTGAAACCTGGATGCTCATATTGGCTCCCACATATTCTACGAAGGTCTTTATCGGTCAAACCGCATAACAACATACGTTGTTCCCTTTGTCATCGGCATGTTACTTGCCCTAGATTCGATCGTCGGTACCTCAATACCTAGTTCAATCTCGTTACCGGCAAGTCTCTTTACTCATTCCGTAATGCATCATCCCGCAACTAACTCATTAGTTACATTGCTTGTAAGGCTTATAGTGGTGTGCATTACCGAGAGGGCCCAGAGATACCTTTCTGGCAATCGGAGTGACAAATCCTAATCTTGATCTATGCCAACTCAACAAGTACCATCAGAGACACCTGTAGAGCACCTTTATAATCACCCAGTTACGTTGTGACGTTTGGTATCACACAAAGTGTTCCTCCAGTATTCGGGAGTTGCATAATCTCATAGTCATAGGAACATGTATAATTCATGAAGAAAGCAATAGCAACATACTAAACGATCAAGTGCTAAGCTAACGGAATGGGTCAAGTCAATCACATCATTCTCTAATGATGTGATCCCGTTAATCAAATGATAACTTATGTCTATGGCTAGGAAACTTAACCATCTTTGATTCAACGAGCTAGTCAAGTAGAGGCATACTAGTGACACTCTGTTTGTCTATGTATCCACACAGGTACTAAGTTTCCGGTTAATACAATTCTAGCATGAATAATAAACATTTATCATGAAATAAGGAAATAAATAATAACTTTATTATTGCCTCTAGGGCGTATTTCCTTCAGTCTCCCACTTGCACTAGAGTCAATAATCTAGTTCACATTGCCATGTGATTTAACACCAATAGTTCACATCAGCATGTGATTAACACCCATAGTTCACATCGCCATGTGACCAACATTCAAAGGGTTTACTAGAGTCGATAATCTTAGTTCACATCGCCATGTGATTAACACCCAAAGAGTACTAAGGTGTGATCATATTTTGCTTGTGAGAGAAGTTTAGTCAACGGGTCTGCCATATTCAGATTCGTATGTATTTTGCAAATTTCTATGTCAACAATGCTCTGCACGGAGCTACTCTAGCTAATTGCTCCCACTTTCAATATGTATCCAGATTGATACTTAGAGTCATCTGAATTAGTGTCAAAATGTGCATCGACGTAACCCTTTATGATGAACCTTTTGTCACCTCCATAATCGAGAAACATATCCTTATTCCACTAAGGATAATTTTGACCGATGTCCAGTGATCTACTCCTAGATCACTATTGTATTCCCTTGCCAAACTCAGTGTAGGGTATACAATAGATCTGGTACACAGCATGGCATACTTTATAGAACCTATGGTTGAGGCATAGGGAATGACTTTCATTCTCTTTCTATCTTTTGTCGTGGTCGAGTTTTGAGTCTTACTCAATTTCACACCTTGCAATAGGCAAGAACTCCTTCTTTAACTGTTCCATTTTGAACTACTTCAAAAATTTGTCAAGGTATGTACTCATTGAAAAAACTTATCAAGCGTCTTGATCTATCTCTATAGATCTTGATGCCCAATATGTAAGCAGCTTCACCGAGGTCTTTCTTTGAAAAACTCCTTTCAAATATTCCTTTATGCTTTCCAAAAAATTCTACACTATTTCCGATCAACAATATGTCATTCACATATACTTATCAGAAATGTTGTAGTGCTCTCACTCACTTTCTTGTAAATACAGGCTTTACCGCAAGTCTGTGTAAAACTATATGCTTTGATCAACTCATCAAAGCGTATATTCCAACTCCGAGATGCTTGCGCCAGTCCATAGATGGATCGATGGAGCTTGCACATTTTGTTAGCACCTTTAGGATCGACAAAATCTTCTGGTTGCATCATATACAACTCGTCTTTAAGAAATCCATTAAGGAATGTAGTTTTGACATCCATTTGCCAGATTTCATAAACTGTGGCAATTTGCTAACATGATTCGGACATACTTAAACATCGCTACGAGTGAGAAAATCTCATCGTAGTCAACACCTTGAACTTTGTCAAAATCATTTTTGACAAGTCTAGCTTTGTAGATAGTAACACTACTATCAGCGTCCGTCTTCATCTTGAAGATCCATTTATTTTCTATGGCTTGCCGATCATTGGGCAAGTCAACCAAAGTCCACACTTTGGTCTCATACATGGATCCTATCTCAGATTTCATGGCCTCAAACCATTTCACAGAATCTGGGCTCATCACCGCTTCCTCATAGTTCGCAGGTTCGTCGTGGTCTAGTAACATGACCACTAGAACATGATTACCGTACCACTCTGGTGCGGATCTCACTCTGGTTGACCTACGAGGTTCAATAATAACTTGATCTGAAGTTACATGATCATCATCATTAGCTTCCTCACTAATTGGTGTAGGAGTCACAGGAACAGATTTCCATGATGAACTACTTTCCAATAAGGGAGCAGGTACAGTTACCTCATCAAGTTCTACTTTCCTCCCACTCACTCTTTCGAGAGAAACTCCTTCTCTAGAAAGGATCCATTCTTAGCAACGAATGTCTTGCCTTCGGATCTGTGATAGAAGGTGTACCCAACTGTCTCCTTTGGGTATCCTATGAAGACACATTTCTCTGATTCTGGGTTTGAGCTTATCAGGATGAAACTTTATCACATAAGCATCGCAACCCTAAACTTTAAGAAACGACAACTTTGGTTTCTTGCCAAACCACATTTCATATTGTGTCGTCTCAACGGATTTAGATGGTGTCCTATTTAACGTGAATGTAGTTGTCTCTAATGCATAGCCCCAAAACGATAGTGGTAATCGGTAAGAGACATCATAGATTGCACCATATCTTATAAAGTACGGTTACGATGTTCGAATACACCATTACGCTGTGGTGTTCAAGGTGGCGTGAGTTGTGAAACTATTCCGCATTGTTTCAAAATGAAGACCAAACTAGTAACTCAAATATTCTCCTCCACGATCAGATCGTAGAAACTTTATTTTCTTGTTACGATGATTTTCCACTTTACTTTGAAATTATATGAACTTTTCAAATGTTTCAGACTTATGTTTCATCAAGTAGATATACCCATATCTGCTCAAATCATCTGTGAAGGTCAGAAAATAATGATACCTGCCGCGAGCCTCAACACTCATCGGATCGCATACATCAGTATGTATTATTTCCAATAAGTCAATTGCTCGCTCCATTGTTCCGGAGAATGGAGTCTTAGTCATCTTGCCCATAAGGCATGGTTCGCAAGCATCAAGTGATTCATAATCAAGTGATTCCAAAATTCCATCGGCATGGAGTTGCTTCATGCGCTTTACACCTATATGACCTAAACGGCAGTGCCACAAATAAGTTGCACTATCATTATTAACTTTTTGCATCTTTTGGCTTCAATATTATGAACATGTGTATCACTATGATCGAGATTCAATAAACCATTCACCTTGGGTGTATGACCATTGGAGGTTTTATTCGTGTAAACAGAACAACAATTATTCTTTGATTTTAAATGAATAACCGTACTGCAATAAACATGATCAGATCATATTGATGCTTAACGCAAACACCAAATAACATTTCATTTAGGTTCAACACTAATTCCGAAAGTATAGGGAGTGTGCGATGATGATCATATCAATCTTGGAACCACTTCCAACACACATCATCACTTCACCCTTAACTAGTCTCTGTTCATTCTGCAACTCCTGATTCAAGTTACTAATCTTAGCAACTGAACTAGTATCAAATACTGAGGGGTTGCTATAAACACTAGTAAAGTACACATCAATAACATGTATATCAAATATACCTTTGTTCACTTTGCCATCCTTCTTATCCGCCAAATACTTGGGGCAGTTCTGCTTCCAGTGACCAGTCCCTTTGCAGTAGAAGCACTTAGTCTCAGGCTTAGGTCCAGACTTGGGCTTCTTTACTCATACCGCAACTTGCTTGCCGTTCTTCTTGAAGTTTCCCTTCTTCCCTTTGCCCTTTTCTTGAAACTAGTGGTCTTGTCAACCATCAACACTTGATGCTTTTCTTGATTTCTACCTTCGTTGATTTCTGCATCACGAAGAGCTTGGGAATTGTTTCCGTTATCCCATGAATATTATAGTTCATCACCAAGTTCTAGTAACTTGGTGATAGTGACTAGAGAACTCTGTCAATCACTATCTTATCTGGAAGATTAACTCCCACTTGATTCAAGTGATTATAGTACCCAGACAATCTGAGCACATGCTCACTGGTTGAGCTATTCTCCTCCATCTTTTAGGCAAAGTACTGTCAGAGGTCTCATACCTCTCGACACGGGCATGAGTCTGAAATACTAATTTCAACTCTTGGAACATCTTATATGCTCCATGACGTTTCAAAAACGTCTTTGAAGCCCCGATTCTAAGCCATAAAGCATGGTGCACTAAACTATCAAGTAGTCATCATGTCGAGCTTGCCAAATGTTCATAACGTCTGCATTTGCTCCTGCAATCGGTCTGTCACCTAGCGGTGCATCAAGGACATAATTCTTCTGTGCAGCAATGAGGATAATCATCAGATCATGGATCCAATCCGCATCATTGCTACTAAAATCTTTCAACTTAGTTTTCTCTAGGAACATATCAAATAAAACATGGGAGCTAAACGCGAGCTATTGATCTACAACATAGATATGCTAATACTACCAGGACTAAGTTCATGATAAATTAAAGTTCAATTAATCATATTACTTAAGAACTCCCACTTAGATAGACATCCCTCTAATCATCTAAGTGATCACGTGATCCATATCAACTAAACCATGTCCAGTCATCACGTGAGATGGAGCAGTTTTCAATGGTGAACATCACTATGTTGATCATATCTTCTATATGATTCACGCTCGACCTTTCGGTCTCCAGTGTTCTGAGGCCATATCTGCATATGCTATGCTCGTCAAGTTTAACCCGAATATTTCTGCGTGTGCAAAACTGGCTTACACACGTTGTATGTGAACGTAGAGCTTATCACACTCGATCATCATGTGGTGTCTCGGCGCGACGAACTTTCGCAACGGTGCATACTAAGGGAGAACACTTGTACCTTGAAATTTAGTGAGAGATCATCTTATAATGCTACCGTTGAACTAAGCAAAATAAGATGCATAAAAGATAAACATCACATGCAATCAATATAAGTGATATGATATGGCCATCATCATCTTGTGCTTGTGATCTCCATCTCCGAAGCACCGTCATGATCACCATCGTCACCGGCACGACACCTTGATCTTCATCGTAGCATCGTTGTCGTCTCGCCACCTATTGCTTCTACTACTATCGCTACCGCTTAGTGATAAAGTAAAGCAATTATAGGGCGATTGCATTGCATATAATAAAGCGACAACCATATGGCTCCTGCCAGTTGCCGATAACTCCGTTACAAAATATGATCATCTCATACAATAAAATTTAGCATCATGTCTTGACCATATCACATCATAACATGCCCTGCAAAAATAAGTTAGACATCCTCTAGTTTGTTGTGGCAAGTTTTACGTGGCTGCTACGGGCTGAGCAAGAACCGTTCTTATCTACACATCAAAACCACAATGATAGTTCGTCAAGTTAGTGTTATTTTAACCTTCTCAAGGACCGGGCGTAGCCACACTCGATTCAACTAAAGTTGGGGAAACTAACATCCGCCAGCCACCTGTGTGCAAAGCACGTCGGTAGAACCAGTCTCGCGTAAGCGTACGCATAATGTCGGTCCGGGCCGCTTCATCAAACAATACCGCCGAACCAAAGTATGACATGCTGGTAAGCAGTATGACTTGTATCGCCCACAACTCACTTGTGTTCTACTCGTGCATATAACATCTACGCATAAACCTGGCTCGGATGCCACTGTTGGGGAACATAGTAATTTCAAAAAAATTCCTACGCACACGCAAGATCATGGTGATGCATAGCAACGAGAGGGGAGAGTGTCGTCCAAGTACCCTCGTAGACCAAGAGCAGAAGCGTTATGACAACGCGGTTGATGTAGTCGTACGTCTTCACGATCGACCGATCCTCAGTACCGAACGTACGCACCTCCGTGTTCAGCACACGTTCAGCTCGGTGACTTCCCGTAAACTCACGATCCAGTAGAGCTCGAAGGAGAGTTTCGTCAGCACGACGGCGTGATGACGATGTTGATGAAGCTACCATCGCAGGGCTTCGCCTAAGCACCGCTACGATATGACCGAGGTGGATTATGATGGAGGGGGGCACCACACGCGGCTGGGAGAGATCAATGATCAACTTGTGTGTCTATGGGATGCCCCCTGCCCCCGTATATAAAGGAGCAAGGGGGAAGGCCGACCAGCCCCTGTAGGGCGCGCCAGGAGGAGGAGTCCTCCTCCTAGTAAGAATAGGACTCCCCTTTCCTACTCCTACTAGGAGGAGGAAAGGAAGGAGGAGAGGGAGAAGGAAGGAGAGGGAGGAAAAGGAGGAAAGGGGGGCCGGCCCCCTAGTCCAATTCGGTTTGGGCTAGCGGGGGCGCGCGCCCTGCCTCCTCTCTTCCACCACTTGGCCCATGAGCCCCATACTTCTTCCTCGTATTCCCGTAACTCCCCGCTACCCCGAAAAATACCCAAATCACTCGGAACCTTTCCGATGTCCGAATATAGTCGTCCAATATATCGTTATTTACGTCTCGACCATTTCGAGACTCCTCGTCATGTCCCCAATCTCATCCGGGACTCTGAACTACCTTCGGTACATCAAATCACATAAACTCATAATACCGATCGTCACAGAACTTTAAGCGTGCGGACCATACGGGTTCGAGAACTATGTAGACATGACCGAGACACGTCTCCGGTCAATAACCAATAGCGGAACCTGGATGCTCATATTGGCTCCCACATATTCTACGAAGATCTTTATCGGTCAAACCGCATAACAACATACATTGTTCCTTTTGTCATCGGTATGTTACTTGCCCTAGATTCGATCGTCGGTATCTCAATACCTAGTTCAATCTCGTTACCGGCAAGTCTCTTTACTCGTTTCGTAATGCATCATCCCGCAACTAACTCATTAGTTACATTGCTTGCAAGGCTTATAGTGACGTGCATTACCGAGAGGGCCCAGAGATACCTCTTCGACAATCGGAGTGACAAATCATAATCTTGATCTATGCCAACTCAACAAGTACCATCGGAACCACCTGTAGAGCACCTTTATAATCACCCAGTTACGTTGTGACGTTCGGTAGCACACAAAGTGTTCCTCCGGTATTCGGGAGTTGCATAATCTCATAGTCATAGGAACATGTATAAGTCATGAAGAAAGCAATAGCAACATTCTAAACGATCAAGTGCTAAGCTAACGGAATGGGTCAAGTCAATCACATCATTCTCTAATGATGTGATCCCGTTAATCAAATGACAACTTATGTCTATGGCTGGGAAACTTAACCATCTTTGATTCAACGAGCTAGTCAAGTAGAGGCATACTAGTGACACTCTGTTTGTCTATGTATCCACACATGTACTAAGTTTCCGGTTAATACAATTCTAGCATGAATAATAAACATTTATCGTGCAATAAGGAAATAAATAATAACTTTATTATTGCCTCTAGGGCATATTTCCTTCACCCACACACATTGCCCCCGGGATTGGTATGTACGCTGCACCACCGCTACCGAACGTCACACCCCGGCCGCCACGCCGCCCACATGGCCATGGCCACCGGGCAGCACCTGAGCAACAAGCTCCGCCCACGAGACCCGCGCTCCAACCACAAGAGCCGCTGCCCCGGCATCCAAGACCACCCCAACCCCCTCAACATGGTCCACTAACGCTATCGCTGGAAAAGCAGGCCCTTTGGGTAAGTATGGGCCCTGCTGGCCGAATAGGGTAGGGGGAGGCCACCGGCAGCTGCCGGCAATGCCGCAACCGCCGTGCCATTTCTCAAACTGGTGCCAGATCGTCGTCACCACCCCTGGCAACAACAAGACCCGGAGGCACCGCTGCCACCTCCCCGAAGCGCCGCTGCTACCGAGCGGGAGGACTCTGAGGCCCCGCCGGCGGCGACGGCTGGGCTTTGCCCGCCGTGCCTTCAGGCGGCAGCGAGGGAAGAGGAGGAAGGGGGGAGCGAAGGCCGGCACCGGTTTAAGGTTGGCCCCCGACCGCCTCGCGGGAGCAGCGTGGGGACGGGGGCGGCTCCTAGTTGTGTGTTGTGCTCTCACCAAATCCAACAACGTACTAGCTCTCACTTTGACCAGAGATTATCATTTGTCAGTAATGGATATCCCAGTTACATCTCTTCCTCTGTTCGACTGACAGAGACGAGCCAGAACAAGAACATTACAAGCAGATGAATCGCAATCCGAAAGAACAAGCAAACCAGCAGAGATATCCCAAGCATCCAAACGATATCGCAACGCTCTTACATTTCTTTAAGGAGGGAGTACCTCGCTTAATTAGCTTAATTATTTGTTGCTGCAATATCTCTGGTAGAATTATTTTCTCAGTTTACATAACCTGGACAAGGGTTTGCCGTCTATATCCTGAGTCCTCACAAATGACAAATGACAAACCTCTTACATACTATTGATATTACATACTGATGATGCTTCAGGTCTTTAGGATGTCGTAGAATGTGGACGGACGATTCCTTCTCTTCAGGCAGAGCTCCTGAAAGCAGGGGTAATGTTCTCAATTTACGAGGGTTCAGAAGTAGACAAAGGCAGTACAAAATATTTGATGAAAATAATGTTCGCACTCGTAATGATGATGCTACTGAATACTGCTTTTCAGATTCCGTGGACATGCTAAATTTACCATGTTTCATAAATTATCTGCATTAGCGTCTCTTCCCATTAAAAATGCCCCTAGACAGCATAGTAGTGTAAATAAAGTTTGACGGCTACCAAGAGGGGAGCGGGCTCCCGCGACTAGGGTTCCGCCCCGGCCCGTTGCCACCGCCGCTGGCTGCCCCCGCCCCATCCTGCCGCCAGCCTCGCGCGCTCCGCCTCCCTCTCCTCCCCCCTCTCCTCCTCCCCCGCGTCCCCGTCCGCCTGCTCGCCACCCCGCGGGCGACGGGCGGGCTCCTGCGGCTCTTCCCCTCCGGCCCCCACTTCCCCTCCTGCGGCTGGGTCCGTTTGGCCTTGCCCGCGCGGCGCCGGCGCCGGCGGGCAGTCCCTTCCCCGCTCGCTCATGGGGGGCGCGGGGGCCTCCCAATGCAGGCGATGCATCTCGGCCGGCTGCGGTGTGGCTCGGCGGCGGGAGTCCGGCGAGCCTCGTGGTCCTAGGTGTGGTGGCGCGGTCATTGGCCGCGGGGCGGCGTGGTGGTGCTGGTGGCTGGCGGCGCCCGTGCGGCCCAGATCTGGGCCCTTTCGGACTCCATCTAGGCTAAGGAGGGCCGATGACTCGGTGCGCGGCGACGCTGCTCCCTTGTTGGTGGCGAAGAGGCAGTGGTCTGCGGGTGGTGGCGGCTTCGTCGGCCGGCGAGCTGCAGCGTGACGGTAGGGGCTGTCCGAACTCTTTTGGGTCCGGTCGGGCCTCGGCGTCTGGTAAGCCCCTTGTCCGTGCGTCCGGTGGGCTCCGCGGTGGTGGTTGTCCCCTCACGTCGGCGATGTTGCGGATGCCCCCGAGGCCACTATCTCTTCTCCCGCCCTCCAGGTCTCGTGTCGGTGACCTCTGGGAGACGGCGAAGTTGATTCGGTGACCGTGGTGGCACATGTTGGTGGACGGCGTGATGGACGGTGCACGATGATTCGTCTGGGGTGGTGGTGGGAGTTTGGGTTGGGAGAAATCTCTGGCGGCTCGTCCGGACCCGATGCGGTGACGCCTGTGGGTGCCGCCGGACCTTCCTGAAGGGCGTCGGGTACACCCCTTTCCCCCACTGCCCCCCGCGTACCGGGGGAAACCCTAGGACTAGACCGGGCAAAAGTGGCGTCGTCGCCGCCTCCTTCTTGAAGGTGTTGCTTGGTACGTGGCGCTTCAGAGTGTTGGGATCATGGTGGTACTTCTCCGGAGGGTGCAGCGATCGCCAGTCATCTTCGTTCCATTGATCTGCCGTTGTTGGCATTTATTTCTCTTTCTTTCTTCTTTGTTTTTCTATGGGCTTGTTTGTGTTGCGGCTCCAACACCTATTGTTGGATGTATCAGTGGTTGCTTTTTAATACAAAGTGGGGGAAAACCCTTTTTCTTAGTAAATAAAGTTTTCCCAACGCCTGAGAAAACTGGCAAATGTTCATAGATTCGCTCGGGTTCATGCAGGTTTAAAAGGCACATAGACTCCTATCGAATAAGAGTGCATTCTCAGGTGACAAATCAAAAATACGGAACAGTTATGATGAATGTGAACAGTACCTCTACTGCCGAAGCCACCCTCAGTAAGCTAGCCTCACCCCATGGACGGCCTATCAGTTGCAAGCCGATAGGAAGGCCTTGCTTGTCATGACCAACCTGAGTACAGGACAAGAGTAGCAGCACATATTAGCAAATAATACTTTCCTTGTGTGTTTTTTAGCTACATTATACTACCAAAATTCTGAATATTTTCCTATAATTATCTGTAAACCTTTCATTATGTTGGAAATAACACCATGTTTCTGAATGTAAATCAATAATACTAAAGTTACTATTCCATGCACAATCTCATAACGTTAACTACAAGATACAATAAATATTCATTATAAGTTGTGACACCACTTACAGGAACAGTTATGGCAGGAAAGCCAAGAAGATTCCCCGCAACAATGAATTGCATCAACTTAGCTGCAATAAAGAGACAGAATCGAAAACAGAAAAAGGTCTATTTGATCTCTGTAGAAGTACCAACAATTGTACTTGGCAAGTTGGCACCAAAAGAGGCATATATATAGTTTGCTTAGCGAACTAGTGAACTCATACAAACTATTAGATTCGTGAACTCGTGAACATACATATTGCATAGCTACTTTATGCTAGTATTAGATTCCAAAAAGGAAGAAATGCCCCCCTGTATATTTGACTCCAACAAGGTTCTAAATAGCTTGTGATATTGCGTTATAGCTTTGTGCGGTCCCACCACAAACCATGAAAGCCGTGATCTAAATAAGGAAATAGCAAGTGATAGCTCATTTTTAGCCTTTTTGGATCTTCGCGTCTAAAGTGTGAAAATTGCGTTTATGACCTCAGTATCCCCTACAAATTTTACATATAGAGTTGTCATTATTTTATTTTTCTTATTACAAACTTCTTTCTTGATGCAAGATAAAGACAGCAGTTGTTGTGTCAAATAACAATTGTTCCAAATCAAGATTTTTTTTTCAGTGGTTTTTTATGCAGGATGTCAACATGGTTCAGAGCTGAGTTTGTCATAAGTTGTAAATCCACATGTTGAACAGCTAATGAAATGCATAACATAATATAGTGAAAAGAATCTACCTGATACAATATAATCAGACTCTCCTTTCAGAGCACTTGGTGGTATTCTTGGTGCAGTAATGCTGGGAAAAACAACACATCTCCTTAGTTGTTATAACTGGTGCAACCTAGTAAAATTAGGTATGCGGCATTCTAGCGAGCAAAGATAAACAGACTTATATCAGTTGCTCCGTGTAATCCCACATGCGAATTAGTATTGTCAATTCAGTAATTCACCACATAGTATCTCGCATTTAAGTCAGAAACCACCGATACCTCCTAATTGGCACATTCAGCACTGGTAAAGCTACTTGGCACTCGTGCGCCTCTCTCGCATAGGCCAGACCAAACAAACCGATGTCCCTTTTGTTCGCTCAATTTTTTCTTTTTTTTTGAACAGCTTGTTCGTTCCATCAGTTTATCGGTCAACATACGCTCAAAAAAAAGTTGATCGGTCAACATTTGATAAGTGGACCTAGTTGACCGGGACTAGTTACTAGTTAACTGTTGAATTTTTCAAAAAAACATGAACCTGAAAGAATCATAAAATTCCAAAGAAAAATAAAAATTTTGAACCCATTCAAAAAGCATAAAATGCGAAAGAGTCCATGATTTTTAAAAAACACAAATTTGAAAAGTTTCATGAATTTGAGAAAAAAATCACACATTTAAAAATGTTCGTCAATATAAAAATGTCAATGAATTTGAAAACAAATTGCAATTTAAAAAAGTTCACAAAATTTGGAAATGTTCCCAAATTTTGAAAAATTACATGAATTAGAAAAAGTTCATGTATTCGAATAAATTGTGAATTCAAAAAAGTGTCACAAAAGATGAAAGAATTTCGTAAATTTTAAGACACTGACAAAATTTTGAAAAAAAAATCACAAAAAGTTCATGACTGGGAAAAGTCCATAATTTGAAAAAGTTCACAAAAATGATAAGAGTTGATGAATTAAAAAAATCATCAACTTGAAAAGGTTCACAAATTTTTGTGAGAAGTTCATGAATTTGAAAAGGTTCTCACATATGAAAAAAAAGAAACAAAAAAGAAGGATAAACCCAACAGAAACCAGTCTACAAAACCAAAAAAATCAGCTGGAAGCCCAAAACCGGCCTAGGAAGCTTCGCAAAACCGGTTGCGAAGGGAACTTCTCGCTCGTCTTAGTTGGGCTGGCCCATTTATATAATATCGAAGGGGAAGGTGTGGGGCGCCGCTATATCTCGCCTCCAGCAAGTCCACAATCCAGCTCGCTAAACGGGCGAGCGAGATGGACTGGCCTACGCGCGTGACAGGCCACCGCCTCATTTTTCTGTTTGTTTTTGCCATTTTCTGTTTTTGTGTTTTACTTTATTTCGAAGTTTTTTGTACTTAGAAAATAAAATATTATAGATATATATATTACAAAAAACACTCCACAAAAAAATTTGAAAATGATAAATATGTATTTGAAGTGAGTGACCTTTGCGGTAGTGTGGTTGTGTTGTTGTGGCTACTGATCACAGAGGAAGGAGGCAGCATTGGAGGTGGCACAACTAGGAGAAGACGAGATGGAGTCTCTTATCAAGAGAGTGATTATGGCTAAATCTGGAATTGCAAATGAGACAGAAAAGGTGAGCATTGGGTTGGAAGATATCAGGAGGAATATTACAAGTCATGTCAGTGAAAGTTGAGGAGATGGGGAAATTTGCAGTGGGCATGAATGGTATGTAAATGAGATGTCATGTGAAGAATGACTTTGAGTCGCTCAGAACTTACGTCAGCACACTCTTTAGTGTAGAAGGGCGTCGGAATGGGAGTGGTGATTCTTGGCATGCTCCTAGGGCAAATGCAGCTTCTTTAGCTGAAGGGAAGCAATTAGCGGGAGGACAGGAGGCTGCTACCAGTTATGCCTACTTTGTCTTTGCAAATGAGGGTGACACTGAACATGCATCTATAACAGGCCATAAATAAATTCTGAATGTGTCCTTGATTCTGGAGCATTACAACATGTTGCTGGAGACTTTAATGAGTTTAAATCATCTGTTCCAGACTCTCTCACACATTAGAAACCCATTCACACAGTGGATGGCACATCCCAACCCATCACAGGTGTTGGCAGTCAACTGCACACCAAGTGTTGACTTATCCTCAGTGTTGGATGTGCCGGCTTTTCCCGTGAACTTAGTGTCCTTGAGTGCGTTGGTTGACTAAATTTATTGTCAAATAATTCTTGACAAGGTTTTGTTCTTGATCCAGGAGAGGTGGACGGGCAGGAGTCTTGGGAGTAGATTGACGCATAGGGCGATGTGGTACATGGACTATAGCATGACGTACCACTAGTGAATGCACATGCTAGCTATAGTTACTGAAGATAAGAGACTAGGACCCTAATCCATCATTGTAGGATGGGACATGAGTCTTTTGAAAAATGTATCAAGTATTTCCCAGATGTCAAGAGTGGTGTGGACAACAACAAGCTGAACTGTGATGTGTCTGAGTGAGTAAGGGGATCAGGAGCACATCTCCTTTTGTGTTAATCCACTCTGATGTACGAACATGTCCATCGTTATTTGTTAGTGATATGAAGTAGTTCATTACATTCATTTATTGTCATTCTCGGATGACTTGGGTCTATCTTCTGAAACATATAAAAATAAAGTGTTTCAGTGTTTCAAAGTTTTGTATGCACTTTCTTAGACTCAATTTAATGTGAAAATTCAAGAACTCAGATCCAACAATGGCACTGAGTATGTTAACAAGGCCATTGGTGCCTTCATGTCGGAGAAGGGCATCCTGCATCAAACATCTTCTCCAGATACACCTCTTCGGGATGGGGTGGCTGGGAGGAAAAATTGCCACATGCTAGAGTTGGCCCAAGCATTGATATTCACCATGAATGTGCTCGAGTTCATATGGAGTGAAATTATCATGATGGCCACCTTCTTGATCAACTGCACGCCATTCCAAGTGATAGGTATTAAATCACTGGGTGAGTTTGTTTTCAGAGAAACTAAATACCAAGTCCCCCCCCCCAATGTGTTCGTTTGCACTTGTTTTGTTCGTGTTCATAGGCCATCAATCAACAAACTGGATCCTCGGGCGGTCAAGCGTATCTTTATTGGATATTCTTCAGGACAAAGAGATTACAAATGTTGGAGTTCGTCTAAGAGGTGGACATTTTTTAATCTCTGAGAGGTGGACATTTGTGAGCATGGATGTTACCTCCATGCATCGGAACCCTTATGGTGAGAAAACTGATCTCATTGTCTTGTTTGAAGAACTTGACCAATGTCTCCCTCCGAAGATTAGTGAAGAGGGTGAGACTAGTAGCACAGAGATGCAGATGCAACAGCCACCTTTAGTAACTCATGTGACTCCTATGATACAAGCATCAGCTTCCATCGGTGATGTGTAGATTGGCACAACGACTAAGACTGGTAGTGTGCTAAGGTGGACAACAGAGCGAGAGGACAACTAGCAGAACAACAAGGTAGTACTAATGTGATTTCCATCTCCTCTGATGGATCACGCTGAAGGGTCAATTAAAGGGAAAATTGATTTAAGGAGAACTACTCGAGAAACAACAAGGATACCAGAGAACTTATGGGTTTGATGATAATGAGATTGGAAATTATTTCTCCTATGAAGCCTTATCTCCATCCCACAAATCATTTGTTGCTTCTCTTCATTTTGTGTCAATTATTACTGAATGGAAGAAGGCAAAGGAGGACTCAAATTGGCGGGTGACCATGGTGGAAGAGCCGGAGGCCCTATGTAAGAACAAGACATGATCAACAATTAATAAAGCAAACAACACAGTTCTACAAGATAGAACCAAAAATGTGGAGCTAGAAAGATTTTTAATAAATAAAAAAGCTGGATGTTGGGATTATTACAATAGAGCGTGTGAGTTCATGGCAACAAATTGCAGATTGCTTGACTAAAGGATTGGGAATCCAAGAATGCGGTTTCGTGCGTGACAAGATGAATGATAGATATCTATCACCCCTCTTGAGGGGGGGGGTGTTGTATGGAAGGCCCATCTTACTGGACCATGTGGCCTGGGACCATTCAGTCCAGTGGCTGGCGCCCTAGACAAGTAGACCCACGGGGTTGTCTGCCCAAAACTGCCGATGCCATAGACCAACGACCAGGCGCCTCTCTCTCGATCCCAAGAAATAGAAAACCAGGTCGCTTAGAACCACTAACCATCTACTCAAAGCTAGAAGCAGAATTTTCCTCGGGCACTAGCCTCTTTGACTAGATGAAAACAAGTACCAAGGAGGAAGCATGCATATACACTATTAGCATAAATGACTAAGATGATATAAAATGTCTATGGACCGATTGTAATAAACTTCAAAATCTTTTACCCGGTTGTAGGGGTTGCTATGACGTCAACCTTCTTGAAAGCTTCCATGTGATAGTACATCATCCTTCTCCTATATAAGCCATGGATACTGTAAGCACACAACTGGCAGAACGTATGCCGTGGGGAAAAGAAATATATACTTGATAGTCGCCAGTTCATATCCCAGACTTAATTAATTTGTCATACAACAAGTACATGTCATGTGATTTATAACAACACCTCAAGGCCCACGATTTGTGCAACAGGCAGCAGATATAGGAAATTTTAGTAACTCGGTATATGTCACAAACTAGGATGCCCAAATGGACTTCTCTAAAAATCATTTATGGGGTCTAGTCAAGACATGGTAGCTTTTAAATAAAATAATAAGAAATTTGAGTTAGCAGCACTTTCTGGTAGCAGATAAGGATAAAATTGAAGCTACACATCTTCTAGCAGCTACTGATGTATTGTTTCTTAGTAAAAAAATGTCCACACAATTAATACACAATAAGTCAATAAGTATGCCCCATCACCTAGCGTTACGTATGCTCTGTAATGCATGTCCTTTTTGTACTTGTCTATAATCTCCAATTTGTTTTCAAAGTAAAATGATAAAGAAAGAACTAACTAAAATAAGACATATATAGGATATGTCATATTAGAATAATTCAGTTAGATGGAACTGTAACTGAATTTGTAATTTAGCAATAACTAGGGTTATTACTAGAAATAATAGGTATTGTCAAATTAAATCCAACTAAAATGCACTGGATAAGGGCTTGTGAAAACCTGTGGGATCATTCGATACATTTGTTTCTTATTAGCTTAATTGGTCATCTTTCTGTGTTACCTGGAAAAATTCTTACAATCTAAATAGGTTTTATTTTATCTTTCTTATCGACAATCACAGTCAACATGGTTCTAAAAGAACTTCCAAGCTCTGAATAAGACTGCATGACGAAAAAACCTCCTTCATACTCATGAACAAGTCCTGTAATGGATAAATGATCAGCCACATTTATACTCATATTCACCTCAGACGTTGAGAAGCAACATAATCTGCTGAAGTGAATGACCCAAAAAGTGCCAAACTTCCTCGAGTATCTAACGTCATTTCAGTTCGCCTCCTGGAAGATAGTATAGTGAGATTGATAGTACAGAATAGTAAAGACTAGATAAAAATAATATTTCCAGTCTCTCAGGGACCAAAAATTTCAAGTTCTATGAAAGAAAGAAAATTGATAACTCATGCTAATAGCAGTGTGGAGAATCCGATATTTGTGATGATAGATATAGATAGGTACCCTTCTTGGTAATGAGCATTCAGCTGGCAGAATCCTTCTGAGCCAATAGTGACAAGATGGGCAGTACGCATCTCCAAAAGCTCTGGTAATATTATCTCTTCTATCTTGAAAAATGTTAAACAATACTAGTCAGCTGAGATGTCAAAAAACAACAAAATATGCATATATATAGTAGATCCCACATCATCAGAAAAGGCATCTCGTCATAATCATTTAGCAGGTGGGAAAAATTAAGCTTAACTATTACTGCTTGTTGGATGCCTAAAAGTTCTAAATGATACTCCCTCCGTCCGAAAAAGCTTGTCCCAAACTTGTCACTCAAATGGATGTCCGAAAAATTAAGCTTAACTATACGGAGAGACAACTTTTTTCGAACGGGGGAGTACAAATCAGTTAAAACTTATAGGAATTGCTAACAATAGTAAGATGGACATTTTTCTAATTAACACTTCACAATTGTTTTGACACAACCATCAACAGAACTATGGTAGTAGTTATTGGTGAGCAAGAGAAGCATTCACCTTACACATGAAAATCTTATTAATGAGAAAATGTCTTCATCTAAAGAAGAGATTGTAAATTCAAAGGTACAACACCTAAGAGCATCTCCAACAGCCGTCCAAGGCGCGGCGCGGTAAAACCAGTTTGCAGCGCGCCCATCGCCTGGTTTGGCGCGGCGGGTAGCGCTGGCTCCATCAGCCGCGGTAAAATGCAGCGCGCGCGTAGCTCCAGCAGTGCACAAAAATGCAGCACGCGCGCTCTCGCACAAACACTCTGGGCTACGGTGCATATGCATTATAAAACGATACATCGCATAGATAGATAAAGAACTACGGTGCAACTAGATAAAAAAAACTACGGTGCAACTAGGTAAACTACGGTACAACTAGAACCTACTCCGAGTCGTCCTCGTCATCATCATCATCATCTTCGGTGGTATTGTCCGGGGTATCGAGCCAAATGTCATCCCAACGTTTATCACCTGTCCCGAAGAACGACTTCCAACCGGCGTTCATGAGATCGCACTGCAATATGGCCAGTGCCTTGCGCCGACGCTTGTCCGCACGCTCCGCGCGGCGCCTTGCCGTACTCTCCGCCCAGAAGGCGTTCTCGGCGGCGACATCCTCCGGGTGGCGCCGGCGCCACTCCGCTATGGCTCACTCGTCCTCCTCGGCGATGAGGAGGCGGCGCTGCAGCCAACGGTGGTCCTCACGGTACTGGTCTATTATTAGACGAGGCGGAGGGGCGACGGTTTGCGCCTGCTCGCGTGTGTAGACGTCGTGGAAATTCATCTGCGCGCGAGGCCTCCCTAGGCGCCATGCCGCCGCGTCGTACGCGCGGGCGGCCTCGTGCACGGTCTCCCATGTGCCGAGGCCGAGGCGGAAGTCGCCGGACCGGATCTCTGCGTAGTAGGCGCCGGAGGGACGCAGGTGGACGCCGCGGTAGCCCGATGATCCCCGGCGGCGCGGCAGCATGGTGGTGGCGGGGCACTGAAGCGGTGAGGAAGCAGAGGAAGCGGCGAGAAAGCAGTGGAAGCAGCGAGGAGGCGGAAGAAATGCGCGTGTGTCAGTGTGGAGCACCGCGTGATGAGCGCCGCAATTTATAGGCGCGCCGGAAGCGGTGCGCCAAATCTACCGCGTGACCGACAGCTTTATCCCCCGCGCGCGCAAATGTTTACCGTGCGCGCTTGTTTCCCGCGTCTGGAGCGCGCGAAAACTTCCCGCGCGCGCTAAATGGACATTTTACCCCGCGCGCGTCTTTTGGCGTGGCTGTTGGAGATGCTCTAAACAGTTGGTATAAATAGTCATAAGAGTAATACAATAATATAAGATGTGTTGCGGTAGAAATGGCCATACCTGACATCCGAAGGTGTTGCGCAGGAGGCTAAGTGCATCCTCACATGTATTTGAGATCTCAATATCAGAAACATCATGAAACCACTGAAAAGGCCAAGTTTATATAAGAAAAATTACATATGTACAAAGATAATATTTCATGTTAAAAATCGTACCTCTGTATATTTTCCCACTTTCACTGATTGCAGGATATCGTTGTTCTCAGAGGACACCAAGTTAGGAACACACAGCGGCAACTGTACAGCAAAAAAAGGAAAGAGATGTAGAAGTTGTGAGCCTGATAGGATGCAATAAGGTTAGATTTAGATCATAAGTTATGATCCATCCTGGGTAATAATGGAGAAGGTTAACATATGAATGTTGCTATATTATGATTACCGTACTGTGGAGCTTCAAATTTTACATTCCATTTCAGAAAAAATAATCGCATTCTTGTTTCGCACAATTCATTAATGCTGACATTTGTACTGCTTCACATTTAAAAAAAAACTGACTAGTATAGTGCAATGACGTAGAAGTGACATGAAAGACATTTTAGAGTTTGTTCAACATGCATTTCAATGTTTCTCGTACTTCACAGATGGGAAGTGTTAAAACAGGAAATATCTTACAGGTCTCAGAGTAAGCTTATCCATAGGTCTACAGCCTGCAAGTGCAGAATACCTGAAATGCCATACGACCAGGTGTAACACTGTAAGTAGTAAATAGATGAAGCACAAACAGAGAGTGTTCACTGTTGAGTATTCATAAATGACAAGTATTCAGTTGTACCCACTACCCATGAGGTAGTTAAATTTATATCTCATATCATTAACGTAAATAAGAGAGTTGACAAACTTTGATGTTGCCAACAAGATGGCTAAACAGGTTTATGCAACCTCACGATCTCATTTAGCAAGCCAAACTACTTACACTAGCATAGAATCCTCCACCGACGCTGTAAGAGGTGAGGCAACTGCAGCAGTCCCAGCATTGCAAAGCATCCTGCAAATAAGATATATAATTATGCCTACTCACAATCTATCTATTATTCATATACTAAAAAAAGGTAAATGCCGACACATTCGTCCACATAGGCTAAAATATATGCTCTGTAGATTTAGATTAGAATGGTTGATACTAAAAGGTGTAAAGTTACAGACAACATCATATATGAATTTTGGCACCCGACACGTACAAGATGCTACCACACATAACATGTATGTATTAGTATCCGATACGAGCACACCAAACCAATCAGAAAAAACATTCATATTTGTATCCGATACGAGCCTCTCAAACCAATCATAGCTAGCAGTTTGGGCTGGCTTTGGGCACTCAAATGCAGGAGGAGAAAAAAAATGACGTTGGTATGGCTTTGGGCACTCAAATGCAGTTTGGGCCCAAGCAATACGGTTTGAGCTGGCTAATGGGCACGTGCAACACCATATGGGTTGAGAAATTAAACATGCTGAGCATTTGAGTGTCTGGGAGCATAGTGCAAATGACATTGCAAAAATTAAACTAAAATAAATCTATAAAAGATGACTAAGCAGGCTGAAACAAGATCAAATAAAACACAAATATCTATTATTAATCCTAATGGCAAATCAAATAAATCCAATGATCAAAACGTATTCCATTCATATTATCCTAATTTGAAGAAACATGTAACACTCATGTAAAAAATAGCCACGCAAATGTGCAGGGCAACACACATCTTTGGCCCTTAGTAGTATATCTAAAAAATATTTGCATTGGTCCTGTAAAATTAATATCACTTTATTCAAATTATACTAATACTTTATAATTTTATATACAAACACATTTTTATTAAAAGTAACTGCCAAAGGTATGCATCGAATATCATGTCAAAATCTAAAAGACAAATGTAACAATACATAGGAAACAACCGAATAAAAAAATCAATGTATTTTATATGAAATTCAAAATAATAAATAAGGAAAATAGATTTTGTGAAACACCCCGTAGAGTCAATAAATAACTATTTGATAATAACATTTAAATAGAAATTAGCACTTGGGTTCATTATATGAAATTAAACAAGTTCGCATTTTGATTTACATCTGATGACATGAAATATTTAGCGACCGGGTTGACAAGCTCAAGATATTTTCTGAACTTTTGTTTTAATATATGAAAAATATCTGGTTTGATCAAACTAAAACAATAGCCTTTTATCCATCATGGATATTTTTCACGGTACTGTAACATATAATTCATGCAAGCATGAGTGGTCTGTTGAAGTGTATATGTGGATTTTCTAGCCCTTCTCATTAGTTCAGACCTTCAGTTGTGTTGCCTAGTGCATGAAGCTTAATATGGATCAGAGTAGCAAAGCAAGTGCTAGTAGTACATATCAAATAGGAACTTCTCTTAGTTACCCAGTCATATCTGTGCGCCCGAATGTTGTCTTCAAACCAACAATGCCACATAGGGAGGATGGTATTCGAACTGAGCCTGTAAGAAAGAAAAGGTCCCAATTAGAGACTAGTGCCGAAAAGAATGCAGTGTCAATGAATGTCACAGCTCTATATGTACGAAACCTCCGGCGTCTGTTCCAATCGCTGCTGAGCATAACCCTGATGAGACAAGTGCAGCTGGACCAGATGAAGAAGCACCAGTATATCTATCGATTGAATGTGGATTTCTTACTGTCCTGCAATAAATAATTATGAGATTACGAATATAAAGTAGCAACTATCAGAACATAAGTAGACTCGATGAACAATATTGGATGACTGCAAATTCCAGTTCTGTTTTCCATTTCTTTTTCATAATGTGATGGTTTCTGATGATACTGCTAGAGCATAATGTTTGTAGGCATCCGAGAGTTCTGATTCCTTGTCAAGCTTTACAATTACACAGCTGAGTTTGCTTCTATGAAATAGCTAACAAATATTGTAGTTACCCTTTTCCTTTACAAAACTTTAGGCAAAGCGAAAGAATCACCTAGACGTTTTTGGATATTCATGTTTGCAGCATTTCAAAAAACAGGGACAAAAGATATTTAATCTGGTAACACTCGAATTCCACCAGGTCAACATAGGTGAAAACCATGACTTAAGTTTTAACAGCTCCAATAAAATTCATGTGTCCATAGACTCCATGTAAGTGAGCATTTCGAACAGAACTAGCAGCCGCTGAATTATTAACCGTACCCATAGTTTGGATTGTTTCCAGTGACCCCAATGCCTAACTCGTGCATATTTGCTTTCCCAATAAAAATCACTCCACATTTCCGTAAGCGAGCAACTAAGACTGCGTCTTTCTCCACAGGGCGGATTTTGTCGAAAAATGTGGTAGCACCTGAATTCAAAAAGAGGAACATAATATAGAATGTGCTTCTCGGACACAGCAAAAAAAATGGCCACTTCAGTCAAGTGAGCTAACTCTTTGATGGATATGGGAAGCAGTCAATGTCATCCTTAATGGCGAAAAAGATCCCATCCAAAACGGAAATCGGGCTTCCTGGGCACAAGAAGCAACACATATCAAGAAAATAGGGTAGAGGTAAACAGAGTTTCCACCTGATGTCTGTTCATTTCAACAATGATTGAATAAAGCAGCAAAGATAGGTTCCGCGTAAACCTTGCGCAAATTGTCTGTTCATTTCAACAATGATTGAATAAAGCAGCAAAGATAGGTTCGGCGTAAACCTTGCGCAAATCTCTTTGTGGAAGCATCAGCTTGCTTCCTGAGGTCATCAGCGTCAAAATAGATCAGCATTGGCATCGGAGGCTTCTTATTGTTCCACTCTTCCACGCCCGCAATGACATGCTCCACAACCTAGCCAAAGGTCCCTGGTTAACACCACAAATGCAAGCAGAGCAAGCAATGTTTGTACAAATATAATACATTCCAGTGAGCTACTCACAGCTGACGGTGTCGTGATCCCGGACCGGTACGCATGTGCAAAGTCACGGATCTTCCAGTAGAGAAAGGGATTTTTCTCATCGGACGATGATGTGAAACGCCCGGACGGGTCGTATGGAGTGAGGCACTGCAGTGCTTCCTCCACTCTCTCCACAGGCTCCCTGTCCTCCCCCAGGATCACAACCCCTTTCTCGGGCTCTGGCAAATTAGGAGCAGCAGCAGCAGTTAACAATAATACACCTTCTTTTTCCATTTTGTTCAACCGTGCATATAACTTTCACATGATTAGAAAATCTGCAGTAGGAAATTTTCTTACTGTCTCCAGTCAAAAAATATGTAAAAACAGGGTGGTGTAACTGAATTGAGCAAATTATTTTTCAGATGAAACTAAGCAAATTATTCATGTGGGGTTGTACTTCTGCAGCAAACATTCATGTCTCTGTGCCTTTTTTTTCAGTTTAAGCAGAACTTCTTCTTTTCTTTTTTTGCGAAAAAAAGTTTCAGTAGAACCTGACTGAATGAAAGAAGTAGAACATCTATCTCAGCCATACAAAATTCAAGTGACAATTTCGAATCGAAGGGACACACACTGTCGTACCCTGCGGCGGGAACTCCGGGAAGAACATGGGCCGGTCGGGGATCACCGTGTGCTGCAGCATCTGCTCAGTCCCCCGGCAAGACAAGAATCGTGCTGAGTTCACCGGAAGCAAGCCACTAACGGGTTTGCTGGACAAAATAAATAATCTCAAACAAAATAGAAGCTGACAAGGGAGGAGAGGACCTGCGTCATATTGTTCTGCTTCTTGAGGACGGAGGTGACGAGTGGCCCGAGGAGCGGGGACTCGAGGAGCCAGACGAAGGCCCGGAGTGAGAAGCCCGTGAGGCGCGGCGCCCGCAGCACCAGCGGCTCGTACCGCGCGGCGGCGACGTCCACCTCCTCCACCGGCGCCATCGCCTTCACCTTCCCACCCATCTCCTCCGTTTCCCTCTCTCCGGGGCTGAGGCGAGTGAATGCCAAGCTGCAAGCACGCGGCCGCGGCGGGAGGTGGCCGTGGAGGGTTGGTCACGACGACGATGACCGAGAACGAGAAGGAGGGGAGGGTGGAGAGAAAATAATGGGCGTTGTTGCTGCCACTTTCCAGCCGGGGTACTGAAGTAGTAGGACTGTGCACACGTAAATGTGCCAGCGATTCATTTCAGTGGGCTCGGCGACAGGACGATAAATTTTGCCTCAGGACCGCCCAAGATCTCTGACATGAGCCAAATTAATTGTTTTCCCCCGTATTCTACGTTAGGGCAACTCTAATGCGGATCACCAAAACAGATAGCATCAGACGTGTCCGCGGCCCAAAAGCTAACGGTGCACTGGCCATCCAACCGAAGTCACCAAATATCGGGGCACCGGCTATGTTGTAAGTAGTATCTGGTGAACGTTCTTTAGTCGCACACACACTTAAATTTGATGCTGAATTGAAAGGCCTCTATGCAAATGTGAACTCCTGGTGAACTAGATAAAGTTCAGGGTTCAGGGCTATGCACCACAGACTAACTTCCTTGTTCTTGCTTTTTGAATTTTCTTTCTTTCTGCGTATGGTCAATGCTCATACGTTCTCGGTCAGAAAGACAAGAAGCCAACCCCTATTTTTTGTCTTGCTCGTTCTCTTCTATGATGAAGAAACCAAAAAAAAAAAACAGTTCTTTTTTACCAACAGATTTAATAATATTAGACTGATGCTCCGGCTAGTTCATTCAAAAGTCTAAAGTATGAACTTGTTAGAATAAAACCGAGGCACTCCGTCGATCATCCGAGGACCAAGCAATCACACGAGCACGACACCGAGATTTGTTAACGAGGTTAACCGATATGGCTACATCCCCGGGGCCTGATTATGGGCGCTCCTCCCCATGACACCGCTACAATACCGCACCCGGTCGCCCTGGACACCGGCACATGCCGCCGGCTTCCCCTGCGTTCCGGTGCTATTATGTTGGCATAGATTACATCGTGTGTCTACCCCCTCTATATATGAGAGGCCTAGGATACAAGTGTCCTACTTCGACACGACTACATATCCTATGTAAACACAATACAACTACAAGTCCAACTGTAACCTATCTTGTACGCTATATTCGACACAACTCTAACAAACTCCACCTTGGAGAATATTCTCCACCACCTTGAATTCGTCAATGCGTTAAACTTCCATGTACATTGGACTTGAGCTTGTCCCGTGAGCACCGCTGCTACTCCAAAGACTCCATATGACTCCACCTGCAACTTGTAGTCCCTTCTTTTCTTGATCAGGGTCAACACTTGAGCAAAATTAAGTTCCTTGTTACTCTAGCTTGTGCTCCCCAACTTCCAGAGTACCCGTCCAACGCCATCACACACTGATCACTGACCTGCGTGAAAGTGAACAACTCACATATTGGGTGTCACACATAAGAGTTACCTGAACTCAACATCACCGCTCCTTTCTTGACCAACTGTCTGAAACTTGAAAGAATTTCACCGTTGCTTGTCGTCATCCCGAGTCAAATTCGCAGTTGTCTCACCACATGTATGACCACCAGAGCCCTGGCCCGTCTCCATGTCCCGTGCGTACTGCACGCCTCGCCGCTATTACCGCGTCGAGCCTCCGCTGTCCCGGTCGAGTCTCAAGGGTCGCGAACCCACACCACTCAACCCCTACTGCAGAGTACCACCGGTCATCACCGGCCGATGACGAGTTTCACGCTTCCATCAGACCACTGGGCTCCAGTCCGAATTGCATGTCACTCGCTTTTTCCCGCCGCTGAATAGGCTTCGACTCTCTGTGCACTTACGCCGTAGCCCCTCAATCCAGCTCCACCTTTAACATGACTCCATGGTGGTTGTACGTGCCATCCCGCGCCTCGTCGACTTCAAGCTCTCATGCGTACGCCATCTTGAATCAACCCCGCGCCATAGCCTTGTCGAAGCCACACAAGCACTCACGCATGTGCCACGTGTTTCCACGCCCCAGAAGTCGGTCACCATCAGCATCACGCTTCTATGTCGCTGTCGCCAATCCCACCACTGTCTTCTGTTCCAACCGACTCACGTCGGTCCGTCAGACTGTCCAGTCCGACCCAGTCGAACTTTCCTCGACTGTAACCATGCTCCACCCTGCACCATCACTGCTTGCACAATGCATGCTTAGACGCCCTGTGTATGCATGATTCTGCCACGACGTGTTCCAGACACTTCCGAGCCTAATACGCACGTCGTCAACCTGCCAACTGGTACAACCCGCGTGCAATTAGCAATGGCTCAAAATAAAATTGCTTTCATGGTAGCTCCCGTGGTTGCACCATGTGCGTGCCTCCACTAGTCCCAATGCTATTTTCCTTTGTCCCATTGATGTCCATGCCACGCCAATACCATGAGCAGATTGTCCTTTTTTTTGTCACAAACAAATCTCACCTCTCGTGTGTTGCACATCATATCAGCACTAAGCCTAGGCAATCACGTCCCGCGCAGCATCATGCCTGACCTCGCAGCTACACAAGGGCCTAGCCCATCAAGCACGCACACAACTAACCACCTGGACTAGCTTGGCACGTCCTAGGCACATGCCCACAAGCCACGTTGGCTTCCGTTCGCCCGCCTGCAGCCGTGCGCACCTTGGGCAGCTGCCCACGCACGGGGCTTCCGCAGCTCCCATCGATTGAACGAACCGACCTGCTGTCTGCCAGCCCGTGCGGCGCGCCGTCCCACTGCTTCATGCACGCGCTCCTTTACGCTCCCCCGATCAATCCGATTGCCACACGTGCAACGCGCGTAACCTTCCGCTGATCCAATCTCATCGAGAAACACACCGGCCACTGCAGCCAGCTGCATCTCAAACTTGATACTTCCTCTAGATCAACCTTCCACGACCTCCGAACAACTAGCTCATGATACCACTTGTTAGAATAAAATCGAGGCACTCCGTCGATCATCCGAGGACCAAGCAATCACACGAGCACGACACCGAGATTTGTTAACGAGGTTCACCGATATGGCTACATCCCCGGGGCCTGATTATGGACGCTCCTCCCCATGACACCGCTACAATACCGCACCCGGTCGTCCTGGACACCGGCACATGCCGCCGGCTTCCCCTGCGTTCCGGTGCTATTATGTTGACATAGATTACATCATGTGTCTACCCCTTCTATATATGAGAGGCCTACGATACAAGTGTCCTACTTCGACACGACTACATATCCTATGTAAACACAATACAACTACAAGTCCAACTGTAACCTATCTTGTACACTATATTCAACACAACTCTAACAGAACTGATGAAAAGAGATAGGCAATATATTTCAACAAATAGTACCGTATGGATCACGAAGGTAGGTTCCCTTTAGTTAGCCCTATCAGGTTCCGCCCATGTCCACCGCATAGATACCAAAGCCATTGTGCTACTGTAGCACTGCTTCACATGAAGAACATGGACCTGATGTTTCACGAATTTATCTATTTTCGAAACGGATGTTTCATGAATTCATCTCTTCTAGTTTCTTCGCAGCGGCATACGGAACCACAAAACGATAGGGAAGTGCTTTTAAACACGAAATGAGCGGTACAGATTTTGTTTTGCGTCACATACTCCACTTCATTTTGAACCTATCATCAAGTTTTCCTCTTATTATGATGAGATACGAATTCATGATTCACTCACATTTGTCAGTAATGGATATCTCGGTTACATCTCTGTCTCCGCTTTCTCGGCAGGCAGAGATAGGCCAGATCAAGAACATTACAAACACATGAATCACAACAAGAAGAAAAAACCGGCAGAGATATCCCAAACGTCCAAACGATTTTATATATATATATACTACTGTACCTCACTTGCTTATTGCTGCTACAATATCTCTAGTAAAATTATTTTCTCAGTCTTTTATAAACTGGAGAAGGGTCTGCTGTGTCTATCCTAAGTCCTGACAAATGACAAACCTCTCACATACTATTGATATACTGACGATGTTTCAGGTCTTCAGGATGTCGTAAAATGTGGATGGCCGATTTCTTCTCTTCAGGCAGAGCTCCTGAAAGCAGGGGAAATGAGGTCACGTTTTCAGTTCATGATGAGGGTCCAGAAGTTGACAAACACGGCACAAAAGACTTGATGAAAATAATGCTCGCACTCATAATGGTGGTGATGCCACTGAATAGTGCTTTTCAGATTCTGTAGACATGCCAAATTTGCGCCAAATTTACGATATTTCATAAATTACAATTTCTTGCCTAACATTTTTATTTGCCTTAGCATATTTTCCTGTTTAAAAATACTCAAAAGTAATCTGCAGCTTAAGTGTACTTACGCCACGATATAAATAAATGCCCGTAAACAATATGGTGGCGTAAATAAAGTCTCCCCGGTGCCCAATGCTAACGGATCGAAATTGGCGAATTTATTCAGAGATACGCTCGGGTTCATACAGAATGCAGCCTTAAAAAGCACATGGACTCTTATTAAATATGAGCACATTCTCAGATGGCAAACCGCAAATACAGAACCTTTATGATGAATGCAAACAGTACCTCTACTGCCGAAGCCACCCTCAATAAGCTAGCTTCGCCCCACGGACGGCCTATCAGTTGCAAGCCGATAGGAAGGCCTTGCTTGTCATGACCAACCTGGGTACAGGACAGGAGTAGCAGCACATATTAACAATTAATATTTTCCCTGCATGTTTTTGAGCTATATTGTAACAAAATCCTGAATGTTTCCTATAATTATTGCTAACTACTCCCTCTGTAAACTTATATAAGACATTTTAGGTCACTATAAAGTAGTGACCTCAAACGTCTTATATTAATCTACAGAGGGAGTAGAAGATACAATTAATACTCGTCATGAGTTGTGACACCACTTACAGGAACAGAAATGGCAGGCAAGCCAAGAAGGTTCCCGGCAAAAATGAATTGCATCAGCTTGGCTGCAATAAAGAGATTGAATCAGGAACAGAAAAGGTGTAATTGATCTCTGTAGAACAAAGTACCAACAATTGTACTTGGCAGGAAACAGGCATTAATATAGCTTGCTTAGCAAACTGCTAAACTCATAAGCTATGAACACAACTCGTGTACTTCCATATTGCATATCTACTTTATGCTATTGGATTCCAAATAGGAAGAAATGCCCCCTGTATATCTGATTCCAACAAGGTTCTAAATAGCTTGTGATATTCTGTTGTCACCACAAAACCGTGATATCCATGATCTAAATAAGGAAATAGTAATGATAGCTCAGCCATAGTTTTTAGTATCTTTGCCACTAAGATGTGAACACCGCGTTTAAAACTTCGATCTCCCCTAGAAATTTCACATGTAGAGCTGTCATTATTTTATTTTTCTTATTACAAGCTTCTTTCTCAAGACAATGACAGCAGTTGTTGTGTCAACTAAGAATTGTTTCACATCAAGATTTCAGCAGGTTTTATCCAGGATGTTAGCATGGTATGGTTCAAGGTTGAGTTTGAGATAAGATGCAAATCGACACGTTCAACAGCTAATGAAAATGCACAACATTATATAGTGAAGAATCTACCTGATACAACATAATCAGACTCTCCTTTCAGAGCACTTGGTGGTATTTTTGGCGCGGTCATGCTGGAAAAAAAAAAGCACATCTCCTTAGTTGTTATAGCAACAGATAATACATATGATAAGAAGCACGAGCACACCATAATTTATTGAAAACTGGTGCAAACAGGTAAAATTAGGTATGCAGCGTTCTAGGGAGCATAGATAAACAGAGTTATGTCAGCTGCTCCGTGTAATCCCAAATGTGAATTAGTATTGCCAATTCGGTGATTTACAGATATTATCTTGTATTTAAGTCAGAATCCGACATGCTTGTGTAGCCCTATATACCCTGAAACTATTAGAAAAATATGTGTCGCCTAGAACTACTAACCATCTACGGGAAGCTAGAAAGCAGAACTTTCCTCATGCACTAGCCTCTTTGACTAGACAAAAACAAGAATGAGGAAGCATGCATACACAGCATTAGCAGAAACAAGTACGATGATATAAAACATCTATTGACAGACTGTAATAAACTTCAAAATCTCTTACCCGGTTGTAGGGGTTGCTATGACGTCAACCTTCTTGAAAGCTTCCATGTGATAGTACATTATCCTTCTCCTATAAAAGCCACAGATACCGTAAGCACACAACCACCAGAACATCTGCCGTGGGAGAAAGAAATACACACTTGGCAGTTCATAGTTCAGATTCCAGACTTAATTGTATGTCCACACAATTTCTACACTATAAGTATGCCCCATCACCTGGCGTTAGGTATGCTCTGTAAAGCAAGTCCTATTTGTTTACTTATCTCTAATCCCCTATTTGTTTGCAAACTATAATGCTAAAGAAAGAACTCCTAACTAGAATATGACATATATGTAGGATGTCATATTATAATAATCAGAATTGAACTTTCATATTTAATAATAACTAGGGTTGTTACTAGAAATAACTGATATTATCGAATCAATCTAGATAAGATGCATTGGATAAGGCTTGTGGAAACCTGTGGGATCATAAGAATAGACATGTTTCCTTTCTTATTAGCTTGATTGGTCATCTTTCTGTGTTACCTGAAACAATCTTACAATCTAAATAGGTTTTACTTTATCTTTCCTATCTACAATCACATTCAAGGTGGTTCCCATAACCAAATAAAACTGCAGAACAAGGAAACCTACTTCATATGAATGAATTGCTGTAATGGAAACATAAATTCCTCAGCTACATTTATACTCATATTCACCTCAGACATTGAGAAGCAACATAATCTGCTGAAGTGAATGACTTGAAAAGTGCCAAACTTGCTCGAGTATCTAACGTCATTTCAGTTCGCCTCCTGGAAGATAGTAGCATTGTGAGATTGATATTACAGAATAGTAAAGAGTAGCTAAAAAGAATTACTTCCAGTCTCTCGGGGACCAGCAATTTCAAGTTCTATCTCGTCTTGAAAGGAAAAAAAAATTATATAACTCATGCTGAGAGCAATATTGATAATCTGAAGGTGATATTTGTGTGAATACATATAGATAGATAGATAGGTACCCTGCTTGGTAATGGGCATTCATGTCGGAGAATGCTTCTGAGCCAATAGAGACAAGATGGGCTGTACGCATCTCCTCAAGCTCTGGTAAGATTATCTCTTCTATCTTGAAAAATATTAAACAATACTAGTCAGCTGAGATGTCGAAAAGCAATAGAACATGCATATATAGTAGATACCACACTAACAGAAAAGGCATCTTGCCATAATCATTTAGCAGCTGGGAAAAAATAAGCTTAACTAATACTGCTTGTTGAATAGCTAGAAGCTCCAAATGATGCTCATCAATAATCAGTTACATCTTACAGGAGTTGTCAAGATGGACATTTTTCTAATTAACACTTAATTGTTTTGACGTAACCATCAACAGAACTATGGTCGCGGTTATTGGAGAGCACAGAGGCATACACCTTACACATGAAAAATCTGATTAACGATCAATTGCTTTCATCTAAAGAAGAGATTGTACATTCAAAGTTACGAGACCTAGATAGGTGTGATAATAAGATGTGTTTGCGATATAAATGGCTATACCTGACATCCAAAGGTGCTGCATAGGAGGTTAAGTGCATCTTCACATGTATTTGAGACCTCATTATCAGGGACATCATGGAACCACTGCAGAAGCCAATTTTATCTAAGAAAAGGCACATGTGTACAAAAAAAATATTTCACGTGAAAATTTGTACCTCTGTATATTTTCCCACTTTCACTGATTGCAGGATCTTGCTATTCTCGGAGGACACCAAGTTAGGAACACACAGCGGGGACTGTACAGAGGAAAAGGGAAAGAGATGCAGAAGCTGTGAAGCTGATAGGATGCAATAAGGCCAGCTTTAGATCATAGGTTATGATCCATCCTGGTAATAATGGAGAAGATTAACATGTGACTGTTGCTGTGTTGTGATTACCGTACTGTTGGAGTCTAAAATTTTACATTTCATTTTAGAACAAAACATTCACAAATTTTTTTCCCTACAATTCAGTAACGACTGACATCCGTACTGTTTCCAATTTAAGAAAAAAAAACTGACTAGTATAGTGCAATGACGTATAAGTGATACTAAAGATATTTTAGGGGTTTTTTAACAGACATTCAGTGCTTCTGGTATTTACCAGATGGGAAGTGCTAAAAGAAGAAATATCTTACAGGTCTCAGAGTAAGTTTGTCCATAGGTCTAGAGCCTGCTAGTGCAGAATACCTGAAATGCCATAAGACATGGTGTAAGACTGTAAGTGGTAAATACATAACTTACAAGCAGCGGGTATTGACTGTTGAGTGTTCATAAATGACAAGTATTCAGTTGTACCCACCCAACCAGATAGTTAGATATATAACTTATATCATTAAGGGAAATAAGAGAGTTGACAAACTTCCAACTTCAACAAAGATAGCTAAACAGACTCATGCAACCTCACGGTCTCATCTAGCAAGCCAAAATGCTTACAATAGCACAGAATCCTCCACTGATGATGTAAGAGGTGAAGCAACTTCAACTGTCCCAGCATCACAAACGACCCTGCAAATAAGATATAAAATTATGCGTACTCACAATCTATTATATTATTATTAAAACAAAAGGCAACCAAGCCATCTTGGGTCGTAATTACTATCTTGCTAGGTTTAGTTGTAATAGTTGTTCGGAATCCACAAAGCATCCTGACCGACGGTCAGAATTTTTGAACATGTCCTTCAGTTTATTCGAGACTTGAGCAAAACTCAGATTGAAGAAGAATATGGTCCCTGGGTTCCCTTTATTAGAACTATGTTCCTTCTTACTTTTGTTTCGAATTGGTGGTGCTCTTTATATTTGTACATTAAATTTAAACCAAAATCCTGAACAGGGTACCAGTAAATCCGGTAACCGGTGTTTCCCTGGTTTGAGAACATATGGAGTGTTAAAGAAAGGCTACGCGCGCTTACTTAAATGGCTTAAAAAGGCTATCCTAATCCAAGTAAATTATGAAGCCCAAAAGAAATGTAACCGTAAAATCACAAAACTACAGGTATTTTGCACAGACTATTCAAAAAACCATGGATTATGCATCTATTGCACATAGCTAGCAAGAAGCTTTCGCATAGCAAAACCCCATATTCAAAGTTGAACCGTCACATGCAACAATAATGATCAACACATTGCAACCCATACGCCCTTGATGAAACCTCCATTGCAGGTAGGTACTAGGCCAATAGACTGACAGGTGGGCCAGTTACAGCAGTCCAGCCTTAAAACTGGAGCCTTATGACAGTTTATAAGAATATTTGTAGTTTCACAAAGTTCACTATATCTTATAAACTGGAGTTGGTGAGGCGCGGCCCATCTCCCATCTTTGTTTATCACCTTGCTAAAGCCTCTTAAAAAACAAAGTAACTAACGGAAAGACACGAATCTCCCCCACAAACTGACTTAACGAAAATGGAGCATCACAGCAATAAGAGTGCAGAGGCGTGAATCAAGTGACACTGGCCTATGTGGGACTCGGATGAGCGTGAAGGCATAGCTGGAGCAGCCTTAGATGGTGACAGTGACAGTGACTTGATCGGATATATACTTTTATCTGTAGCAAAGCGAATGCAGGAACTTCTCTTAGTTACCCAGTCATATCTGTGCGCCCGAATGTTGTCTTCAAACCAACAATGCCACATAGGGAGGATGGTATTCGAACTGAGCCTGTAAGAAAGAAAAGGTCCCAATTAGAGACTAGTACAGAAAAGAATGTAGTGTCAATGAATGTCACAGCTTTACATGTACAAACCTCCGCCATCTGTTCCAATCGCTCCTGAGCATAACCCTGATGAGACAAGTGCAGCTGGCCCAGACGAAGAACCACCAGTATATCTATCGATTGAATGTGGATTTCTTACTGTCCTGCAATAAATAATTATGAAAATGTGAAGATGAAGTGACAAACATCAGAAAATAAGTAGGCTAGATGAACAATATAGGATGACTTCAAATTGCAAATTCATTTTCCATTTCCTTTTCATAATGTGATTGTTTCCGATGATACTGCTAGAGCATAATGTTTGTAGGCATCCGAGAGTTCTGATTCGTTGTCAAGCTTTACAATTACTCAGCTAAGTTTGCTTCTAGGAAATAGCTAACAAATATGTTCCCCTTTTCCATTGCAAGACTTTATGCAAGGCGAAAGAATGATCTAGATGTTGTTAGACATTCATGTTTGCAGCATGTCAAAAAAAAAGGATTACAAAATGTTAGCCAGGTAACACTCGAGTTACACCAGTTCAACATAGATGAGAACATGATAGGTTTTAACACCTTCAATAAAACTCATGTGTCCCTAGACTGTAGACTCCATGTAAGTAAGCATTTCGGACAGAATAGCAGCCACGCAATTATTAACCGTACCCATAGTTTGGATTGTTTCCAGTGACCCCAAGGCCTAGCTCGTGCATATTTGCTTTCCCAATAAAGATCACTCCACATTTCCGTAAACGAGAAACAGCGACAGCGTCTTTCTCCACAGGGCGGATTTCGTCAAAAAATGTGGTGGCACCTGAATTCAAATAGAGGAACATAATATAGAATGTACATCTCGGACACGGTAAAAAAAAAAGGCTGCTACAGTCGAGTGAACTAACTCTTTGATGGATATGGGAGGCAGTCAATGTCATCCTTAACGGCGAAAAAGATCCCGTCCAGAACGGAAATTGGACTTCCTGGGCACAAGAAGCAACACATATCAAGAAAACAGGATTGAGGTAAATGGACTTTCCACCTGATGTCTGTTCGTTTTAACAATGATGATGAACTAAAGCAGCAGGGTTGGGTTGGGTGTAAACCTTGCTCAAATCTCTTTGTGGAAGCATCGGCTTGCTTCCTCAGGTCATTGGCGTTAAAATGGATCAGCATTGGCATCGGAGGCTTCTTGTTGTTCCACTCCTCCACGCCCGCTATGACAAGCTCTGCAACCTACGCAGCGGTCAAGGTTTAACACCAGAAATGCAAGGAGAGCAAGCAGCGTTGTTCTGTACAAATACAATACATTCCAGTGAGCTACTCACAGCTGACGGCGTCGTGATCCCAGATCGGTACGCATACGCAAAGTCGCGGATCTTCCAGTAGAGGAAGGGGTTTTTCTCATCGGTCGATGTGAAACGCCCCGACGGGTCATACGGAACGAGGCAACTCAGTGCCTCCTCAACTCTGTCCACAGGGTCCCTGTCTTCCTCCAGGGTCAACACCCCTCGTTCAGGCTCTGGTAAGTCGGGAGTGACAGCAATTAACAACAGCATACCCATTTTTTACCTTATACTACATATAACTTTCACATGGTGATTAAAAAAGCCGCAATAGGGATTATTTGGGCATCTGAACAACTGAATTGGGCAGATTATTTGTGTAGGCCAAATGGAGCAAACTATTCAGGTGCGTTTCTGCAGGAAACATATGTCATTCTGTGGCTTATTCAGTTCCAGCAGCAGAGCTTAGTTTTTTCGGCCAGAGCTCCAGCTGAACTTGACTGAATCAAAAGTAGTATACTAGAACATTTATATTATACGTATAAAAAAAACTCAATTATTGTTTGTTTCTTTTTGTCCCGTCTTGCTTGCTTGCTTGCTTGTGGAGCTGAACAACGACCGGCGACAATTTCAAAGGAACGGGCAGAGACAGGGGAGGATAGGACCAGAGAAGAGATAACGTACCCTGCGGCGGGTACTCCGGGTAGAACATGGGCCGCTCCGGGATCACCGTGCGCTGCAGCATCTGCAACAAGACCAGAAATCGCCATCAGCGCAACGGAAGCAGGGGAATCACCGGGTAAAAAACGAAAATTTGGGAGGGAGGGAGGGGCGGGCGGACCTGCGTCATGTTGTTCTGCTTCTTGAGGAGGGAGGTGAGGAGGGGCCCGAGGAGCGGCGACTCGAGGAGCCAGACGAAGGCCCGGAGCGGGAAGCCGATGAGGTGCGGCGCCTGCAGCTCCGCCGGCCTGTACCGGACGGCGGCGACGTCCACCTCCTCCGCCGGCGCCATCGCGCGCGGCATCCCCTTCCCCCTGCCGCCGGATCCGCCGCCCATCCGATCGATCCCGGGTCGTTTTCTTGGCCGCTCTCCGCGGGCGGAGTGAATGCGGAGCTGCGAACGCGCGGCGGGAAGTAATGCGCGGCCGCGGGCTCCGGCGAGTGGGGTTTTATGGGGGAGGGGAGACGATGACCGGGGACGGGGGGAATGAAGGGGGGATGGATTGGATGGATGGCGAGGAAATAATGGCCGTTGCAGCTGCCACTTGCAGCCGAGGTACGAGTAGCGGTGCTGCGGACTAAAAATTACGTACAGCTTTGTCCGGCCAGAATTAGGGTGGTGCACGCACATGTAAATGTACCAGCGACCCAGTCTGACTCCACGACAAGGCGATCAATTCGCCTCTAGGACCACCCAAGCTCGTGGCATCAGCTAGGTATAAGAAAACTTACAGATATTTTTTTTTCTAAACGCAATACAATCAAAGACAATCATCACTATGATCGGACGCACGCACACCCCTGCTCCGATGAGCACAGCCCAGAGACTGGGCCGGCATAATATCTTGCGATTGATGGAGTCATCACAGGAACAATCTGGTCGCCATCGATCGTCGGTGACGTCGTTGCCATAGGGTCGTGTTTTGCCTAGCCATGCTCAAAAACGTCTTCTTTGTTGATGCACCCTTCGATCTTACATTTGTTGGCGCCGCTAAAGTAGGCCACTCCAGCCCCACCTTAGAGTAGAAAAAATTTGTTAACAAGATTCACTTATCAACACCAACATCTATAAGGCATCACAATGTTCGCTCCACCCATCTACTAAGTCGACGTATTACAACCACGACAAAACCTTCTGGGTCAAGACAAACATCTTGACCATTGCGTCATGGTCGGTTCGGTCACCCTGCCACGGGCAACCCGATTGTTCCATTTCATGGTCTCATGTGTAGCCTACTCGCTCTGTCTAGCCTATTTTCAGCTACCCCGTTGTACATTTATATGTTAGGTTGGAGTTATATGTGTTTAACACCAACACCTAATCCTCTACATATTTCAAGTCAATGGCAGTCCTAATGCACATGATCCATCGATTTCAATAGGGAGAGTGGTGTATGGCGGAAGATGGGAGAAAGTTAGCTACACATGGACGCGACAGGTCAACATGAGAAGGATAAAGAGAGTCCAATTGAACCCGAGAGGGAAAAGGCAAACATAGGGCTAGGTTTGAACCATATCAACAGTTTCTACATGGATGGCTTTAAAATTGAAATCCACCGTCAAGAGTTTAATTTCAAACGTTTTAATAAAGTATGAACGCCTCTTTAGATTAGGGGGAATTCTAGGCTACTGAAATATAACGCTATTCTAGTGTATATGTAAGAGAATTCCATGACACCACAATGATACTCGGAGGACTCTTGTTCCATGAGTTAAGTCAGGTGAGTTAGCGGTCACTAATGTGTAGACCCATGTGTCAGTGACCTCAAAGTCACATGACTTAAGGTCTAATTGCATTGTCTTTCTCGAATTAAACTTGAAACCACTAGCAGGTCAATTCCTTCTCATTCACCCGCAAAGTAGGCGAAGGAAAAAATGCTCAGGGTATCACTTATCATTAGCGTTTCGGTCAGCTAGGGATTAGAGATTAATCGAAAATCAGTTGATTAATCGATTTTATTGGCCTACTGTTAATCGAATAGTTTTTGCTTGCAATTCTCAGGATCCAAGCACTGATAAGGTAAAACTGGAAAGAACCATCAGTTTGTTATCAGCCTTTAAATAGGAAAAGATTACAAAAAATACATAACTACATATTATATGTCAAACAATAAGTTAATGACAAATAAAGGACAACACGACAACACATGTCCTATGGAACGGGAGGGTGAAGTGTGATGTGCGGGAGGCTGTTGAAGAGAGGCCATGTTTTGGGTTTTTGACCGCAGGGGGCCGACCCAATTAATCACTAGATTCTAGATTAGTTGCTTGTCAGGGCGATAAATCAATCCAAATGATAAATAGCAAAGATAAGATATGATCTTAACGGTCACCCATTGATAAGCGATTAATCGGCTGACAAATTGCTGAATCGGGTGATATTTTGAACATTGAAAAACATAGGTCAGTAGATAAGGACGGACTATTTGTAAGCCATTTGAGAAGAACATGATATAAGCCAAATCTTTTGGCCGTTTGATCTTCATCGGACGGCTGTTGTGTCGTCTTCTACCTCCTGCCTCTTTTCCTCCTCCTGAACCGCCCACAGCCACCGGCTCCATAATAGAAGCCGTCTATCGTGTTTCGGTGACCACGCATGGGTACACGCCAAGCGGGAACGCGCACGAAGGCTTCATTTTCTTATGCCCAAATCTAACACGACGCTTGGTTTTCAAAACGAACGGACAAGATGCATGTGTCACATGTTCTAGAAGAAATTTGGGATTTTCCTTCCTGATGAGGTTCTCCTGGTCACGAACGTACCCCGCCGGTGGGCCGGAAAAAAATCGGCATCTGACGCATACGCACGCTAAAAAAAATGTAAACTGGTCGATGGATCGATTGAAAAGAAAAAGAAGAGAAGATATGCATGAAGGAAGAATATAGTATACTCCGTGTATATATTCCACAATCAATCGCCATCCAACTTCTAGAGGGGCGTCTGTTAACTGACGTAGGCGTTGGTTGCATCGATCTATCGCCAGGAGAACGGAGACCGGCACAAATGGAGGCTTGCGTGACGTCGCGCAACGCGGGCGGAGATAGTAACGCGGATGATGTTGCTGTTGTTGTTGCTGTTGCATCAACAAGGTGGCGCGCCGCCGTCAATACGTGGTCATCGCGTCGTTGGTGTTTCCTATGCGGGGCCTAAAAAGCGTTGGTGTAGGCAGCATGTGTGCAATGATAAGCACTATCGTTACAAAGTACTGATTCCTCTGTCATAAAATAAGCGTTGCTGATCTAGCATAATTTTTTTACTAAATCAATTACACTTATTTAGGAGCATAGAGAATATACGGCAGTGAATACGAGCTGCGACGCCCATCTCGGGGTAAATGGAACACCCTGATTACAGGAGCATCTGAGCTCGGGCTCATAAATGAATTTCTGAATTGCTACATGATACTGCTAGTCTGTATAGCCTGAGGAAACCATGTTAAATTCCCTTTGCTAAATGTCGCGTCGGTCGATTTCGAATGAGGCCATAGGTGGGGGAGACAAGAGGAGAGGGCGGCATCAATTTTCAACTCCAACGAGGCCAAGCCACGACATGCTAGAGACGGGACGATGTTGCGATTTGCGTTGTCTCAGGCGGAGACGAGGAAGCAGGCTGACGGGTGCGATTACTGTCTACGTCGGACCAGGAGGGCGGTGGGGCTTGGACGGATGGCCTTGGGTGACAAACAAGCACGTAAGTGGGGGCGGCGCACGGCAGCACCCGCCCAGTCACATTGGACGGAGGTACGTGGCTAAGGCTGGATAGGTCGAGAGTGAGGAGAATGAACCACTGCGCGGGTGGAGGAAGAAGAACAGTGGCGCACAATGGCCATTGGATTTGGATGGGACGGCCCATAAAAGAGAAAAGTATACTTTTCGCCCCTCAACTCTTGGCAGAGTCTAGATTTGATCCCTCAACTCCGAAATCGGACAACTTGCACCCGGAACTACTAAAACCGGACAAGGTTCATCACTGGACACGGTTTTGACCGGTTTTTTGTGCTGGCTTTTGCCGGTTTTGACTCAAATTCGCGTACTTTCTTCAAATCCGTTTATTTCATTCAGGTCTGCATACCATTTTCAAGTTCAAGTGTTTTTTTTTTCAAATCCGTGTGCTTTCTGTAAAAGTTCATGAATTTGAAAAAGTACGCGGTTTGAAAGCAGTACACGAACATGAAAAAAGACTGCGAATTTGGGAAATTATGTGAACTTGAAAAAGTACGTGGATTTGAAAATAGTGCGGATTTCAAAAAGGTGCGCGAACTTGAAAAGCAGACATTTGGAAAAAGTACATGTATTTAAGTAGCACCATTCAAAACCGGGGTGAGCCAGCACCAAAATTGCTCAAAATCGAGATCTGGGATGAATCTTGTCAGGTTTCAGCCGTTGGGGGTGCAAGTTGTCCGGTTTCAAAGGTAAGGAACCAAATCTAGACTCCGTCAAAAGTTGAGGAACGAACATAAAATCAACTGACGGTTAAAAAAATCCACGTGGTAGCGACATTTTTTTTTTTGAGGGGACACGTGGTAGCGAGATGAGGAGGGCGGCGTCGAGTATGGACTCCAACGGGGCCAAGCCAGCGAGGGAAAAAATAAACGGGACGCTAGCTAGCAAGAAACCGGGAAAGCTTTCGTCTGGCTCGACCCAGCACCTCCCGTACGTTGTCCGTGACAAGGACTGCAGCCGTAAACAAAAGTTTCGTCGAGTCTTCCCAATTCGGTGGACACACGGGACAGACTCGGCGGCAGACTCGACTCGATTCGTGAGAAAAGGAGCGAGCTGGCACTCAACTAGGCCCTATCCTCTGGACTTTTGCGTCCTTCTAGAACCAAGCACGCACGCACGCACGCACACCAACGAGGATCAGCATGACACATCTTGTTGGAGCATCCGTAAATATATGGTTTTCATTATTTTCCGACCCGCCTTGGCAAGCCATTCTCGTTCTAGAAGCAAAGGTTCCTCAGTCGCGATTGCACCATGACCAAACCTCCGTTGCATGCGGCTCTCTTTGCCTCTTGTAGACGTGTTATCACTCCTCCCTTCAACACTTCCTCTCAAAAGTTTGACATCGTAATTAAGAGTGCGTGGTTCAGTTTGCGGTTACTAGACGCGGTGCAATTTGTCCACCTGCTTCTTGTATGGTTAATTATAGTCCCTTTCCTTTTCTAAATAAATGGAGGAAAAAGGATCTCCATCATCCGTTGACTGAGGAAGGAGAAAAGTAATGATAGAGGTTAGTAGAAAATATATACTACTAAAATGCGATGAATACTTATAGTCTGTTTTTTTTTTTGCAGGGGTTACATAATCTGAGGAAGATTACACCATAATACATGAGTAGGACAAACAACCAATAGACTACACCATAATACATGAGGAAGATTACTAACCATGGCATATGTCAAAATTCACATGCATAAGAGCATGGGTTGCTTGTTCAGTCGTCCCTTGGGACAGTAGCATTACTCAACACATACACATGAGATCTGAATCTAAATACGAGGCCAAATAATGTGTACTCAAAAATCTGAATTCAATATCAGGTCACTTTTAATGCACTCAAATCCAATACCAGACCAATTAATGTACTCAAAACATGTATCCAGTACTCCCTCCGGTCCTTTTTACTCTGCATATTGGTTTTCCCGAAAGTCAAACTTTGCTAAGTTTGACCAAATTTATATTAAAAATTATTAGCATCTATAATATTTAATAAATATAATATGAAAATATATTCCAAGATGAATCTAATGATATTGGTGTTGTTATGTGAATGTCTATAATTTTTTATATAAACTTGGTCAAAGTTGGATGAGATTGACTTCAGACAAACCTAATATGCGGAGTAAAAAGGACCGGAGGGAGTACTAGGCCAATCGGAATCTAAGCAGAGCCAAATATGAAATTCATACTCATGAACCCTCCTCGTATGCATGGAAGAAGAGTTTATACATGGGACACATGGACAAAATATATGGTAAGGATTTACTTGTTTGCAGATTGAGGACACGACCATGACTTACGGACTTGCATTCTCTAACATGACATATCTTCTGAGTTACAGAGTACCAAGAAACATAATCTATCTAGTGCAGATGTACCCATAAATAACTAAACAGATAACAATTGGGATCAGAGCTTACAGGGGAGGAACCCACCGACGAAGATGATGACGAGGAGCAGCACATAAACACGGGGCAGGAGGGCCCTGGCAAAGCCGAGAAGGCAGTGCCCGTCGCGGTACCGCAGCAGGCAGAAGCCGGTGGCCAGCTGTGTGGCGGTGGCGCCGCTGTACACTGCATCCATCAGTGCCATGTGTACCTCACCATAGTTCGCCGTGGACCGAAGATGGACCCGTGGCCACCGCAAGGGACATTAGAGACCTCTCATCGGTGTCGATCTGGTTGAGATGGCCAGCGTAGATCGTCGTGGCACGTGCTCTGCTTGACTGCGACCCAGGAAGGCGAACTGATCTGCGCAGACGGGGTCGACCGTCGTCCAGCCACAGCAGTTGGACCCGCCGCCGCCACTGTCGCCGCAGCTCAAGGGTGTGATCTGGAATGGGGTGGGAGGTACGTGCTGGTGGCCGTAGCGATGGGAAAGATGGGGATGGGGCAACACATATAGAGTGGAGAAGAAAGGGCATCGACGGATCGGGACATGTAAGGCCTGTTCTGTGGCGGCACCGGCGTGGAGCAGGCGGAGGGAGATTGGTTGAGTGATGGCGGCTGAGGGGAGGGGAGGAGAGAATGGGGAATTAGGGTTAGGTGTGTGTGTGTGTGTGTGTGTGTGTGTGTGTGTGTGTGTGTGTGTGTGTTGTGGAATTAAATGGACTGGCTCAAAATTTTGCCACCCTGGCGCGTTGGCCACTTAAAATTTTGCATCTTCGCGCCCTCTCTCAAACTTCAGGCGCGCCCTTTTCTTTACAATCTCTATATATCGTTGAAATGACTGACTGACAAATGGGTCAGATAAATGGGCACAACCGACACATCAGCAGAGGCCATTCATGACGGTTCAGATTGCATATAAAGAAGCAAAAATGGGAGGTAGTTGGTCGATACGTGGCGGTTTCCGTGACGATCCCCCAATGTCCGTCATCCGGGGGCTACCATTTTGGGGATCGTCTCCATCTTGCTGATCCATGACGGTTTCCATGACATTTTCAAGAACGTCATCCGAAATCCTCATGGATTAACAGATTTCTTGTAGTGTCGTAAGAATGTGGAATCAATTATGAAATGTAGTGTTGTAATGGGGGCTTGGGGTCATGACAATTAGACACCCACAAACGTGGATCGGTTGCTTCCATGGAGCACAACACATGTAGCATGGCAGCCGTATAGGAAGGACTTGAACACACTTAAGCTCTTGGTTGTTTGGGAGATATGGAAACACCGTAATGACATTGTCTTCACCAACAAATCGCCGCGGATCCAAACCGTTGCCATGAGGATCATCGAGGAGGGCAAAGTTTGGCAAACGGCTAGGTTGTTCAAGCGGGACATGCAAGCTTTCTTGTAACAAGGCCTTTGAACCTTGCTTGTAACTTGGTGGGTGGGTTTTTGTACCCTCTTCTCCTATCAATATACACACATGCTTATGCGTATTCTAGGAAAAAACATGTTGTGAAACGTAGCCGTGCCCATGTATAGTCTAGTCAACTATAAAGCAAACTGAATCATACAATCTCGGAAATTAAAAAGTTTTTAGGATACATTGAAACCATGTTTATGACATATTTAAGGATCAATTAATTGTAAAGCGATCAATCAAAGTATAAGCTGACCTGAATTTTAGGGGAAAACAAATTATTAACATCAACTATACCTTTAAAGCTTAATTTTAACATTTTTGTAAAATAAAGTATATAGTATGGCTAATGAAGCTCTAATAGCAATAATTTGACAATACTTTATTTTGCACTCAGACGATAAAAATAATTGAAATATCTGTAATTTCTTCGGTTATTTATCGAGGGTGGCAAAAATAATGACCGTCAACCAAGCGGCCAGCTTGGTAAGCTACCAATAAGAAAATTGCAAGTAAAGAAATAATAAGTACTAGATATCATGACTTCTAAAAGACCTCTACCCTCACTATATACTTCCAAAAAAAATTTGGAAAATAAATGGGAATGTTACGTGATTTGCATATTCGCGAGAAAAAAAAGGTAGTGACAGGAAAAAGAGGAAACAAATGTGGGCCGAACCGAGGATTGGAATTTTGGAAGCACCGACATGTCCATTCGCGGGCCAGACCGGGAGGAGCGCCCCCCGCGGCCACCGACGGGTGGGGCCGGGAGAAGCGTCTCCCATTCCCCTTTCTCATTTTCCAGATCTCATTATTGCACAGCGCCTTCCATCCTTCCTGCGCCCGGTCCGCAAGTCAGACAGAGGAGGAGGACCAAATCCCTCATTCTCTCTCGGCCAGCCAGCCAGCCAGCCTTTCTTCTCCCGCACGACAGCCCGCCCTCCCGACGCCGCCGCCGCCGCCGCCGGCGAAATGGCGTCCCGCATCGCCTCCCGCCTCCTCCGACGCTCCAGCCCCGTAAGTCCCCGCGCCCTCTCCCTCCTCCCTCCTCCCCGCGCACCCGCGCCACGGGGCCCCGATCGATTCGCCGCGGCCGCCCGTGCGATTTTGGGATTTCGCGCGGGGGAAAGGGATTTAGGGTTTGCGCGGCGGTTCCGCGCCTCGATGCGACGGGCCCGGTTCGCTCGACGTGGTTCCGCGGGCTGGTCTCCGCGGGCGATTGGGGATCTCTGGTCGGGTTGGGGTGGGGAATTGATGGTTGCCGTTTGGTAAGGTCGGGCTGATGGGCGCTCGGCGAGAACACCGGGACGCGCCTCGCTCGGCGTGATTCGGCGTCTCCCCGCAGATTAGGGTTCCAGTTCGTGCTCTCGCTGTTTCCCCCCGTTTTTGTGCTTGCGTTGAACGGTCAACCTAGAACCGGCTGCGCAGCAGACAGGCCTGAATATCTGGGGTAGGATCGTTCGCTTTGTCTAGTCCGTGGCAGCAGATAGGAATTCGTCTGTGTTTTATCAGGAGGCATGCAATTGACAAGCGCTGGATACGTCTGATTGGCTGCTAGTTACATACTATATTGTTCATGGTTATGCTGCATTTTTTTGTGCCCTGCCCTACCTGTTAAGTGCAATCTGTTGTGATAAAATGTATGTGACCTGTCCTTGTCCCATCTCATGTGTTGGATTGGCTGCTGGTTAGGTAGTTTATCGTTCATGCTTATGTTGCAATTTTCACACCCTACTCGACCTGTCAAGTGCAATCTGCTCTGCTGTCATCAACCGTGACTTGTCACTTTCCCATTTCATGTTGTGCTAATAATTAGGGCATTTTGGTGTGCTTTTGACAGGACCTAGGCTCTAACTTGTAATGTTCATATTGGCACCAATCCTGATTGCCACTATTGGTCTCATTGGTTTACTACCTTACTTTATGTTAATGTGATCAATTGTAGCAATACATCATATGTAAGATGCTATATTTTATACTACATATCTTCGCAGAGTATGTAAGCACCCTGCTGTTTTTACCCCCATTTCCGTGCTTGTGTGGAACGGAGAATCTAGAATAGGTTGCACATGCTTGAATATCTGGGGTAGGATTGTTTGCTTTGTCTAGTTCTTGCCAGTAGATATGAATTCATTTGTGTTTCATCAAGGCATGCAATTAACAAACGCTGGATATGTCTGATTGGCTGCTAGTTACATAGTATATGATTTATGCTTTTGTTGCATTTTTCATACCCTACACTACTTGTTAAATGCAATCTGTTGTCATAAAGTTTGATTTGTCCCTGCCCCATTCCGTGTTTTGCTAATAACTAGGGCATTTTGGTGTGCATTTGACAAGATCTAGACTCTTAAGTTGTAATGTTCATATTGGCGGTAATCCTGCTTGCTACTGTTGGTCACATTGGTTTACTACTTTACTTTATCTTCTTTTGATCATTTGTAGCAATACAGCAGATACAAGATGTTATACTTCATGCAACATGTGTTCGCAGAGTATACGAGTACATGGATTCTTTTCTTATGTTTTCTTTTCGTGCTCACTGTTTCCATTTACTTGCAGACATTAGGCCTCCTGAGGAGCTATACACATGTCAGAAACTACAGCAGTCAACTTTCAGGTTATTTAGCTGAACAGCTGCTATTTGGATATTGATAACTGGTTCACTACCGATGACTCTAATACCTTTGTACTCTTTCCAGGTCTTATTCCAGCTGGTCCCCAAAGCTCAAAGCTGACAAGGTAACCTTTGTATTTAGTTGTATTCTGTAGAGGCATTTCTGACGACTTCATTGTTTATTATCTTCATTGCAGATGTTGTTAGATATATTGTCCTGTTGAGACATGAACTAGTTACTAATGGTTGTTGCTTTTAAATTTCAGAAGGAACTATTACTTCCCAAATGCCTCTCCTTACCAACTCTGGAGTAGGTCATTTGCATCAGACAGTGGTAATGGCAGCTGCTTTTTTGGTTATGTTCAACATCGTTGAATTGCAACCACTGTTGAATTGCTGCCGGAGATGTGCTAATCGATTCTTGTTGTTTCTTCTGTAGGAGACAAGTTTGAAGCTGTTGTGCCTTTCATGGGTGAATCTGTAACTGATGGAACTCTTGCTAACTTCTTAAAGAGTATGCATGCTCTCTCTCTCTCTCTCTCTCTCTCTCTCTCTGAGTGAAGGCCATTCATATTCTCCTATTAACCCTTCTTCAATACAGAACCTGGCGATAGAGTTGAGGCGGATGAGGCCATAGCCCAGATTGAAACTGATAAGGTTTGGCATCACTCTTAATCATTTTGAATTTCACTCTAAATAAGTGCCAAATCTAGTCCATATGATTTGTAACACAAAACATATCTTTCCTTCATAATCCAGGTGACAATAGATGTTTCTAGTCCTGAAGCTGGTGTTATTGAAAAGGTGAATAATTTTTCTCTTTTAGCTTCCACTTGTGCTTCTTATCATGGTCTGCCTCTACCTGAGCTGTAGCGAAATTGCTAATTTTCTTAATGCCATTGCTTCGCAGTTTATTGCTAGTGAAGGTGATACGGTTACTCCAGGCACCATAGTTGCTATCGTATCAAAGTCTGCAGCACCCGCTGAAACACATGTTGCCCCATCTGAGGAGGCGCCCCAAAAAGAATCACCTCCAGCAAAAGCTGAAGAGAAATCACCAAAAGCAGAAGAGAAACCAACAAAAGTAGAACCTCCCAAGAAGCAGGCACCAAAGCCAACTCCTTCGAAAACCTCCCCTACAGAACCACAGCTCCCTCCAAAAGAGCGAGAGCGACGGGTAAGGCTAATCTTCAATGACTTAAAGTTGTAAAGTTGCATGGAATCAGTTTTAAAGGGATTTGTCTGTAATCTTTTACAATGGTAACTGCAGGTGCCAATGCCCAGGCTTAGGAAACGCATTGCCAACCGTTTGAAGGATTCCCAGAACACATTTGCAATGCTGACCACATTCAATGAAGTTGACATGTAAGTGTGTTGATACTCTTTTTTTTTCTTATTTAACATTAGTTCGTGTGGTGCTGACCACATTCACTGAAGTTGATATGTAAGCATGTTGCTAATCTCTTTTCTTATTGTAACATTTGTTCTTGTGGTGTGCTATCATGGTAGTTTTCACTTTTATCTTATCTTTTGTCGTTACTCTTGTGGTATGAATGCTTCACTGTACAGTTGTTGAACATGGTGAGATGGTGACATCTGGTCCCATCTAGCATATCACGAGGACTTTTAACTACACCATGTTAGGGTGCATGTCACTATATTACCGGTTGCCATCCACTAACAATATAACAGTACACTTGTAGTATATAATGATTTATACAAGAGTGCTCACAGAAAAGTCTGCTTGTTTCCTGACCAAAACATTAATACTATTTTCTTGTAGTAGTTAATAATGGGTATCAGTATGTGATTCAGCATATGCTCATCTTTTCGTGTGTAAGAACTTAATCAATCATATTTTTTCCACCATCAACTGTTATTTAAAATAACTCACATTTGTAGATACTGTTTATCACTTTAATATTGATATTGTGATGCAGGACCAATTTGATGAAGCTGCGGTCGGACTACAAGGATGAATTTGTCAAGAAGCATGGTGTCAAACTGGGTCTGATGTCTTGCTTTGTCAAGGTAATGTCCAATGTCATGCATCGCCTAACTATTGCTGATTTTGTTCAATTATGCTGATTCTGTTTGGCTTTCGCAGGCTGCTGTTTCTGGGCTGCAGAACCAGCCAATTGTCAATGCTGTCATTGACGGTGATGACATCATATACAGAGACTATGTCGACGTTAGTGTTGCTGTTGGCACTTCCAAGGTACTAGAATAACGTATAGTTGCCAGCATGCTGCATTCCTTGGTTTTAGGGCTATTATCTCACTGACAATGCAAATCTCATATATTTCAGGGTCTTGTGGTGCCGGTTATCCGAGATGCTGATACAATGAACTTTGCTGACATCGAGAAAGGGATAAACAACCTTGCAAAGAAGGCTACTGAGGGGGCGCTGTCAATTGACGAGATGGCGGGAGGAACATTCACCATCTCCAACGGTGGTGTCTACGGAAGCCTTATCAGCACGCCCATCATCAACCCCCCACAGGTACTGCTGCCTTTTTTTTCTGGTGCTCAACTGAATCTCTTGAAACAGCATTCCATAGCAGATATTCATCCGAAACACAACTCCTTGTCTATTTTTGCAGTCAGCGATTCTTGGGATGCACTCCATCGTGCAGCGCCCCGTGGTCGTGGACGGCAGCATCCTCGCCAGGCCCATGATGTACCTCGCGCTGACATACGACCACAGGCTGATCGACGGCAGAGAGGCCGTCTACTTCCTGCGCCGCATCAAGGACGTCGTCGAGGACCCCCGGAGGCTGCTCCTCGACATATAAGCCCCATGCGCTGATCTCCTTCGCTGCCAAGTGCCTCGTGCTTGTCTGGAAAATAATACCGTGCAAATTTTTGACTGATACAACGAGTTGCGTCCTGGGAAGGGCGAAGATTTGAGTTGAGGATATGATAACGCGTTTGTCCCGTTTCTGTTCAGAGCTTCGGGGTGTAGTTCCCTAAACAAAAAATTTGCTTTAATTTTCAACGCAAGAGCAATAGATATATGGTGCCCTTTTGGTTAATGTTTGTCGAATGGATTGTGCCCTCTGCATCTGTTTAATGGTGTTTTAGTTCCATGTGAGATGAATAACCAGTATGGTTCTTTCCCGGTGAAAACACTAGGATGTAGTTTCTCTAGGTTTGAATGTTTAGTCGATGTAAACAAGGCCCTGACGCAATCGGAGCCTTGGGTATATAATGAACTACTGACATTCATCCAGTCGGTTTTGTAAGACGGAGCCTTGGGTACAGTAAACAATCGATAAAGATTGATGTCAAAAAAAAAAAACGATGCAGACGTTAACTTGCAACTTTAAGAGCATCTCCAGCCGGACCTCACAAAGCCGTCTCATACACCCGGATAGGCTGTCCGGTCATGTTTTTAAGACTGTAGACAGGATGCTTCAAACGAGTCTCAAATGTCCGGACTGACAGAGTGATAGGCACCCACATATCCAGCTCAAATATGGGGCGGCCTGGGCCCGTCCGCCTGACAAGCCCGCCCACCACATCGACTCCATAGATGTCCCATAAAAAACCCCATCGGCCTCGTTGGTCCGAAACGCTAGTTCACTCACTCTCCTCTCGCTCCGTTATCTTCTCTCCCCTCACCGATTCAGGTCGAATTCGGCGCAATGTCGAGCTCCGACAGCCGCTCCGACGACGAGGTGGATCCAGAGTATGAGCTTGCCCTCCGCATTGCCTTGGAATGGTCCAAGGTGGAGACCGGGGGCAGCTCCGGATCTGCAGCCTCGCCGTAGTCGCAACTTCCCCATCGGCGCATCTCTGACGCCGGCGCTGGTCCCTCCCGACCCAAGGGCATCTCCGACAGGAGGCCAACGCAATCGGCGCCTCCCCTACACCGTCCCCTCGCCCCGCCGGCTGCTGCTCCTCCCCCTCTTGGGCAGCGGGCAAGGGAGAGGGAGGTTGTGGAAAGCTCTGTCCTCTGCCGGCGTGGGTTACCAGCGGAGCCCGACGAGGACCAGCGGCTCCTCGCGTGGGTCTATCGCCGGTTGCTTACGGTGGCAGAGACGGACGCTCGGCGGCTCCGCCGGAAGAACGCCAAGGCTCTTCGGCTTGCCATAGAGCAGTCCGAGCGGGAGGCGTTGGAGAAGCGAAGGAGGCGGTTCGGCTGGCCAAGCTCAGGCGCCATCAGGACCGGGCCGTCCAGCGCCTCAAGGGCCTCGTCATCGTCGACTCCTCCTCCGACGACGACCACAGCTCCTCCGACGAATCGGATGATCCTCCACCAGCCGCCAACGGGTACAGCTACGCCAGCGACCAGAAGGGGAAAGGGCCGCCCCGGAAGTGGTGAAGTTGATTTTAGTTTCAAGTTTTAAATGTAGTATAAAGTTGTCCGTTGTTTATGTGAACTTTGGTGGATCTTTTAGTGAAATATTGTGCTATTTCTATGTCCGAAGCTGGTCTACGTAGTTTCATCGACGTTGCATGATATAGTATGGATATAGGGGTTTGGATATGAGAGATGCGGATATGAACGACGCGATTTGAAGAGTTCCCGGTCACTGTCCGCGGACGCGTTCGCGGTCGTTTGAGGGCCCGGATTTGCCAAGTCCGGCTGTAGATACTCTAACAATAGCAATCTCCAGTGTAGGCCCAGTCGTTTTTCTATTCTGCACAGCTGCACTGTAGACTGGTCAACCGTGTCTTACACTTGCAATAATTCTTAATTCACGACTGCGAGGCCCGACTATATTAATGCTTATCACATAGTACTACCAGTGTCTTATCTTCATGAACCGTTCTACCAAAGTGGCAGGGTCAAGGATGCCCACATTAGGATAAGACGGGTCCAGCAACAACAGTACATCTGCATCCAGTGGTCTCATCTCTTTTAAGACCGTTTCTTAATTTGAGCAGTGCATTAGGGCGCCCAGCTCAACAATTCCGGCCCTACTGCTTGTACTCGCTCCGTCCAAAATTACTTGTTGTAGATGTATTTTAATTTTAAATATATTTATTTTTGTGACAAATAATTCTGGACGGGGAATTGCACCCATCAATGCTACACGTACGCAGAGTGTGCACCAAGTGAAAAAGTTATCTTGCTTTCGTCGTATTTTGGGTGCGCCCGAACTTTTTTTTTTCCTCTCCGGAAGTTGCTACTAAGAAACTAGGAAAAAAAATCAAACCATTGGTAATCCTATATACTACTCACAATATAGGAGTATCTCACAACATTTTAAATCGCGTTGGTAATTCGGCCCATTGTTGGTGTCTTTTTTCCCGCCTCCTGTTTTCTCGAGCTGTCTAGAATTACAGATGCTAACTTCATGATATTCTCCTCAACTTTTCTCTGTTTTGAAACGAAGGTTGGCTGTTTTTCCAGAGGACAGGGGGAGGCTTGTCTCAGTTTGCTGCAAACCCATTCCGTTCTTCTTCCATGGCACTCAGGATTCAGAGCTTTCCAGGGACCAACTTCAGTTCTGATCTCTACTTTCTGTATCGCACCTGGGCAAAAGCAACCCGACGGATGAACAATACTCTCTCCGGATCAAATTGAACTGCAAAAAACGTCTTATATTGCTGATATGCATGCGATCTGTGGCCTGAATGGCTGCAATAGTAGGTTGGCTTTTCAAACAAATTTTCGGCCCAACAGTTTTACCTCTCCAATGCACACAACGAAGACTTGAAATGATTAACAGAGTTTGGACCAGCCTGAGTGTCTCTTCTCTTGGATCAGAAGGCTCGAGTTACACGGCTCCATATCCCAGAAAATGCACAAAAGAAATCAAACTGTATACTGAGAAAGCTTCGGGTTTCGACACCAAGTTCAGTTCGCTCGAACAAGACTATAAAGGACTCCGTATTTGAAGTGTGAAGAAGGGCTTCAGGTTCCAGGTTCAGTTCCGGCTCTGCGTCATGGAAGGGGGGGGGGGGGGGGGGGGGGGAAATGTCAATCTGACTCCAGTTCACGTCAGAAACAAAGACAACCAACTTCCAACAAATTTTGACTCGCTGAATAACAAAATTCGAATAAATTAAGGAGTTGCCTACCAAATTTGACCTGCTGTGCTTTGCGATGTCACCAAATTAGACACACTGGTGGGCCGTGGCGACGGCCAATGGTGCAGTCCGGCGGCTCAGCGTACTACATGGTGGTTGGTTGGTGGCGGCCGACGGAAGCGCCACATCTCAGGACATCAAGAGCAGGGGACAGACACCAGAGACGCAACACAGCCGGAGATGTATACCAGGACTGACAGCGAACAAGTCATTTGTGCCAGGAGTATATAAGAAGTTGAGGAGCAGAAAAGCAAACAAATGTGCAATTGGTTGAAGAACATGTTTATTTTGCTCCGATTGATCATGTGCTGAAGGCTTTCTTTTTCATCAGGAAAAGCAGTTATTTCTGTGTTCCTGACCAAAAACATATTGAGCTATCTCTGGAAACGAAGTGAAATTCTTTAAATTTGGTGCATTGAGACAAACAAAATGCAGCTTGATTCGTTCCTGAAAGTAATCCTTTTCCCTTGTGCTTTAGTGGAAAAGTCAGTCAACAATATACAGTGTCCCTTTTGATGTGCTGGATGTGTAGTTGTGTACCAATCAACTGGCCTCACCTTTCTTCGGTAGGACCCACCATATTGACCAAAAACCAAACATGAAAAAGACCCTAGGACCATTTGCTCTTAAGTTCATTGGCACTTGCTTCAATTATTCACATTTCATAACCCACCCGGCCATCCCTAAGAGAAAGGTGCCTCCACCATGCCGCCTCACTCCCTATTACTCTGCCTCCTCTTCCTCACCCCAGCCTCCGCTTCCTACACCAAAGACGGCTTCACCTACGACGGTTTCTCTAATGGCGTGCTCCGGCTTGATGGTGTAGCTTCAATCGCAAGCAGAGCTCTCATGCTAACCGATGGTGTTGCCCGGAGTGTAGGACGCGCTTTCTTCGGAGGCCGGTTCGACTCTATTTCCTCATTCTCAACAACCTTTGTGTTCGTCATCACTCCTCCTTACTCTGATTTGAGCGCATACGGGCTCGCCTTTACGATTTCCGCCACGACGGATTCTTTGTTGGATGCCCTCCCGTCTCAGTACATGGGCATGTTCAACCGTGAAAATGTAGGTAATGTCACAAATCGACTCTTTGCTGTTGAGCTTGATACCAGCCAAAGTACAGAGTTCGGGGATATTAATGATAACCATGTTGGAATCGATGTAAACACCTTGGTGTCTATCAATTCCACCCCTGCTGGGTACTACAAACCAGATGGCACGTTCTCTGATTTGCTACTTATTAGTGGAAAGCCGATGCAAGTATGGGTGGATTATGATGACAGTTCGCACCAAGTGAATGTCAGTTTAGCACCTTACTTAGAGCACAAGCCTCAGAACCCACTGCTATCCAGCACTGTCAATCTTACATCTGTTTTACCAAGCTCAGTATATGTTGGCTTTGCCTCTGCAACCGGCACTTTAAGGTCCATACACCGCATTATCGGCTGGAGTTTCAATCCAAATGGGGAGGCTAAGCCACTTAACTACTCAGTGCTGTCTGAAGTTATACAGGATGTTCGACGCGATGGTCAAAGTCGCTCCCATATCCCTAAGGGTGTTCTTGTACCAGTTGTTATTCTGTCAGTGTTCATCACAATTGTCATTATCATTGCTCTTTATGTTTATATGAAAAAGGCAAGGAAAAGTAGTGATTGGGAAATCGATTGTGGGTCATCATCCTTCACATATAAAGATCTTGCCGCTGCAACCAATAATTTCAGTGACAGGATGCTTCTTGGGAGAGGAGGATTTGGAAAGGTGTACAAGGGGGTGCTACAAACCTCGAAGCAAAATGTTGCCATCAAGCGGGTTTCACCAGAGTCAAAGCAGGGGATGAAGGAATTCATAGCTGAGATAACCATCCTAGGCCATCTCCGCCATCGCAACCTTGTGCAGTTGCTCGGTTATTCTCGACACAAGAGCGAGCTCCTTCTGGTTTACGATTACATGCCAAATGGTAGTCTCGACAGAGTTCTGCACGGTCAACGTAAGCAGACTATAGACTGGGTTCAGAGATTCAACATCATAAAAGGCATTGCATCTGGTCTTTGCTACCTCCATGAGGACTGGGAGAAGGTGGTCATCCATCGAGACATCAAAGCGAGCAACGTGCTCCTCGACAATGAAATGAACGGTAGACTGGGTGATTTTGGTCTGGCAAGATTACACAACCATGGCACAGATGCCCACACCACGCATTTGGCTGGCACCTGGGGGTACATTGCTCCCGAGCTGGCTAGGCTAGGAAGGGCAACCAAGGCAACTGACGTCTTTGCATTTGGTGTCTTCATGTTGGAGGTTGCTTGTGGGAGGCGTCCAATACAGGTGAATGATTCTGCTGGTGAGCCAGTGCTGCTGACAGACTGGGTGGTCGATGCATGGGAGAGTGGTTCGATCCTCAGAACAGTAGACCCAAAATTAGAAGATTATGTCAGTGAGGAAGCAGAGTTGGTACTAAAGCTTGGCTTGCTCTGCTCACACCCAGTACAAAGTGCTAGGCCATGCATGCGCCTAGTGATGCAATACCTTGTAAAGGATGTGCTACTCCCGGATTTCCAACCAAGTTTTTTGAGCCTTACTAGCAGGGATGAAGAATTTGGGCAGCATATCCTGTCATGCCCTTCTGTAGCGACGACCATAACAGGACTTTCTGGAGGAAGATGATGCATATTTAGTTATGCTTGCAATAATCTGTGTTCACTAGAAATATATTACTATGTAGTAGAATTTCACATAAAGGATTAGTTACACGCCTGAAAACCATGTATAGTGCTGTATGAACTAAGGGTACATATAAAAGTTTCTTTTCTGTATGCCTCTCATTTGATATCCTTTTGTGGATGCGGATATTTGTTATACTTTTGTGCTTATCCTTTTGCAAATGCAGTTATGTGTTAAACTTGTGCTCCGTGGTGTAGTCCCCTAAACTATTTGCTTTAATTTTCAGTGCAGGATCAATAGATATGATGCCTTCTTGGTTAAAGTTTCTTGCATGACTAAAGCAATCTGCCCTCTGTGTCGTCTATTTGATGGTTTTGTAGTTGTGCTACACGGTTTTAGTTCCCATCTGGGATACACTAGTATGATTTTGATGATGAAACCACCACGATGGGTGTACCCCCGGTTAGATAAGGATATAAATTATCCTCCCTGTCATACTAATGCTATTTGTACTAGTTTCTCTAGGTTTAAACAACAAAGCTTTAATGCAATCAGAGGGACAACTAATAAATGACATTCAGATGAAAACTTATAAAAACTTCTGCAAGACTGTACTAACTGCACTGCAGGGCCGAGTCGGTTTTTCTTTTCTGCACCGTAGGCTGGTCAATCATGTCTTGTAAGAATTCTTAAATCGTCACTCCAAGACCTATTTAAGACCATTTCTTAATTAGAGCAAACCACTAGGGTGCCCATCTATCTGTGATAAGTGGGTTCATTGCATTCTAGTTACTGACATTGCAAGCCCTGAAAGCAGGCATCATGCATCATCGGCTCGACCCACGACACCGCAAGCAATTGAAAATCTAAGCGTTCCCCCATGCTTGATTAACACCTGACATTTACTCCCTCCGTTCCAAAATAGATGACTCAACTTTGTTCTAAAGTTAAAACAAAGTTGAGTCATCTATTTTGGAACGGAGGGAGTAGCAGCCAAGACCATACTGAAAAATTACAAAACAAATTGCGAAAGTTAGGAGTCAATTTAAGAAAACAATGAGAGTTCAGACGGTTCGTGTCAGCTCAACACCAGATCTGACTAAGTGTCCTAGTTTTTGTGTAGCAACTACTGGAGCACTGGATAATAGACTATCCAGTTCTTCCAACTACCAACTAACTGTATATATGTTTCAAAAAGAAAAAAAACTAACTGTGTCCAGTTCTACTGTTCTAGTCATCTGGTGTATCCACCATCCAAGTGCTAACTGACTGTATATAGTGTACTGTCGTATCCACACAATTCGTATCCAAATGCAAGTTTCTGCATATAACCGTTGCTGGCGGGCTAGCTCACCGCATGAAGGAGGGGAGGAACGAATCCGTACCCTGAGTTTTCCCATTCCAGGAGAAAATATTACCTTGGTATGCAGGGGAAGACAGGGACGGACGGCGGAGCTGGAGAAGGGGGCGCTGGGGCTGGACGGTGGCGCCGGAGCTAAGGACCCCGAGGCTGGAGAATGGGACGAGGAGATGGGGCGGCGTCGGGCTGGGGGACGGACGGCGGTGGTTGGGGCACGGCCGCAGGGGTGCGGGCGCCGGTGCTGATGGCGTTCTGTCTGGATGGAGTCTCCTATTCCGCGCGCGGGTCGGGGGATAGCGAACAAACGCGCACGCCCGTGGTCGTGTGCCGGCCCATTTTGTCAGTCCTGTAGTATTTTTCTCTCTACCCTGAACTCCCCCTTAAAAAAAATCGGTTTCCTGAACCGTTTCTTTTTTCTTTTTTCTGTGTTTTGTCTATTGGCTTTTTTCGGTTATCTTTTCTTCTTCTTCTTCTTCTTCTTCTTCTTCTTCTTCTTCTTCTTCTTCTTCTTCTTCTTCTTCTTTTATTTAATTAATTTTCCTTTTCTTAATTTCATGAACATTTTTAAAATGCATAAGTACTCCCTCCGTCCCATAATATAAGAACGTTTTTTAAGCGGACATAGCTTGAAAAATGTTTTTATATTACGGGACGGAGGGACTAGTTCTTAATTTTGTGAAACTTTTCTAAAATATGGGAATATTTCTTAAATTCATGAACGTCTTTTGAAATTTGATAACACTTCTCAAACTTGTGAATAGTTCATGAATTCGTGAACATTCTTTTGAGACCAAACAACAATTTTCAGATTCATGAATATTTTTTGAGATTCCAAAACATTTTTGAAATGGTGAACCCTTCTGAATTCATGAACATTTTTTTAAAAAATCAACGATTTTTAAATTTAAGAACATTTATTGATACCCTGAACATTTTTTTGAAATTCCCCAACATTTGTTGATTTTGGAATCAATTTTTGAAATTCATGTATAATTTTTATTTTCTTGATTTCACCAAAAATTGAATTCATTAACAGTTTTTTAAAATTCATTTTTTGGAATTCATGAACATTTTTTAAATTTATGAAAAAACCTGGGGATTTTCTGGTTTTATAAAATTAAACAGTAAAAACAGCGAACAAAAAGAAAAAAAACCCTAAAGAAAGGTGCCCGCGCCCCACAATGGGTTGGCTCAAACCGTGCAAGGGGTGTGCATTTGAAGGGTATCCTCAGACCCGTGCGTGGATTAGGATGTCCCTTTTAGTGTTGGCGGAGACGCTCTAGCCGGAGCGGCTTTCTCTGGCCGTGTTTTGGGGCAAAATTTTCTCCTGGGTCCGATATTATTGCCGAAACAAATCCTTACTAGTGTGACACTAGGGAGAATTGCTCTTGGGCTTAGTCGGCCTATTGGATCCACACACGACAATACCACCAACATATGGAAAATTGTATAAAAAACGAACATCTGGAAAAACTCAAAAAAATATCTGGAGAAACTGCGCAAGAGCAAAATGATGCGACTTGTTATAAACAGACTATTGACAATAACACACAGACAATAAGGATCTCCAACAAACACATAAGTTGCATCGGGGTCTTTTCAGCTTGTCGACCATAGCTTTTCCTTTTGTGTCTCGACCTATCTCCAATCCTCGGGGGTGAAAAACAAGCATAATACTACAACCTTAATCAACTTATGCTCATTAACTGTATATAGAGTAGTGTCGTATCCAGACAATCTGTATCCAAATGCAAGTTTTTGCATATGACCGTTGTTGGCGGGCTAGCTCGCCGCATCAAGGAGGGCAGGAACGAATCCATACTCTGAGTTTTCCCATTCCAGAGTAAATGTTACCTTGTATGCAATGCAGGGGAAGACACGGGCGGACGGCGGAGCTGGAGAAGGGGGCGCTGGCCGCAGGCGGTAGTGTCGGAGCTAAGGACCCCGAGGATGGAGAGCGGGACGAGGATCTGGGGCGGCGTCAGGCTGGGGGACGGACGACGGTGGTTGGGGCACGAGTGCGAGCCCCGGTGCTGATGGCGTTCAGTTTTTTTCTTTTGAGGGTTGATGGCGTTACGTCTAGAGTATCCTATTCCGCACGCGGGTCGAGGGATAGCAACCAAACGCACACCCTTGCCCACGGTAGTGAGCCGGCCCATTTTGTCAGTTCTGTAGTATTTTTCCTCTCTACTATGTTCCCTCCCATCGGTTTCCTGAGCTCCCCCCCCCCCTAAAAAAAATCAGTTTCCTGAATCGTTACGTTTTTGTGTTTTGTCTGTCGGCTTTTTTCGTTTTTCTTTCCTTCTTTTTTTTTATTTCTAATTTTTCTTTTTTCTAATTTCGTGTACTTTTCTAAAATACGCAAGAAGTTCTTAAATTTGTGAAACTTTTCTAAAATATGGAATAATTTTTAAATTCGTGAACGTCTTTTGAAATTTGCTAACATTTCTCAAACTTGTGAATAGTTCATGAATTCGTCAACATTCTTTTGAGACCACAGAACAATTTTCCAATTCATGAATATTTTTTAGATTCCAAAAACATTTTTTAAATCATGAATTCTATGAATTCATGACCATTTATATGAATTCGTCAACAGTTTTTAAATTCAAGAACATTTATTTTCATCGTGAACATTTTTGAAATTCCGCAACATTTGTTGATTTTGGAAAAAAAATGAAATTCCTAAATAATTTTTTATTTTTTTAATTTGGCCATCATTTTTTGAATTCATTAATTTTTTTCAAAATTCATTTTTTAAATTGACGAACATTTTTTAAATTTCTAAACGAAAGTTAAAACCTGGGAATTTTTTTGTTTTTATAAAATTAAATAGTAAAAGTAGAGAACAAAAAAGGAAATGAAAAAATAAAAAAAAACGGAAAAAAGGTGCCCGCACCCCACAATGGGTTGGCTCAAATCGTGCAGGGTGAGTGCATGGAGCCTCACCAAGCTTAAGTTAAAGCAAGGGTTAGACACTTTTACCGTTGAAGTTCAAATAACCTCTCCTTGAATGGACATGGACCTTGCTTCTCTAATTTCCTTGTTGTGGTCTGGTGGTTGCCCTCCAGCTAGAACCTTTTGAAAACGAACTAAAAGGAAAACAAAATATTCTCGTGTTTTTATCATTTATCATTTTTTTGGCACAAAGGATTAACAACACAAGTGAAAACATCTGTCTCAATAAGATTGGTTTATCTACCTAAGCACCACACTCAAGTTGAAAAACTAAGTCTAGAAGTTTCAAACCTCCTAGATAATAAGTGAGGTGTATGAGAGACAAAATATGAAACACAAGTGTGCAGCTTCTAGGTGCGTAATTTAAAAGAGGGTTATCACTTAAAGTGAGAAACTTACTACTAAACAATTTTTATTTGAGCAAGATTCAAATTAGAAAACATTACAGGACACTCGAAGTTGAAAGTTATCGAATGAAAGCAACCAAGTAGCTTGTGTGGATCTTCATACGGTTGTCACCATACCGTACACATCATTGGATAAGGTTCAACTCCTTGCAAAAATAACACACAAAATAAGAGCATCAATAGAGGGCAAGATGCAGTCCCAGAGGAGCCGGACGTACCACAACGGCGTTCGTGCCGTGACAGTGTCCATGGCGGCGAGAATGCAGGGGAGGAGTGTTGTGGCGGTGGAGCTAGGGGAGGCCCCGCACAGACGAGGGAGAAGAGAGGGGAGAAAAATGGCTAGTTCGGCGCGCGCGGGGGGGGGGGGGGGAGGATTTGCCCCGCCTGTCAGGTCCTATGTGGCGGATACACCCGGGCCTCTCCATATCCGCCCGAGATTTGGGCTAGATATGAAGGATAGTCATCGGACGTTTAGGGCCGGTATGAGGAGTCTGTTTGGGTTGTTTTTAGATGCTTTAACATGACGGTACATATATTTTGAGGCAGAGAGTGATGTTAAATACCAAAAGTAAATTATTCATTGAAACATTACAACATTATTTGATTCGCAGGAAAGAGTGGACTTGTATAACAACAAAAGACTCGACATGATAAGGACTCGGATTACTGGCTGGCAGGATGACCCTAACCATCATATTGTTGGAACCAAGCAAATTAAACAAACATGTTGGCTAAAATAGCCGGAATCAGCAGCAGTATTACTCGGTAGTGAGGACGTTCCGAGGAATCGAGTAAACACCGATCGAGTGCATCCTATAATGACCGGGCCAGTTATCGGCTTATCGCCACTGCTGTCATGGAAAGCTACAATCATGCTTCCCTCAGGCACGCTGCTTTTGAACGCAGTACCAGCTCGCGTTCCACCAAAAGGTCCAAACTCTCTTTGATTTGTGACCAATTTTATTGACCGCAGAAAATAGTTCGGCGCACTGGAGTTATCAATTACACCGGATACTCCCTTCAGAAACTCCGAAGGACCTAGTGTGAGCTGCAAACAATAGGGTGAGAATATTGTCAGTGAGTGATGTATGCTCCATGCACATGCATGCATGAGAAAAATTTCGAATCTGAAAAAATATACTCACTGTGTGCTCCGATCCATCTTGACTAAAACCCCAAAGGTTTTCGGTGCGAGTCTGCGCAGTTTGGGCAATGTAGGTAAATTTAATTCCGTCGAAGAGGTCGCTGGTGTGAACAGTCACACTTTTTAGACGCAAAGGTTTTTCGTTGATGTCATGAACGAAATTTCCTTGTGAACCCCATGCTTCACTCTTCGTAACAGCAAGAGCACGGCTCTGCATATGCAAGTGAAATGCATGTGAAAATCACATACTAAACAAAATAGGAAAATACATTGAATATTCCCCTAACCGGCATAGTACAATATCCAAGGATATCAAGCTCTAGTATTTCTCCACCAGGTATTTTCTCATGTACTTTTATCTTGATGACGCCACGTGCCATTGAGAATTCACCGGTCCCACCCACAATAGCCCACTCACCTTCTTTCTCAACGGATGATCCAAGTACTTGAAGAGTGGAGTCCTTAAACCTGTGAAATTAGTTGCGCCTCATAGCGGTCATGCACCAAAAGTTTATAATAATGCATTAATTAAAAAATGAATTAGAAAAGGGTGGAAATTGTTATATTGATAGAAGATGTGGGGCACCTAGCCGTCGACCAAGGATCGTAGGTTGGTACCAACCCCCATCCTACCATCCTGATCGGTTAGCTATGATGCACAGATTAAAGGACAATTTCTCGGGCTCTTGCAAGAAAGCGGTGATTACTGCCATCAATAGAGATATGTGCTTGTTGCTAAGGCTGGTCATAGTGGGGAGTAACTTATACTAGTGTCATGCATATGACACTAGTCTAAGTTACTACCTTTATAGTGCAAAGTAACATAATAGTAGTGTCATAGAGGACTTTATTAATTAGTTTGTAGACTCATCTTGTCTTGGAAAGCGCTATGTTACAGTAACATATTATGTTACCACTTCTCATTAACTACATGTCACATAAGCAAAAATTTCTCGGAATGCGCTATGTTACTTGCTAAGTTACTCCCACTATAACTAGCCTAACACATTAACAAAAGGCAGCGGCTAAAAGAATGGCCTAAATACGGAATACCGTGATCATCTGTGAAAACCAAAAATACAGGGCACACCATTAAATACAAGTTAATCTTCTACATACCTTTCAACCTCTGAACAACATGGAGAATGAATTGTGCCAACTCTTAGAATGCATATGTAGGCCGTCTGCACGGGCAATCACCTGTGCCTTAGGGCCGACCCCATCATATATTTCCCAACTGTTAACAAAAGTCGAGCCAAACCCATTAGTGCCGGCTATTATTTGTAACTGATTTGGGTTTGGCCCGGAATAGATGTGATGCAAGTACACGTGTTTGATTGTAAACTTTGTGATTTCGGTGAGTGTACTGTTATCAACCAACTCGAAATTGGAGGGGAGATCCATGGCCATGTAGAGAGAGAGGGGGGGGGGGGGGGGGGGGGAGTGTGTGTTTGGGCTGTGTGAATAAAGAGGAAGCTGGTGAGGGGTATTTATAGCATGTAGGGAACATATTAGTTAGGGCACCCCTTTTTCTCGTTTCTCTTTTGCTAGGGCAGCTAATCCATGAGTAGATCGATCAAGCATCATTTGTATAGGAATGGTATACTTGCTCTCGTGCATCACGACTTATCAAGGTGTCATGGGGTGGCACAGTGACCTGTGACCATGTTCTGAGCATAATATTATAGTAGACATTGCACACCTTGCATCTGTTGACCTGTGACCAGTGACCTGTGGCACAGTGCTAACATGATAGAATGAATTTTATAGACATTGCACACCTTGCATCTGTTGAGAATAATATTCAACCGCTAGCGCCAATAACCCATTTTGTGTATCTCTCCATGTTCTGAGCAGATGCGTTGTCAGCTTAATAACCCACTAGTTTTTGTTCCAGTATCACATGTTATTTTACTTTCATCGGAAGAGGGGAAAAACGGAGGGAGTTCCAATAGTTGGAGGAGCAATATGCATCGTCAGTTAAACACGGCACGTAGGTTGCCTAGCCACCTGGTCGAAGTTTCTAAGAAAAATCAAATGACCCATTCAAGTTTGTGGAAATGCGCAGGGACACGCGAGTGCGGGAGTGCTCACCTGCCAAGTCTTGCCGCCCGCTCGTTTTGCCTCGCGATTCACACAGTAGTTCAATCACGCACGAGGGCAGGGTAAAAAAAAAAGAATCCCTCAAAAAGTTTTAAGTTTCAATGGTGAAACTTACGGTTTTTGCATCTAAAACTGCCAAGTTTCAACTCGTTTCAGAGATATAATTTGAATTAATTTTCTCTCACGATCATAGACACAAAATAATTAATTTTTATCGATCGCTCGTACTAATTAGTTCAACATTAAAACTTAGCATATTTTCCTAAAAATTGTAAAAGTACATTCAAAATGGATCTTATTTAAAAACGATGGTCACGTGAAACACGAATGTAAAAACATGACTTAATTTGAAATTTCGGTTTAAAAGATATAGACTTTTTAAAATCGGAAGGAAAAAAACAAGGGTCACCAGGGACATGCCTGCCCCGCACTTGCGTGCCGCAAATCCTCTCCCTACAAGTTTGTACTGCGGAATTTTCTTTTTGTGAGGCCGCTGTTCCCATCGATAGCTAGGAGACTATGGTGATTTCATTAATTTTGAAGCTCCACACAACTTTGATCCGATCTTCAACATACGTTGTGTGAGTGCGTGTGTGTGTGATGGTGTGAGTGTGTGTGATCGCCTATGTTGTGATCGGTATTGTCAGAAAATAAAATATGTACAAAAGCGCTATTGTGAGCTTGAGCTCACATGAGTTCGGACGAATAGTTTTCTTTACGTAACAAAGAAATTTTAAAATAAATTGATTTTTTTTTTGCCAAAAAGTGCTGATGTTTTTCTACATGCCTGCAAATTTTCACGACGGAATCACATCCGTCCAGGCGTGGACAAAATGGCAGATGGTAGATGGCTGAAGATGTAGACGCGTTCAGTTCGACAGATGGGATGCAATCAGGTTAGATTGCACATAGTTGGAATATTAATTGTACTCCGCTCTAGGGCCAACAGTTTGAAAATAATGGATAAGCTCACTAGAGATTGGATATAATTGCACATGGCGTCACTAACTGGCCGGTGATAAGATGCTTCGTGCTGGCGAGGAAAACAAAATACGAGCGCATCTTCACGTTCAGATGCTCAATCATCCTATGTTTTAATCATACTTGTATTTATTCATAGATATGCTAATGATGTCACTCAAGGGGGAACATGCTACACAACAACAAAATTATGCTTACAAGATCACACGCCGGAACACCATGAAGATGACGAGTAACAATAATCTCACTGACAAATGGAGTAGCGCAAACAATGTAGTTTGTCGGTGAAGCATGACGATTCCTGCAACTGAGTTATACCTCCCAACCATGATAATTTCTCTGAAACAACCCACCAATCAAAGGTCAAAGTAGATGACCTCTTCGAGGTGCCACATGTTTTGAAGTAGTAATCCGGCAGTACCCCGACGTCCAGGAAGAAGGGCTACCGGAAAACTAGAGTGAGAGAAGCCTAGTGAACGTTCCCTTGTAATTAGTAGTCTAATTCTATTAGACCTAAAGCCGCTCGAGTGATTCCGATGAACTCCTCCCTTATTAGCTTATTGATGTATATCATAGAATTCTATAGTCTGCATGAATCCCTTCATCAAGAGGTCACCAAACTTCTCTCCAGATTCTCCAGGGCTGGAGAGAACAATAAACAAAAGTATCACATGGTAAAGTGGTCCGAGATTTGTAAGCCTAAAGACCAAGGAGGCCTGGGGGTTATTTCTTCCAAGTGGATGAATATTGCCATCCTCTCCAAATGGCTTTGGCGGATTCAGACCGATGAGGGCGGCCTATGGCTTGAGGTTATCCGCGCGAAGTATCTTCGCGGGCAGCCACTGGCATTCGCCCCTAGATCCGGTGGGTCCCAATTCTGGCAATCGGTGATCCGTCTGATGCCGGCCCTGCGCATTGGGACCTCCATTAAAGTAGGTACCGGATCTGGCACCCTGTTCTGGCTAGATCGATGGGTAGGGACCCATCCCTTTGCGGTCCGCTTTAATGCGCTCTTCGCGATCTGCATCCGCCCACAGCTATCTGTGGCCGTGGCCTTAGCTGACTTGGGCGCTATTGCCTTCCGCTGTACCTTCGGGGCAGTGGAACTCGAGAAATGGGATGAATTGCTCGAGTGTATTGCCCTCCACCCCCCTCCCTGGAGCCCGATTCGATATCTTGGCATCTCGAGTCAAGTGGCAGATTCTCGACTAGATCCCTATATCGGTCGATTGTTCCCACTCCTGGCCCGGTGGAACTAGCGGTCCTTTGGGAGATCAAACTCCCCTTGAAAATCCGCATTTTCCTTTGGCAATGGGTTCGCGGTCGCCTCCCTTCGGGTACGGAGGTCCGCAAACGTAACGGCCCTGGGGATGGCCTCTGCCCCATCTGTTTGGCACCGGAAGACTGCAATCACATCTTCTTCCAGTGCCCTGTGGCGAAGTTCCTATGGAGCTACTTCCGGGAGGTGGTTGGTGGCAGCTGGTGCCACGACAACCTGCCTGACTTATTTGCGGAGGTTCTTAGGCTCCCCGGTTCTAGCCGCCCCCCACGTGGGTGGCTTTGGGCACACTAGCGTGGACCCTCTGGTGTAACCGTAATAAACTAGCCATAGAGCGTGTGATTCCATGCCGTGTGACTGATGCGATCTATAAAATGTGTGGCTTCTTACAGCTTTGGAGACCGCTTAGCAAGCGGCGAGATCGGGACGCCATCGACAACATCATAGCTGGTCTTCGGTCTTCGGCTTCGGCATTTGCCCCTCCTCCGCCACCACCACCACCACCTCCTGAGCCGGATTAGCTTTTGTTTTAGCTTTGTTTGGGGCTTGTCCTGCTGTGCCCCCAGCGTGACTTTATGACTTGATTGTACTCTGTACTGCTATGTTGGATGCTTGGTTCGTTGCTTTATAATATAAAGCGGGGGGAAACCCTTTTTCTTAATTCTATTAGACCAATTATACCGAAAGAATCCGTCTAATTAGGAGTCTAATCTTTTAGACCAATTAGATTGGAAAGATAAGGGCATGTACAATGGTTGACAAGATAGTCTTATCTTAAATTTTGCATGTAATTTAGAGATGACAAAAAAAGTCTACAATAGACCATCTCTTATCCTTATCTTCAATAACTAGCCATTCCTAAAAATATGATGAGACAAATTGTACTAAGAGATCATCTATTGTCTTCTCTTAAATAAGAGAAGACAAGCCTTTTTCTTATGCGTTCTCTCTCCTCCACCTCATCATCTATCCTACGTGGCACACTTAAGATAGCACTATTGTACATGCCCTAAGAGCATGGCTGCGTGGGAGGGTTCTTCCTTCAATTTGATGTGGTCTAGGGTGAGCCCTTCCAAACATTTATATAGGTGGAGGGGGCCAAGGGCAGCCGACCAGGAGGAGGAATCCTCCTCCTAGTTTGGCTGATCTAGTCCACAAACTGATCGGACGGTAATCCTCAGCTTCCTCCGCATCCGGACGCTTGAGAATGAGGACAATGGTGGCTTCGTCAAGGCTGGCAAGGTTGCAGGCATCCAACCTCTCAAAGGCTTTGATAGCGAGCTTGATATGAGATATGATAATGTCCCAACATTTTTGGAAGAAAAGCGCTGAGAATCCGTTTGGCCTTGGAGCTTTTCTGGAGTTCAGACCCATTACAGCAACCTTGACCTCACTTTCATCAAAGGGGGAACCTGAACAGGAGAAATCCAAATGGTTAATGCCCAAGGCGTCAAAGTTTAGAAGACATCCCCTCCTAACCCGATACCATGGCCCCATTATGCTTAATACTTTTTTATGGAACCTTGTCAGAGGCCAGGAGCTCTGGCATTGCATTATAGAAGAAAGAGTTGATTCAGTTTATAAGGGAAACTGGATCGAAAATCTTAGAAAGTGGCCAGTTTAGGAAAACCAAGCCGAAACCACACAAGCTACAAAGCCTCATCGACCACACGACACCAGGCCACAATCGCAACAAACACACACCCCCAGCTTCGCAGTCGCCGCTCCGACATTCGTGCCCGCTGCCGAGCCATACGGCCACACGGTTCGGTCGCCCTGTAGCCCTTGCTCCACGAGACAACCGTCCGAATACCACGAACGTTGTGCCAAACATCCGGGGCCGCCGCCCCGACTTCCTCCCAGACCAACCCCTCAGGCCGCGTCTGACCGGGCCACCGAGCTCGCGACCCTTGCAGCGCCAAGTCACCATCCAAGCCATGCAGAGCTGCGAACCTACGCCATAGAGCCGCCGTTGCATCGCCATCCGAGGCCGCTGTTGGGTAACGTAGTAATTTCAAAAAAATTCCTACGCACACGCAAGATCATGGTGATGCATATCAACGAGAGGGGAGAGTGTTTTAGTCATCTTGCCCATGAGGCACGGTTCGCAAGTACCAAGTGATTCATAATCAAGTGATTCCAGAAGTCCATCAGTATGGAGTTTCTTCATGCGCTTTACACCAATATGACCCAAACGGCAGTGCCACAAATAAGTTGCACTATCATTATCAACTGTGCATCTTTTGGCTTCAACATTATGAATATGTGTATCACTACTATCGAGATTTAATAAAAATAGACCACTCTTCAAGGGTGCATGACCATAAAAGATATTACTCATATAAATAGAACAACTATTATTCTCTGATTTAAATGAATAACCGTCTCGCATCAAACAAGATCCAGATATAATGTTCATGGTCAACGCTGGCACCAAATAACAATTATTCAGGTCTAAAACTAATCCCGAAGGTAGATGTAGAGGTAGCGTGCCCACCGCGATCACATCGACTTTGGAACCATTTCCCACGCGCATCATCACCTCGTCCTTATCCAATCTTCGCTTAATCCGTAGTCCCTGTTTCGAGTTGCAAATGTTAGCAACAGAACCAGTATCAAATACCGAGGTGCTACTGCGAGCATTAGTAAGGTACACATCAATAACATGTATATCACATATACCTTTGTTCACCTTACCATCCTTCTTATCCGCCAAATACTTGGGGCAGTTCCGCTTCCAGTGACCAGTCTGCTTGCAGTAGAAGCACTCAGTCTCAGGCTTAGGTCCAGATTTGGGTTTCTTCTCTTGAGCAGCAACTTATTTGTTGTTCTTCTTGAAGTTTCCCTTCTTCTTCCCTTTACCCTTTTTCTTGAAACTGGTGGTCTTATTGACCATCAACACTTGATGCTCCTTCTTGATTTCTACCTCCGCAGCCTTTAGCATTGCGAAGAGCTCGGGAATAGTCTTGTCCATCCCTTGCATATTATAGTTCATCACGAAGCTCTTGTAGCTTGGTGGCAGTGATTGAAGAATTCTGTCAATGACACTATCATCAGGAAGATTAACTCCAAGTTGAATCAAGTGATTATTATACCCAGACATTTTGAGTATATGTTCACTGACAGAACTATTCTCTTCCATCTTGCAGCTATAGAACTTATTGGAGACTTCATATCTCTCAATCCGGGCATTTGCTTGAAATATTAACTTCAACTCCTGAAACATCTCATATGCTCTATGACGTTCAAAACGTCGTTGAAGTCCCGGTTCTAAGCCGTAAAGCATGGCACATTGAACTATTGAGTAGTCATCAGCTTTGCTCTGCCAGACGTTCTTAACGTCATCAGTTGCATCTGCAGCAGGCCTGGCACCCAGTGGTGCTTCCAGGACGTAATTCTTCTGTGCAGCAATGAGGATAATCCTCAAGTTACGGACCCAGTCCGTGTAATTGCTACCATCATCTTTCAACTTAGCTTTCTCAAGGAACGCATTAAAATTCAACGGAACAACAGCACGAGCCATCTATCTACAAAAAAAATAGACAAGCAAAATAATATCAGGTACTAAGTTCATGATAAATTTAAGTTCAATTAATCATATTACTAAAAAACTCCCACTTAGACATCTCTCTAGTCATCTAAGTGATCACGTGATCCAAATCAACTAAACCATATATCCGATCATCACGTGAGATGGAGTAGTTTTCAATGGTGAACACCACTATGTTGATCATATCTACTATATGATTCACGTTCGACCTTTTGGTCTCCGTGTTCCGAGGCCATATCTGTATATGCTAGGCTCGTCAAGTTTAACCTGAGTATTCCGCGTGTGCAACTGTTTTGCACCCGTTGTATTTGAATGTAGAGCCTATCACACCCGATCATCACGTGGTGTCTCAGCACGAAGAACTTTCGCAACGGTGCATACTCAGGGAGAACACTTCTTGATAATTAGTGAGAGATCATCTTAAAATGCTACCGTCAATCAAAGCAAAATAAGATGCATAAAAGATAAACATCACATGCAATTAATATAAGTGATATGATATGGCCATCATCATCTTGTGCTTGTGATCTCCATCTCCGAAGCACCGTCATGATCACCATCGTCACTGGCGCGACACCTTGATCTCCATCGTAGCATCGTTGTCGTTTCGCCATCTATTGCTTCTACGACTATCGCTACCGCTTAGTGATAAAGTAAAGCATTTACAGGGCGCTTGCATTTCATACAATAAAGCGACAACCATATGGCTCCTGCAAGTTGCCGATAACTCGGTTACAAAACATGATCATTTCATACAATAAAATATAGCATCACGTTTTGACCATATCACATCACAACATGTCCTGCAAAAATAAGTTAGACGTCCTCTACTTTGTTGTTGCAAATTTTACGTGGCTGCTACGGGCTGAGCAAGAACCGTTCTTACCTACGCATCAAAACCACAACGATAGTTCGTCAAGTTAGTGCTGTTTTAACCTTCACACGGACCGGGCGTAGCCACACTCGGTTCAACTAAAGTTGGAGAAACTGACACCCGCCAGCCACCTGTGTGCAAAGCACGTCGGTAGAACCAGTGTCGCGTAAGCGTACGCGTAATGTCGGTCCGGGCCGCTTTATCCAACAATACCGCCGAACCAAAGTATGACATGCTGGTAAGTAGTATGACTTGTATCGCCCACAACTCACTTGTGTTCTACTCGTGCATATAACATCTACACATAAAACCAGGCTCGGATGCCACTGTTGGGTAACGTAGTAATTTCAAAAAATATCCTACGCACACGCAAGATCATGATGTTGCATAACAAAGAGAGGGGAGAGTGTTTTCCACGTACCCTCGTAGACCGAAAGCGGAAGCGTTAGAACAACGTGGTTGATGTAGTCGTACGTCTTCACGGCCCGACCGATCAAGTACCGGAACTACGGCACATCCGAGTTCTAGCACACGTTCAGCTCGATGACGTCCCTCGAACTCCGATCCAGCCGAGCATCGAGGGAGAGTTCTGTCAGACGGCGTGGTGACGATCTTGATGTTCTACCGTCGCAGAGCTTCGCCTAAGCACTGCTACAATATTATCAAGGAGGACTATGGTGGAGGGGGGGCATCGCACATGGCTAAGAGATCAAGAGATCAATTGTTGTGTCTAGAGGTGCCCCCTTGCCCCCGTATATAAAGGAGCAAGGGGGAGGGGGCGGCCGGCCTAGGAGGGGGCGCGCCATGGGGAGTCCTACTCCCACTGGGAGTAGGACTCCCACCTTCCTTGTTGGACTAGGAGCAGGGGGAAGGAAAGGGAGAGGAGAAGGAAAGAGGGGGCCGGCCCCCTTTGCCCTAAACCAATTCGGTTTGGGCCTTGGGGGGGGGGGCGCCCCACACTCCCCTTGCTGCCCTCTATTTCCACTAAGGCCCATGTAGGCCCATTAAGCCCCCCCCCAGGGGGGGGGGGGGTTCCGGTAACCCCCGGTACTCCGCTAAAATCCCGATTTCACCCGGAACATTTCCGACATCCAAATATAGGCTTCCAATATATCAATCTTAATGTCTCGACCATTTTGAGACTCCTCGTCATGTCCGTAATCACATTCGGTACATCAAAACTCATAAACTCATAATATAACTATCATCGAAACCTTAAGCGTGCGGACCCTACGGGTTCGAGAACTATGTAGACATGACCGAGACACATTTCCGATCAATAACCAATAGCGGAACCTAGATGCTCATATTGGCTCCTACATATTCTACGAAGATCTTTATCGATCAAACCGCATAACAACATACGTTGTTCCCATTGTCATCGGTATGTTACTTTCCCGAGATTCAATCGTCGGTATTCCAATACCTAGTTCAATCTCGTTACGGCAAGTCTCTTTACTCGTTACGTAATGCATCATTCCGTAACTAACTCATTAGCTACATTGCTTGCAAGGCTTATAGTGATGTGCATTACCGAGAGGGCCCAAAGATACCTCTCCGACAATCGGAGTGACAAAACCTAATCTCGAAATACGCCAACTCAACATGTACTGATGACCCACAAGTGTAGGGGATATATCGTAGTCCTTTGGATAAGTAAGAGTGTCGAATCCAACGAGGAGCAGAAGGAAATGATAAGCGGTTTTCAGTAAGGTTTTCTCTGCAAGCACTGAAATTGTAGGTAATAGATAGTTTTGTGATAAGATAAATTGTAACGAGCAACAAGTAAATAAAGTAAATAAAGTTTAGCAAGGTGGCCCAATCCTTTATGTAGCAAAGGATAAGCCTGGACAATTTCTAATAATGAGAAAGGAGCTCCCGAGGACACATGGGAATTATCGTCAAGCTAGTTTTCATCATGTTCATATGATTCACGTTCGGTACTTTGATAATTTGGTACGTGGGTGGACCGGTGCTTGGGTACTGCCCTTACTTGGAAAAGCATCCCACTTATGATTAACCCCTATTGCAAGCGTCTGCAACTACAAAAGAAGTATTAAGGTAAACCTAACCACAACATTAAACATATGGATCCAAATCAGCCCCTAACGAAGCAACGCATAAACTAGGGTTTAAGCTTCTGTCACTCTAGCAACCCATCATCTACTTATTACTTCCCAATGCCTTCCTCTAGGCCCAAATAATGGTGAAGTGTCATGTAGTCTACGTTCACATAACACCACTAGAGGAAAAGACAACATACATCTCATCAAAATATCGAACGAATACCAAATTCACATGACTACTAATAGCAAGACTTCACCCATGTCCTCAGGAACAAACGTAACTACTCACAAAGCATATTCATGTTCATAATCGGAGGAGTAATAATATGCATTAAGGATCTGAACATATGATCTTCCATCAAGTAAACCAATTAGCATCAATTACAAGGAGTAATCAACACTACTAGCAACCCACAGGTACCAATTTGTGGTTTTGATACAAGATTGGATACAAGAGATGAACTAGGGTTTTGAGAGGAGATGGTGCTGGTGAAGATGTTGATGGAGATTGACACCCTCCCGATGAGAGGATCGTTGGTGATGACGTTGGTGATGATTTCCCCCTCCCGGAGGGAAGTGTCCCCGGCAGAACAGCTCCGCCGGAGCCCTAGATTGGTTTCGCCTCGTGGCGGTGGAGTTTCATCCCGTAAGCTTTCCCATGATTTTTTCCAGGGTAAAAGTCCTCATATAGCAGAAGATGGACACCGGGGGGCCACCAGGGGGCCCAGGAGACAGGGGGCGCGCACAGTAAGGGGGGGCGCCCCCCCACCCTCCTGGACAGGGTGTGGGCCCCCTGATGTATTTCTTCCACTCAATAATTCTTATTAATTCCAAAAATAGGTTTCATGAAGTTTCAGGATTTTTGGAGTAGTGCAGAATAGGTTTCCAATGTTTGCTCCTTTTCCAGCCAGAATTCCAGCTGCCGGCATTCCCCCTCTTCATGGTAAACCTTGTAAAATAAGGGAGAACAGCCATAAGTATTGAGATATAATGTGAAATAACAGCCCATGATGCAATAAATATTGATATAAAAGCATGATGCAAAATGGACGTATCAACTCCCCCAAGCTTAGACCTCGCTTGTCCTCAAGCAGAAGCCGATATCGAAAAATATGTCCACATGTTTAGAGATAGAGGTGTCGATAAAAATAAAATACGGACATAAGGGCATCATGATCATTCTTATAACAGCAACATATATAGATTTTATCATATGATTTCTTATGCTCAAGTAACAATCAATTCACAATGTCAAGTATGGTTCAATAACTTCGTTGAGGACTAACAAACTATAATCTCAGTCATTGAAGCAATCACAATTTATCATAACATCAGAAAGAGTCAACAATAGAGCTTTTCAGCAAGTTCACATACTCAACTATCTTGTAGTCTTCTATAATTGCTAACACTCACGCAATACCTGTGGTCATGGAGTTTTAGCCGGACACTGAGAAAGATAGGGGCTTATTGTGTTGCCTCCCAACGTATTCACCTTTAGGTGATGTCAACAATAATAGCCTATGCTAACTTACATCCAATTGGATATATATATCATGATCTTTCAAACACGAGGAGCATGCCAAAGGATAAAATGAAAAAGGGAAAGGTGAGGATCACCTTGACTCAAGCATAAAGTAAAAACATAAAGTAAAAGATAGGCCCTTCGCAGAGGGAAGCAGAGGTTGTCATGTGCTTTTAGGGTTGGATGCACAAAATCTTAATGCAAAAGAACGTCACTTTATATTGCCCCTTCTATGTGGACCTTTATTATGCAGTCCGTCGCTTTTATTACTTCCACAACAAGATCGTACAAAGCTTATTTTCTCTGCACTAATAAGTCATGCATATTTAGATAGCAATTTTTATTGCTTGCAACATGACAACTTACTTGAAGGATCTTACTCAATCCATAGGGAGGTATGGTGGACTGATGACCCACAAGTGTAGGGGATCTATTGTCGTCCTTTCGATAAGTAAGAGTGTCGAACCCAATGAGGAGCAGAAGGAAATGATAAGCGGTTTTCAGTAAGGTTTTCTCTGCAAGCACTGAAATTGTAGGTAATAGATAGTTTTGTGATAAGATAAATTGTAACGAGTAACAAGTAAATAAAGTAAATAAAGTGCAGCAAGGTGGCCCAATCCTTTGTGTAGCAAAGGATAAGCCTGGACAATTTCTAATAATGAGAAAGGAGCTCCCGAGCACACATGGGAATTATCGTCAAGCTAGTTTTCATCATGTTCATATGATTCGCGTTCGGTACTTTGATAATTTTGTATGTGGGTGGACCGGTGCTTGGGTACTACCCTTACTTGGACAAGCATCCCACTTATGATTAACCCCTATTGCAAGCGTCTACAACTACAAAAGAAGTACTAAGGTAAACCTAACCACAACATTAAACATATGGATCCAAATCAACCCCTAACGAAGCAACACATAAACTAGGGTTTAAGCTTCTGTCACTCTAGCAACCCATCATCTAATTATTACTTCCCAATGCCTTCCTCTAGGCCCAAATAATGGTGAAGTGTCATGTAGTCGACGTTCACATAACACCACTAGAGGAAAAGACAACATACATCTCATCAAAATATCGAACGAATACCAAATTCACATGACTACTAATAGCAAGACTTCACCCATGTCCTCAGGAACAAACGTAACTACTCACAAAGCATATTCATGTTCATAATCAGAGGAGTAATAATATGCATTAAGGATCTGAACATATGATCTTCCACCAAGTGAACCAATTAGCATCAACTACAAATCAACACTACTAGCAACCCACAGGTACCAATTTGTGGTTTTGATACAAGATTGGATACAAGAGATGAACTAGGGTTTTGAGAGGAGATGGTGCTGGTGAAGATGTTGATGGAGATTGACCCCCTCCCGATGAGAGGATCGTTGGTGATGACGTTGGTGATGATTTCCCCTCCCGGAGGGAAGTGTCCCCGGCAGAAAAGCTCCGCCGGAGCCCTAGATTGGTTCCGCCAAGGTTCCGCCTCGTGGTGGCGGAGTTTCGTCCCGTAAGCTTTCCCACGATTTTTCCAGGGTAAAAGCCCTCATATAGCAGAAGATGGACACCGGGAGGCCACCAGGGGGCCCAGTAGACAGGGGGCGCGCCCAGTAAGGGGGGGGGGCGCCCCCACCCTCCTGGACAGGGTGTGGGACCCCTGATGTATTTCTTCCACTCAATAATTCTTATTAATTCCAAAAATAGGTTTCGTGAAGTTTCAGGATTTTTGGAGCAGTGCATAATAGGTTTCCAATGTTTGCTCCTTTTCCAGCCAGACTTCCAGCTGCCGGCATTCCCCTTCTTCATGGTAAACCTTGTAAATAAGAGAGAATAGCCATAATTATTGAGATATAATGTGTAATAACAGCACATAATGCAATAAATATTGATATAAAAGCATGATGCGAAATGGACGTATCAACTCCCCAAAGCTTAGACCTCGCTTGTCTCAAGCGGAAGCCGATATCGAAAAATATGTCCACATGTTTAGAGATAGAGGTGTCGATAAAAATAAAATACGGACATGAGGGCATCATGATCATTCTTATAACAACAATATAGATTTTATTATATAATTTCTTATGCTCAAGTAACAATCAATTCATAGTGTCAAGTATGGTTCAAAAACTTCATTGAGAACTAACAAACTATAATCTCAGTCATTGAAGCAATTGCAATTTATCATAACATCAGAAAGAGTCAACAATAGAGCTTTTCAGCAAGTTCACATACTCAACTATCTTGTAGTCTTCTATAATTGCTAACACTCGCGCAATACTGGTGGTTATGGAGTTTCAGCCGGACACTAAGAAAGATAGGGGCTTATTGTGTTGCCTCCCGACGTATTCACCTTTAGGTGATGTTAACAATAATAGCCCATGCTAACTTACATCCAGTTGGATATATATATCATGATCTTTCAAACACGAGGAGCTTGCCAAAGGATAAAATGAAAAAGGGAAAGGTGAGGATCACGTTGACTCAAGCATAAAGTAAAAACATAAAGTAAAAGATAGGCCCTTCGCAGAGGGAAGCACAGGTTGTCATGTGCTTTTAGGGTTCAACATGTTTGGAAGGTCAATGACAATATACTTTAACTAAGATGTGAGAAAACATAAACCATTACGTTGTCTTCCTTGTCCAACGTCAACTCTTTTAGCATGTCATACTTAATGAGTGCTCCTAATCATAAAAGGTGTCCAATATAATATATTTATATGTGAACCTCTCTTTCCTTATCACTTCCTATTAATTGCAACGATGACCATAACTATGTTTATCAACTCTCAACAATTTTTAAGCCTCATACTTTCTATATGTGAAGTCATCACTAACCATAAGATGAATATGAACTCTTTTATTCTTTCTACTTTCTCAAGATCATAGCAACATAGCAAAGCCCTTGCCTCAACACTAATCTTTATTATAGATAGCTCACGGACTCGATTACAAAAAGAGATCACAAAGCAAAGCTCAAAACTACTTGATATCAAAAACTTCAATCTACTAGATCAAGATACTACTAAAAGGATCGGACTAAATAAAACGGTAAATATAGGAGTGTGATGGTTATACGATACCGGGGCACCTCCCCCAAGCTTGGCAGTTGCCAAGGGGAGTGCCCATACCCATGTGATTATGTCCTCCGAGGTGGTGAAGTAGGAGTTGCTGATGATGTAGGCTTGTCGTCCATCTTCCAAGGCATAGGCTCTCCATCATAGAAGGATGATCGAGTCTCTGGGATCCTTAAATCTGCAGCCAAACTCATCCTCTTGAATCTATATTCATACTCATAGTTCTGGTTTTGCAGGTTATAGATCTGGGCTTGGAGGTGCTCGATTTTCTCTTGAAGCTTGAAGATGGTCTCCCCAATGACTTTGGCATCCAGCTTGTGGTTGTTGGTGAACTCCGTGATCATCATCTGGTTAGAGCTGAGTCCATGCTCCACCATCCCTTGGCACTTGAAAACTTGCTGCTCCACGGCTTCGAGCTTTGTCTCCACGCTTCCGGTACGCCTTGGTCCCTCCACATCGCGGATGTGCAGCACCCCCTCACGCATCTCAATGGTTTGAGGGTGTTGCAGCACCTCCGCGAGGTAGGGGTTGATAACCCTCTCAAAAAACTTGTCCCTGGGAGCGCTTGGAGACGATATGATGCTCTGGATCTGAAATAGACACAGCTCGAAACGAAAACAGAGGATATTTGCGTGATACGGTGGTCAAAACTTTCGGGAGTATATATAATGAATTTTTATCGACCAAAATACGTAACGTGCAAGAGAAAGGAGTCCAGGAGGCACACGAGGTGCCCACGAGACAGGGGGGCGCGCCCAGTAAGGGTGGGCGCGCCCACCACTCTCGTGGGGGCCTCGTGTCCCTTTTGGACTACTTCGTTCTTTCTAAAATTCTTAAATATTCCAAAACTGATAAAAATTGACATTGGAGTTGTTTTGGAGTCGGTTTACTTACCGTACCACATACCTATTCCTTTTCAGAGTCTGGAACATTCTGGAAAGTGTCCCTTATGTATTCCTCCGGTGTTACGGTTTCAATAATATTAGTTTCAACATTGATAGGATTACCTGAAATATAATGTTTAATTCTTTGACCGTTTACCACCCTCGGACTTGTGCCTTCGAAGTTGTTGATTTTTATGGCACCAGAACGATAGGCCTCCTCGATAACGTAAGGACCTTCCCATTTAGAGAGAAGTTTTCCTGCAAAAAATCTTAAACGAGAGTTGAATAATAACACATAATCTCCTACTTTAAACTCACGCTTTTGTATCCTTTTGTCATGCCAGCGTTTGACTTTTTCTTTGAATAGCTTGGCATTCTCATAGGCTTGAGTTCTCCATTCATCAAGTGAGCTAATATCAAACAACCCCTTCTCACCAGCAAGTGTGAAGTCATAGTTGAGCTCTTTAATAGCCCAATATGCTTTATGTTCAAGTTCAAGAGGTAAATGACACGCTTTTCCATAAACCATCTTATATGGAGACATACCCATAGGATTTTTGTATGCAGTTCTATAGGCCCATAATGCATCATCCAGTTTTTTGGACCAATTCTTTCTAGATCTATTCACAGTCTTTTGTAAAATTAATTTGAGCTCTCTATTGCTCAACTCTACTTGACCACTAGACTGCGGATGATAAGGAGATGCGATTCTATGATTGACATCATACTTAGCAAGCATCTTACGGAAAGCACCATGAATAAAATGTGAACCACCATCAGTCATAAGATATCTAGAGACTCCAAACCTTGGAAAAATAACTTCTTTAAGCATTTTAATAGAAGTGTTATGATCAGCACTACTAGTTGGAATAGCGTCTACCCACTTATAACGTAATCAACAGCAACTAAAATATGTGTGTAACCATTAGAGGCAGGAAAAGGTCCCATATAATCAAAGTCCCAAACATCAAACGGTTCAATAACAAGAGAATAATTCATAGGCATTTCTTGACGTCTACTAATGTTACCTTTTCTTTGACATTCATCACAAGATAAGACAAACTTACGAGCATCTTTGAAGAGAGTAGGCCAATAAAAAACAGATTGTAGTACCTTGTGTGCAGTTCTATCTCCAGCGTGGTGTCCTCCATAAGATTCAGAGTGACACTTGCGTAGGATCTGTTCCTGTTCATGCTCAGGCACACAACGTATATACCATCTACTCCTTCTTTATAAAGGTGTGGATCATCCCAAAAGTAATGTCTTAAATCATAAAAGAACTTTTTCTTTTGCTGGTATGTGAAACTAGGCGGTATAAATTTAGCAACAACGTAATTAGCATAATCACCATACCAAGGAGCAGTACGAGAAGCATTAACGACCACTAATTGTTCATCAAGAAAGCTATCATCAATAGGCAGTGGGTCATCAAGAACATTCTCTAACCTAGACAAGTTGTCTGCAACGGGGTTCTTAGCCCCCTTTCTATCAATAATATGTAAATCTAATTCTTGGAGCAAGAGAACCCATCTAATGAGTCTAGGCTTAGCATCTTTCTTTTCCATAAGGTATTTAATAGCAGCATTATCAGTGTGAATAGTAACTTTGGAATCAACAATATAAGGTCTAAACTTATCACATGCAAACACAACTGCTAAGAACTCTTTTTCAGTAGTAGCATAATTTCTCTGGGCAGTATCAAGAGTCTTACTAGCATACTGGATAACATTCAATTTCTTATCAACTCTTTGTCCTAGAACATCACATACAACATAATCACTAGCATCACACATAATTTCAAAGGGTAAATTCCAATCCGGTGGCTGAACAATAGGTGCAGTGATCAAAGCTTTGTTAAGTATTTCAAATGCTTCTACACAATCATCATCAAAGACAAAAGGAATATCTTTTTGCAATAAATTAGTCAGAGGCCTAGAGATTTTAGAAAGGTCCTTAATGAACCTCCTATAAAAACCGGCATGACCAAGGAAACTTTTTATACCTTTTATGTCCTTGGGACATGGCATATTTTCGATAGCATCAACTTTAGCTTTATCAACTTCAATACCTCTCTCGGAAATCTTGTGCCCCAAGACAATGGCTTCATTAACTATAAAGTGACACTTTTCCCAATTCAGGACGAGACTAGTGTCTTCGCATCTCTGCAAAACTCGATCAAGGTTGCTCAAACAATTATCAAAAGAGGATCCATAAACGGAGAAGTCATCCATGAATACCTCACAAATCTTTTCACAAAAATCAGAGAATATAGCCATCATGCATCTTTGAAAGGTAGCAGGTGCATTACATAAACCAAAAGGCATACGTCTATAAGCAAAAGTACCGAAAGGGCAAGTAAAAGTAGTTTTTGATTGATCCCCCGCTGACACAGGTATTTGAGAGAAACCAGAATAACCATCTATAAAGCAGAAATGTGTGTGTTTGGATAGTCTTTCTAGCATTTGATCAATAAAAGGTAAAGGGTAATGATCTTTCTTAGTAGACTTATTTAATTTATGGAAATCAATTACCATCCTATAACCTGTAATAATTCTTTGCAGGATCAATTCATCTTTATCATTAGGAACAACTGTAATACCTCCCTTTTTAGGAACGCAATGGACAGGGCTTACCCAATCACTATCAGCAACGGGATAGATTATACGTGCCTCAAGGAGCTTTAGTATCTCCTTTCTTACCACTTCTTTCATCTTGGGATTCAGTCATCGTTAAGGATCTCTAACTGGTTTGGCGTCATCCTCCAATTTAATTTTGTGTTGGCATAACGTGGGACTAACGCCCTTAAGATCATCCAGAGTATATCCAATAGCAGCTCGGTGCTTCTTCAGAGTTCTCAATAATCTTTCCTCTTCTTGCTCTGAAAGGTTAGCACTAATAATAACAGGATATATTTTCTTTGCATCAAGATAAGCATACTTAAGATTATCAGGTAATGGTTTGAGTTCAAACACGGGATCACCCTTGGGTGGAGGGGGATCCCCAAGAATTTCAACGGGAAGATTAAATTTCAGCACTGATTCTTGTTTAAGGAACACCTCATCTATTTCCCTTCTTTCCTTCATAAACGTATCATTTTCATGGTCTAGCAAATATTGTTCTAACGGATCAGTAGGAGGCACAACAATGGAAGCAAGACCAATAATCTCATCTTTACTAGGTGGTTCCCTATCATGAGGTTGTCTAAGAAACTTAGCAAAATTAAACTCATGAGACATACCATCTAAGCTAATGGTGATAGTGCCTTTTTCACAATCAATCCTAGCACTAGCTATATTTAAGAAGGGTCTACCAAAAATAATGGGACAAAAATCATCTTGTGGGGAACCAAGAACAAGAAAATCAGCAAGGTATTTAACCTTCCCACATAAGACTTCAACATCTCTAACAATCCCAACTGGTTTAATGTTATCCCTATTAGCAAGCTTAATGGTAACGTCAATGTCTTCTAATTCAACGGGTGCAATGTCATGCATAATATCTTTATATAAGTCATACGGTATTGCACTTGCACTAGCACCCATATCACATAAGCCATGATAACAATGATCTCCTATTTTAACAGAAATAATTGGCATGCCTACGACAGGTCTATGTATCTTAGTATCTGGTCTAGCAATATTAGCAGTTTCATCACAGAAATAAATAACATGCCCATCTAAATCATCATCCAAGAGATCTTTAACCATAGCAATACTAGGTTCAACATTGATTTGCTCAGGAGGTGTACAAGTCCTAGTATTACTCTTACGAACAACAGCCGAAGTTTTAGCATGATCCTTTATCCTAACAGGAAAAGGAGGTTTCTCAACATAAGTAGTAGGAACAATAGGATCACTATAGGTGATAGTCTTTTCTTCAACTGTAATAGGTGCAACTACTTTCACTTCAACAGGAGCATTATATTTAAACCACTTCCCTTTAGGGAGATCAACGTGAGTAGCAAAAGATTCACAGAGAGAAGCTACTATCTCAGAGTCAAGTCCATACTTAGCGCTAAATCCACGAAAAACATCGGTATCCATAAAAGATTTAACACAATCGAACTTAGGTGTCATATCTGACTCCTTACCATCGTTGGAACCCCAATCTTCAGAGTTGCGTTTAACTCTTTCCAATAAGTCCCATTTGAAATCAATAGTGTTCAGCATATAAGAACCAGCACAGGAAGTATCGAGCAGGTTGCGATCATTAAGAGAAAGCCGAGCATAAAATTTTTGAATAATCATATCCCGGGAGAGCTCATGATTGGGGCATGAATATAACATTGACTTAAGCCTCCCCCAAGCTTGAGCGATGCTTTCTCCTTCGTGAGGCCTGAAATTATATATGTAATTACGATCACGATGAACAAGATGCATAGGGTAGAACTTCTGGTGAAATTCCAACTTCAATCGCTTATAATTCCAAGATCTCGTATCATCACATAGCCTATACCATGTAAATGCATCTCCCTTCAAAGATAAAGGGAAGACCTTCCTTTTGACAACATCATCAGGAATACCTGCAAGCTTAAATAATCCACAAACTTCATCCACAAAGATAAGGTGTAAATCGGGATGCAATGTTCCATCTCCTGCAAATGGATTAGCTAGCAGTTTCTCTATCATACCCGAAGGAATCTCAAAGTAAATATTTTCAAAAAGTTCAGTAGGTTGAGGAGCAACTCTTTGCTCTTCTAGTCGAGGTGAAGATACCCCGAACAAGCCCCTCAAAGGATTAGTTTCCATAGTGACAAGTAACAGAAAATTTCAGCACACTATATAAATGTTTCCTTACCAAGTTCCACTCACCAAAAGCGCTACACTCCCCGACAACGGCGCCAGAAAAGAGTCTTGATGACCCACAAGTGTAGGGGATCTATCGTCGTCCTTTCGATAAGTAAGAGTGTCGAACCCAACAAGGAGCAGAAGGAAATGATAAGCGGTTTTCAGTAAGGTTTTCTCTGCAAGCACTGAAATTGTAGGTAATAGATAGTTTTGTGATAAGATAAATTGTAACGAGTAACAAGTAAATGAAGTAAATAAAGTGCAGCAAGGTGGCCCAATCCTTTATGTAGCAAAGGATAAGCCTGGACAATTTCTAATAATGAGAAAGGAGCTCCCGAGGACACATGGGAATTATCGTCAAGCTAGTTTTCGTCATTTTCATATGATTCGCGTTTGGTACTTTGATAATTTGGTATGTGGGTGGACCGGTGCTTGGGCACCGCCCTTACTTGGACAAGCATCCCACTTATGATTAAACCCTATTGCAAGCGTCCGCAACTACAAAGTAAGTATTAAGGTAAACCTAACCACAACATTAAACATATGGATCCAAATCAGCCCCTAACGAAGCAACGCACAAACTAGGGTTTAAGCTTCTGTCACTCTAGCAACCCATCATCTACTTATTACTTCCCAATGCCTTCCTCTAGGCCCAAATAATGGTGAAGTGTCATGTAGTCCACGTTCACATAACACCACTAGAGGAAAAGACAACATACATCTCATCAAAATATCGAACGAATACCAAATTCACATAACTACTAATAGCAAGACTTCACCCATGTCCTCAGGAACAAACGTAACTACTCACAAAGCATATTCATGTTCATAATCAGAGGAGTAATAATATGCATTAAGGATCTGAACATATGATCTTCCACCAAGTGAACCAATTAGCATCAACTACAAGGAGTAATCAACACTACTAGCAACCCACAGGTACCAATTTGTGGTTTTGATACAAGATTGGATACAAGAGATGAACTAGGGTTTTGAGAGGAGATGGTGCTGGTGAAGATGTTGATGGAGATTGACCTCCTCCCGATGAGAGGATCGTTGGTGATGACATTGGTGATGATTTCCCCCTCCCGAAGGGAAGTGTCCCCGGCAGAACAGCTCCGCCGAAGCCCTAGATTAGTTCCGCCAAGGTTTCGCCTCATGGCGGCGGAGTTTCGTCCCGTAAGCTTTCCCACGATTTTTTCCAGGGTAAAAGCCCTCATATAGCCGAAGATGGACACCGGGGGGCCACCAGGGGGCCTAGGAGACAGGGGCGCGCCCCCAACCTCCTGGACAGGGTGTGGGCCCCCTGATGTATTTCTTCCATAGGTTTCGTGGAGTTTCAAGATTTTTGGGGGAGTGTAGAATAGGTTTCCAATGTTTGCTCCTTTTCCAGCCAGAATTCCAGCTGCCGGCATTCCCCCTCTTCATGGTAAACCTTGTAAAATAAGAGAGAATAGCCATAAGTATTGAGATATAATTTGTAATAACAACCCATAATGCAATAAATATTGATATAAAAGCATGATGCAAAATGGACGTATCATGGACTCTCATGGTAAAACTGGGTTTAAGGATATTTGGAAGCACAAGTAGTATCTCTACTTGGTGCAAGGAATTTGGCTAGCATGAGGGGGAAAGGCAAGCTCAACATGTTTGGAAGGTCAATGACAATATACTTTAACTGAGATGTGAGAAAACATAAATCATTACGTTGTCTTCCTTGTCCAACGCCAACTCTTTTAGCATGTCATACTTAATGAGTGCTCCCAATCATAAAAGGTGTCCAAGATAATATATTTATATGTGAACCTCTCTTTCCTTATCACTTCCTATTAATTGCAACGATGACCATAACTACGTTTATCAACTCTCAACAATTTTTAAGCCTCATACTTTCTATATGTGAAGTCATCACTAACCATAAGATCAATATGAACTCTTTTATTCTTTCTACTTCCTCAAGATCATAGCAGCATAGCAAAGCCCTTGACTCAACACTAATCTTTATTATAGATAGCTCACGGACTCGATTACAAAAAGAGATCACAAAGCAAAACTCAAAACTACTTGATATCAAAACTTCAATCTACTAGATCAAGATACTACTAAAAGGATCGAACTAAATAAAACGGTAAAGATAGGAGTGTGATGGTGATAAGATACCGGGGCACCTCCCCCAAGCTTGGCAGTTGCCAAGGGGAGTGCCGTACCCATGTGATTATGTCCTCGGAGGTGGTGAAGTAGGAGTTGCTGATGATGTAGGCTTGTCGTCCATCTTCCAAGGCATAGGCTCTCCATCATAGAAGGATGATCGAGTCTCCGGGATCCTTAAATCTGCAGCCAAACTCATTCTCTTGAATCTATATTCATAATCACAGTTCTGGTTTTGCAGGTCATAGATCTGGGCTTGCAGGTGCTCGATTTTGTCTTGAAGCTTGAAGATGGTCTCCCCAATGACTTTGGCATCCAGCTTGTGGTTGTTGGTGAACTCCGTGATCATCATCTGGTTGGCGCTGAGTCCACGCTCCACCTTCCCTTGGCACTTGAAAACTTGCTGCTCCACGGCTTCGAGCTTTGTCTCCACGCTTCTGGTACGCCTTGGTCCCTCCACATCGCGGATGTGCAGCACCCCCTCATGCATCTCAATGGTTTGACGGTGTTGCAGCACCTCCGCGAGGTAGGGGTTGATAACCCTCTCGAAAAACTTGTCCCTGGGAGCGCTTGGAGACGACATGATGCTCTAGATCTGAAACAGAAACAGCTCGAAACGAAAACAGAGGATATTTGCGTGATACGGTGGTCAAAACCTTTGGGAGTATATATAATCAATTTTTACCGACCAAAATACGTAACGTGCAAGAAAACGGAGTCCGGGAGGGACACGAGGTGTCCACGAGACAGGGGGGCGCGCCCAGTAAGGGTGGGCGCGCCCTCCACTCTCGTGGGGGCCTCGTGTCCCTTTCGGACCACTTCTTTCTTCCTAAAATTCTTAAATATTCCAAAACTGATAAAAATTGCCATTGGAGTTGTTTTGGAGTCGGTTTACTTACCGTACCACATACCTATTCCTTTTCGGAGTCTGGAACGTTCTAGAAAGTGTCCCTTATGTATTCCTCCGGTGTTTTGGTTTCAATAATTTTAGTTTCAACATTGATAGGATTACCTGAAATATAATGTTTAATTCTTTGACCATTTACCACCCTCGGACTTGTGCCTTCGAAGTTGTTGATTTTTATGGCACTAGAACGATAGACCTCCTCGATAACGTAAGGACCTTCCCATTTAGAGAGAAGTTTTCCTGCAAAAAATCTTAAACGAGAGTTGAATAATAACACATAATCTCCTACGTTAAACTCACGCTTTTGTATCCTTTTGTCATGCCAGCGTTTGACTTTTTCTTTGAATAGCTTGGCATTCTCATAAGCCTGGGTTCTCCATTCATCAAGTGAGCTAATATCAAACAACCTCTTCTCACCGGCAAGTTTGAAGTCACAGTTGAGCTCTTTAATAGCCCAATATCCTTATGTTCAAGTTCAAGAGGTAAATGACACGCTTTTCCATAAACCATCTTATAAGGAGACATACCCATAGGATTTTTGTATGCAGTTCTATAGGCCCATAATGCATCATCCAGTTTTTTGGACCAATTCTTTCTAGATCTATTCACAGTCTTTTGTAAAATTAATTTGAGCTCTCTATTGCTCAACTCTACTTGACCACTAGACTGCGGATGATAAGGAGATGCGATTCTATGATTGACATAATACTTAGCAAGCATCTTACGGAAAGCACCATGAATAAAATGTGAACCACCATCAGTCATAAGATATCTAGGGACTCCAAACCTCGGAAAAATAACTTCTTTAAGCATTTTAATAGAAGTGTTATGATCAGCACTACTAGTTGGAATAGCTTCTACCCACTTAGCAACATAATCAACAGCAACTAAAATATGTGTGTAACCATTAGAGGCAGGAAAAGGTCCCATATAATCAAAGCCCCAAACATCAAACGGTTCAATAACAAGAGAATAATTCATAGGCATTTCTTGACGTCTACTAATGTTACCTTTTCTTTGACATTCATCACAAGATAAGACAAACTTACAAGCATCTTTGAGGAGAGTAGGCCAATAAAAAACAGATTGTAGTACCTTGTGTGCAGTTCTATCTCCAGCGTGGTGTCCTCCATAAGATTCAGAGTGACACTTGCGTAGGATCTGTTCCTGTTCATGCTCAGGCACACAACGTATAATAACACCATCTACTCCTTCTTTATAAAGGTGTGGATCATCCCAAAAGTAATGTCTTAAATCATAAAAGAACTTTTTCTTTTGCTGGTATGTGAAACTAGGCGGTATAAATTTAGCAACAATGTAATTAACATAATCACCATACCAAGGAGCAGTACGAGAAGCATTAACGACCGCTAATTGTTCATCAGGAATGCTATCATCAATAGGCAGTGGGTCATCAAGAACATTCTCTAACCTAGACAAGTTATCTGCAACGGGGTTCTCAGCTCCCTTTCTATCAATAATATGTAAGTCAAATTCTTGGAGCAAGAGAACCCATCTAATTAGTCTAGGCTTAACATCTTTCTTTTCCATAAGATATTTAATAGCAGCATGATCAGTGTGAATAGTAACTTTGGAATCAACAATATAAGGTCTAAACTTATCACATGCAAACACAACTGCTAAGAATTCTTTTTCAGTAGTAGCATAATTTCTCTGGGCAGTATCAAGAGTCTTACTAGCATACTGGATAACATTCAATTTCTTATCAACTCTTTGCCCTAGAACATCACCTACAACATAATCACTAGCATCACACATAATTTCAAAAGGTAAATTCCAATCAGGTGGCTGAACAATAGGTGCAGTGATCAAAGCTTTGTTAAGTATTTCAAATGCTTCTACACAATCATCATCAAAGATAAAAGGAATATCTTTTTGCAATAAATTAGTCAGAGGCCTAGAGATTTTAGAAAAGTCCTTAATGAACCTCCTATAAAAACCGGCATGACCAAGGAAACTTCTTATACCTTTTATGTCCTTGGGACATGGCATATTTTCAATAGCATCAACTTTAGCTTTGTCAACTTCAATACCTCTCTTGAAAATCTTGTGCCCCAAGACAATGCCTTCATTAACCATAAAGTGACACTTTTCCCAATTCAGGACGAGACTAGTGTCTTCGCATCTCTGCAAAACTCGATCAAGGTTGCTCAAACAATCATCAAAAGAGGATCCATAAACGGAGAATTCATCCATGAATACCTCAAAAATCTTTTCACAAAAATCAGAGAATATAGCCATCATGCATCTTTGAAAGGTAGCAGGTGCATTACATAAACCAAAAGGCATACGTTTATAAGCAAAAGTACCGAAAGGGCAAGTAAAAGTAGTTTTTGATTGATCCCCCGCTGACACAGGTATTTGAGAGAAACCAGAATAACCATCTAGAAAGCAGAAATGAGTGTGTTTGGATAGTCTTTCTAGCATTTGATCCATAAAAGGTAAAGGGTAATGATCTTTCTTAGTAGCTTTATTTAATTTATGGAAATCAATTACCATCCTATAACCTGTAATAATTCTTTGCGGAATCAATTCATCTCATCATTAGGAACAACGGTAATACCTCCCTTTTTAGGAACGCAATGGAGAGGGCTTACCCAATCACTATCAGCAACGAGATAGATTATACCTGCCTCAAGGAGCTCTAGTATCTCCTTTCTTACCACTTCTTCCATCCTGGGATTCAGTCGTCGTTGAGGATCTCTAACTGGTTTGGCGTCATCCTCCAATTTAATTTTGTGTTGGCATAACGTGGGACTAAAGCCCTTAATATCATCCAGAGTATATCCAATAGCAGCTCGGTGCTTCTTCAGAGTTTTCAATAATCTTTCCTCTTCTTGCTCTGAAAGGTTAGCACTAATAATAACAGGATATATTTTCTTTTCATCAAGATAAGCATACTTAAGATTATCAGGTAATGGTTTGAGTTCAAACACGGGATCACCCTTGGGTGGAGGGGGATCCCCAAGAATTTCAACGGGAATATTATGTTTTAGCACAGGTTCTTGTTTAAGGAACACTTCATCTATTTCCCTTCTTTCCTTCATAAACATATCATTTTCATGGTCTAGCAAATATTGTTCTAACGAGTCAGTAGGAGGCACGACAATGGAAGCAAGACAAATAATCTCATCCTTACTAGGTGGTTCCCTATCACAAGGTTGTCTACGAAACTTAGCAAAATTAAACTCATGAGACATACCATCTAATCCAATGGTGACAGTGTCTTTTCCACAGTCAATTCTTGCACTAGCTGTATTTAAGAAGGGTCTACCAAAAATAATGGGACAAAAATCATCTTGTGGGGAACCAAGAACAAGAAAATCAGTAGGGTATTTAACCTTCCCACACAAGACTTCAACATCTCTAACAATCCCAACTGGTTTAATGGTATCCCTATTAGCAAGGTTAATGGTAACGTCAATGTCTTCTAATTCAACGGGTGCAGTATCATGCATAATTTCTTTATATAAGTCATACGGTATTGCACTAGCACTAGCACCCATATCACATAAACCATGATAATAATGATCTCCTATTATAACAGAAATAACAGGCATGCCTACGACAGGTCTATGTATCTTAGTATCTGGTTTAGCAATATTAGCAGTTTCATCACAGAAATAAATAACATGCCCATCTAAATCATCATCCAAGAGATCTTTAATCATAGCAATACTAGATTCAACATTGATTTGCTCAGGAGGTGTATAAGTCCTAGTATTATTCTTACAAACAACAGTTGAAGTTTTAGCATGATCCTTTATCCTAACAGGAAAAGGAGGTTTCTTAACATAAGTAGTAGGAACAATAGGATCACTATAGGTGATAGTCTTTTCTTCAACTGTAATAGGTGCAACTACTTTCACTTCAACAGGAGGATTATATTTAAACCACTTCTCTTTAGGGAGATCAACGTGAGTAGCAAAAGATTCACAGAAAGAAGCTACTATCTCAGAGTCAAGTCCATACTTAGCGCTAAATCCACGAAAAGCATCGGTATCCATAAAAGATTTAACACAATCGAACTTAGCTGTCATACCTGAGTCCTTACCATCGTCGGAACCCCAATCTTCAGAGTTGCATTTAATTCTTTCCAATAAGTCCCATTTGAAATCAATAGTCTTCAGCATATAAGAACCAGCGCAGGAAGTATCGAGCAGGTTGCGATCATTAAGAGAAAGCCAAGCATAATTTTTTTGAATAATCATTTCCCGGGAGAGATCATTATTGGGGCATGAATATAACATTGATTTAAGCCTCCCCCAAGCTTGAGCGATGCTTTCTCCTTCGCGAGGCCAGAAATTATATATGTAATTATGATCACGATGAACAAGATGCATAGGATAGAACTTCTGGTGAAATTCCAACTTCAATCGCTTATAAATCCAAGATATCGTATCATCACATAGCCTATACCATGTCAATGCATCTCCCTTCAAAGATAAAGGGAAGACCTTTCTTTTGACAACATCATCGGGAATACCTGCAAGCTTAAATAATCCACAAACTTCATCCACAAAGATAAGGTGTAAATCGGGATGCAATGTTCCATCTCCTGCAAATGGATTAGCTAGCAGTTTCTCTATCATACCCGAAGGAATCTCAAAGTAAATATTTTCATAAAGTTCAGTAGGTTGAGGAGCAACTCTTTTCTCTTCTGGTCGGGGTGAAGATAGCCCGAACAAGCCCCTCAAAGGATTAGTTTCCATAGTGACAAGTAACAGAAAATTTTAGCACACTATATAAATGTTTCCTTACCAAGTTCCACTCACCAAAAGCGCTACACTCCCCGGCAACGGCGCCAGAAAAGAGTCTTGATGACCCACAAGTGTAGGGGATCTATCGTAGTCCTTTGGATAAGTAAGAGTGTCGAACCCAACGAGGAGCAGAAGAAAATGATAAACGGTTTTCAGTAAGGTTTTCTCTGCAAGCACTGAAATTGTAGGTAATAGATAAATTGTAACGAGTAACAAGTAAATAAAGTAAATAAAGTGCAGCAAGGTGGCCAAATCCTTTATGTAGCAAAGGATAAGCCTGGACAATTTCTAATAATGAGAAAGGAGCTCCCGATGACACATGGGAATTATCGTCAAGCTAGTTTTCATCACATTCAGTACTTTGATAATTTGATATGTGGGTGGACCGGTGCTTGGGTACTGCCCTTACTTGGACAAGCATCCCACTTAGGATTCCAAGGAGGTTCCTTCAAGAAGGTAACGGCATAAATGTCAGCACTGCCCGCTCCGACGGAGCTTGGGTTTTCACCTGGAATCACATAACAATTGTGACAGTAGATGGATGTATCTCCATGATGAGGCCTTCAAGAAGATACGCGACGCTCAAGAGCGCCGCCATCATCAGCACCTACCAGAGAAGGTGCAAGACTTCCGTCCGGAGAACAACAATTGTGCAAGGAGCATTGCAGCCAACCACCAAACCCACCTGCATGATGCAACAGGGCACCGCACCGTGCACGCCTCCAGTACGGCAGTACCGGCCGGAGACCAATCTCCACGACCATCGTAGCACATACATGTTATGCTGATCTCCAACGTGTGGGCCCAACGGCCCACCGGGCCCTTAGATCCGCGCCCTAATCGGGGGCGCTCAACCCGCTATAGTTGATGGGCCCTTGTGACCCGCGCTATATAAACAGAGGTGGGGGGCTGGGGCACGACCGACGAAGTTCACCACCGCCACAAACCCCACCGATAATCCCTACCGATCTAGGGTTAGCGCGATGCTCACGAGAAGCACTCCACCGCCGTCATCTTTCTGTCATCGCCGTCGTGACCATCTCACCATGATGGCCTCTGGTTTGAGTTCATCATCCCAAGGAGAAGGTAGGACTACCGGATCTAATCTAGCCTAGTGATCCAAGAGTCTAACAATGGTATCAGCCGAAAAGAAATCAAAGAAAAAGAAATCCCCTTCCCTGGATCCCGAACCTCCCATGGCAAAGTGAATCTCCGAAGAAGGGCCTCGGGCCTTGCCGGCAAAGAGCGCCGCCGCAAGGCCGCGCCAGTTCCTCTCGATTCGAACGGGCATCGGCAAGCTGAGCCGTTCGGACGAAGAACAACCCCGCGAGGGGCAAAGTACACCGCAGCCAAATCGCTCGACGGCGGTGCGCTCACCGCAAGGGGGGACACACAGCCGGTGAGGGGGATGGCCCAGATGCCGCTGTATCCGCCAAAGAGTGCTCCGCCGTCGTAGTAAACAAAGTGGAGCAGAGGGGGGCTCGAGCGCTCGTCTCTCTCTCTCTCTCTCTCTCTCTCTCTCTGTTGCTGGACTTGGAGGGTGAAATGGAGGAAGGAAAGGAAAGGGATAAGGGAAACGGCTCACGCGGCACGGCTTGCCGTCATCGCCAACGGCCGGGGCGCAGCTGCGTCTCCCTCTCTGCCACTAGATTCGGTGGGTGGGGGAGAACAGGATGAAGGAGAAAGAAACAGCGGCGCGACGCGGTGGACGTTGCCGTCGCCGGCACCCTGGCGCGACGCGGTGGCGCTCGACGCCGGTCGCCGGTGGCCGGCATAGCCCTTGCCACTGCCATGGACAGAGCTGTCGCGAGAGAGGGAGGAGAGCGGCGTGCAAGGGGGAAATGAGCGAGCGTTTCGCCGGTGGCCGAGTCGCTAGCTGGTTTTGATCCAGCGATCGGCGCGCTCGACAGTCAGATCTGATCTGACGGCCATGAGCAAACCCTAGATCGCGCTGGGCTTTTGGGCCGAAAGTGAGCCGACTGGGCTCAGGTCGCCAGCCGCCGTGGGCGCGATGGGCCGAAGCCGCAGCCGCGCGCTGGGCCGAGGCCGCAGCTTAGCCGCGCGCGCTAGGCTGTGCTGCCGCTAGTTTTTTGTCTTTTCAGAGAATAGAAATTTTTTCAAAAAGAAATGTTCATGAATTTTTATATAGAAAATAATAAAGTTCATAATTTTTTATTTGGTCAAAGAAAAGTTTCTGTAAAGAGTAAAAAGTTCACGAATTTCTATTCATGTTTTTCCGTTGCATAAATAATTCATAGTGCTCTTTTACAAAGAAAATAAAAGTTTATATAGAATTGATTTTTAAGAGCATGTTAAAGTAATTATTGAAATGAATATGATTATGTTATTTTTTATGACCAACGTTGTTAATAACATGATCATGTTTTATTATTGAAATTAAAGGTGCATTTATTTCTAATATTTTACCCAAAGGTAATATAGATTTAATTGCATGGACAATTATATGTTTAATTTGACCAACATTAGATTAATGCATATGATTGTTATACTGATCTCACTTAAATTGTGATTTCAGGAGGATTCCACTTGGTGAGTTGCCTAAAAGATGTTCCGACACTCAAAGGTGACAACTACACTGAGTGGAGGAAAAAAGTAGACCTGACATTTATCTGTGCTGAGATGGACTGGGTTGTGGACACTCCACAGCCGGTCAGACCTACAGAGCCAATCAGAGAGGCCACTGATGATGATGTTGCGTGGGATAAAAAAGGGGGGGGGGGGGTTTATGCTCCGGTGGAGATGTTATATTTCATCGAAAACCAAAAATGGGTCAATGAAAAAAAATGCATGAAATTTATAAAAAATACAATTGAGAACGTCATCATGGCTCAACTGCAGAGTGCATTTCTGTAAGGGAGTTGCTTACAAAGATAAAGAACCAGTTCACTGGTTCTTCAAAGAATTGCAAAGTGCCCCGGCTAGCAGTCCGTTCTTGAAGCACAATTCAGAGCCTGGATCATCGGATAGGCTGCGAGACAAGAAGTTGTATCGCAGCAAAGGATACTGAGCGGCGCAAGGCAAGCTAAGGATAGCACACAATTTATTTTCTGGCTGAAAGTTGGGCACGCTTTCTCCCTTTTTTTTCTAATATAAGAATTTTCCATTCTTCAGTTATGGCGAATAATAGGGGCGCTTCGTGCCAGTAGACCGCGTCGCCTGCAGGCAAAACCAGTAGTGCGTCGGTCCACAAACCACATGTTCTCGTCACACAAAAGTCACATGCATCATTTTATTTTATTTTAAAAATACTAAATGCGTATATTATGACAAAATATTTTTACTTTTTTAAAGTGTCCACCACACATTTAAACAAATGTAAATGCAGTGTAAATAGATGTTGGCTGAACTTCTAGAAAATCTTTGTACCATTTAAAAAATCTGTACTATGTGATATTTCAGAAAACTATTCACACATTGCAGACCAATGTATGCGACATTAAAAAATGTTATTCAATATTTAGAAAGTTCATGTAATTCATAAATGTTTCATAACATTCAAAAAAGTAAAACAAATATTGCATTGTATAAAAGAATTAATTTTCTTTCATACAAAATAAATGATTCAAGGTGTATTTTTCAAAAAAATAAACTTTTTGGAAGAATATTCATAAAAATTATTTTACAAAATGTTAATTATGTATTTAGAAATGTTAAATATATATAGTAAAATGTTCTATATGTATAAAGAAAACTTGCGATGTGTAAGAAAAAAAATTGGAAACCAAAATCAATATTTTAAAGACAGTAATCATGTATTTGTAGAATATTAAACATTTATAAAAGACATGTTTCTGATGTACACAAAAATTATATAATGCAGATAAATAATATAGAAATGTGTTAAAAACCAAAGAAAACCGAAGAAAGGAAAAAAATAAACAAATAAAACTGAGGAGAAAAGGGGAAAAAGGAAAAGGGAGGAAAAATGAAGAAAAACAAAAAATACCTGAAGAAAATAGTGGAAAGCGGAAAACAAATCATGCTACAGTATTCGGCCAGCCCAGTAGAAGCCCTGCAGTCACGCACATGATAGTGGTCTTCTTTTGAGGATTATATGATAGTGGTCTCTTGGTACAAATCACATACCTCTGTCACTATATTGGGCCGGCGTAGTTCGAGCGAATTTTTCGATCAAGTTTATAAAGAAAATAGCAACATACACAATACCAAAAAAGCAAGCCCAGCGCAACAAACAACACATGCCAGAAAGAAAGAAAGAAAAAACACGAGTCTGAGAGCAAAAATCAATGGCCAAGAAATTGACTGACCCAAATTTAAATTTCAGGTAACTTACAAGGAGCTAAAGTGCAAATTTTCATACTAGAAGATATTTATTGTGTTGCTGAGAAGATTGGTTGCAATATATTATTTTGATGGCATTTGATTGGTTATAAAATTCAGTTATATACCAGAATGAACACTAAAAGCACATATGACTTATTGTATTTGATTGTTACATAATTGAAAGAAATGAAATTAATTTCTTTTCTAGAATATGCACAAACATGTGTATCATATATTCATAGAAGATGGCCGGGACAACGCCTTTCAATACAATTCTACACCGAAAGGTTAGCACCACATCCACCACGACAACACCAGCACACTACTTGCCTTGTGCAAACTCAAGCCATAAATGGCGAAGAAGAAGAGCACACGCGCCGTGTCACATCCGTATCCAACACCTTAGAGCACGACCTACAAACCAAACTAGACTGACGCACCCTCCACTTTTAGCACCTAGGATATCAACAAGTAGATAGCTCCTGCTACCCTGACTTGAGCAACACATCTCAAAAAAGGCGCTGAAGGTGGAGTATATTGCGCCATGGATGCATGCCCACGACAACAACCAACACGTAACAAGGCGCCCCAAGTCTCGCCGCCGAGGGAAACATGGCAACCCACATCAGCTGCTCCTCCAGAAGATATCCCAAGCACCCACGCAGCGGTTCCCAGGAGAGGACAGCGCATCGCCTTCAAGAAATAAAGTAATGGGGTTGACGTAGTGAGATGCATAAATATTGAGAGATACTAAAATCATTTACACTGATGTTGGTAGGAAAAGAGATAGCGGGGTTGACAATGTAGCATGTGTGATTAGTTTGACACTAGTCGCCAACCCGTGCATTCGCACGGGCTAGAATGAGAATGTTTATCTTTGAGCAATGTTTTTTGCGGGAATCCTGTATTAGTAGTAAACCATGATTTTTTAGTTACTTAATAGTCGCACCATAGCGGCAACATTAATATTCATAGAAGGCTTAACATGGCTTCCCATGTATCCATTTATTCCGGTGCACATACTAATAGGTTTATAGTGATTCTAAAAGTATCTCACGCTTTGAAAATTGGTGTCTTAATTTAATCCGCTTGTGCACGTTGCATAAGACACTTAGCTTTAGTGTATAACTTTAATTTTGGTTGAACTCTAGGATAGAAAATTATCGTTTTGTCCCGGGGAGATTAATTCTTGTTGCACATCTATATTTCATAAATTACGTTTTCTATTTGCAGTTTTAGCAGTGTGTATAATGAAGTATGACGTATGACTTATGCTTATCTATATCTCGTCGCTGTAAAACTAATATTTAGTTCTATTCTACATTATTGTCTGGTGTACCTTATGGGTAGGCAATGCAGATTATTGGTGGATGTACTTATTTTGAACGGTCATGGGTTTCAATGCCCAATTGATCTAATTAGATTGTTATTTTGTAATGTAAACAAACATATAATTGGACTTGAACATTATATGTGACTCTAGCGCAAGGGGTAGAGACCTCGGAGAGCACTGTACTTTTCGATGATCTCAAGGTGTGCTAGCTTGTGTACTGTGATATTTTTGTAGGCGGGGAGAGCAGATGGCCAGTGGAGAATTGCATCTTACTTATTTTTGTAATGGTGTTGCATACTTAGTCTTTTTTAGCTTCATATGCTCTCTCTCTCTCATAGCAAAACGGGTGAACTGAATTCTTCAGGCACTCAACATATACACCTACCATCTGCTCTTGACTAAGAGGCATATTAGTAACTTTATGACACAGATGGAAAGGGATTAACACCAAAGTATATGTGTAAAGAAAATAATTTGACACTCCCCATATATGCTATATTACATCCTTTAAAAAAAATATCCATCAATCTGGCACTTATCGTTCGAGGTCTTGATGCTCCACAGGCTTCTGAAATTCTTTGGTCACCGATTGTTTATCAACACCGCTGTGGAACTTGTATTATAAAAAACATGCAAATACACCAAAAAAGCTTACATGGTTACACTTTTTGTGCTGAATGTGCAACATGAATGTTTTTAATGGTATTTTACGAATGCGCCACATATGCGAGTTATTGTAATCTTTCTCTTATGTCTTGATTCCTTGAATATTGATTCATCTTTATCCTCACTACCATCAGAATGTACAACAAATATGTGTTATTTGTTCTAGTCTTTTTGTTGCTGTTGATAATTAGTTTATCATTGGTGACTTCTTTCTACAAAAACATGACCAAACTTGTGTTAACTACTGTAAAATAATGATTATAAATATAATTTGGTATGCAATAGATACTAAAAAGCATAGAGCAGCATAGTAGAAAAGTCCGGTGCATGTTAAAAATTTGCTTTTGATCTCTTTCATCACCCAAGTACTGGACCTGCTTTTCCTCTTTCTTTTTACAAAACGTTCATCAACTTGCAGTATTGGAAAATCATTTTCGGAGCCAATAAAAGAGATTCCATACACAATTTTACATATATCCAATGTGAACTGATATATCAATCTCTATCCATGTACTTTCTGGAATTTTTTTGTCTCCTTGTTCACATCATCATTATCTTTATGTATCACGAATCTTCAGATTGCGTGTTAACTTGATGTTCCACTCAGGTCACACATCTCTAGGTTAAGTTTGTACCAAAGTTTTAAATAGCGCGCTAAGGCTCTTAGCGGCGGACCTCTTCTAAATGCTATAGCGTGCTATAGCAGTGCTATAGCGCGCTATTTAAAATATTTGCTCTTGTGTTTGGACAGAAGATCCTTAGCGCAGGACCTTTTCTAAATGCTATAGCGTGCTATAACGGAGTTATAGGGAGTTATAGCGCGCTATTTAAAACCATGGTTTGTACCTATACATAGTACAACATATATGGGTCGATGCAGAATAAATTACTACCTAGTAAATCTTCTGGCCATTTTTCCTCTGGAAAGAGTTTAAATTTTAGGAAATGTGAAGCTTGCTATTATTAGGATATATTTTAGAGATTATATATCTCATGCGGAAGAGAATAAGCATCTTGTCGCCTTCAACTGGATGGTAATTTAGAGCAGATGTTACCTCAAAATTGTATGTCATGCAGTCCAAACCATTCTATCTATGACATGAGATTGGACCAATGTTCTTTGCTGTTGAGCTTATTGGCGTGCCATAGGCTAATTGAATTGAAGTATAATAACACACCTTTGTTTTAGACCTATATTACAGAAAACAAAGAAAGCAAAACTTTTATATCACAGATCAAATGGACATGAATTTTTAAGATTATTCGAGGTGCAAGTCAAAAAGTATGGAGTACAACAATTGAATTAAATTTTGGTTTTCCTGTTAGTGTAAGCAATACAAACTGCATGCGTACTCTCACAACATGATTCAAAAACAGTACAGAAAACCGGTAGAAAATATTTGGACAGAAGATGCTTTCCTAATCCGAATCAAATAGTGCAGTTTGTATCGATTCAAGTATAAATCAGGAAAATAATACAATACCTGTACTTAAACTTTTTTTAACACATGGTTGCGACAGGCACGACATGATAAAGAGCCATATCATTTGCCTCTCTCATCTCACACATGACACTCAGTTTTTTTCCATGTCACCAAAAGGGGAAGAGTCTTTTTATCAGTAAGATTGAAAAAAATACATCCATATAATTGATGACAGAAAGGCCTAGTCCAACCTTCTAGCAAACAAACAATTACCGTAACCACAACTGGGTATAATTTAAGAACCATGAAAAGTCAGAATAAGAAAAACTTAAGCAACAGGGAGAAAATGGTACACACTTCGGTAGAATTGGAGAGGAGCGGCATGGAGCACTTGTGCTGTTTGCTTAAACTGCTGGAGCCTGCACTCCTGGATCTCCGCCAATGAGAATACTGATCCATTGAATGCTTAGAGAATGACTCAAGTTTTGGTCCGGGCTTGGCTTTACTTTAACTGAGATGATCCGTCGAGCTGCGACGTACTTTGTAGTGAAAGGTATCGGCAAAAACTGAATCCATTTGCTCCCTGCTGCGTTGTTGCCTGAATCAATCTCCATGCATAAAGCTAGCTTTTGAAATAAAATTAGTCAACCTGCAATAATACACTCCAAAATACATAAGCAGAATCCATCTATGGCAGAAGCCAAATAATGATCTGTGTACGTGCATGCACAGTACGTGAATCAATCAGATAGCTGCCATGTAGTTGCTTGTTTTCCCGCATCTGACCAGTTCAAAAAGTAGTCGAATTAGCTTACATAGATGCGTGCTCGCTGGAAAGAAGTACGCTTGTTGCGTCGGTGAGGTCAGACTGTGCCACCAGTTCAGCAGAGTCAGAATTTGGAACTCTTCTTCAGCAACCAAAGACATCCTAGAGAGAGGGACATGTTCGACATGGATGAGGAGATTGAATCAGAGGCCTCCAACAAAGGGATACACGACATCAGATATTGGTGTGATTCAATGGTTTAGAACCTACAGGAGGATCACATCAATGCATCCATGTATGGAAAACCTATAAGTAGCCATCTATGTACTCCCAGTCTGTAGGATGTTCTAGATCAAAGCAGCGCATGATTTGAATTTGAAGAGGAGACAGGAGAGCATGGTTACCTGAGATCAGCGGGATTTGTGTCGGAGCGGAGTAGAGGAACATGCAAGAAAAAATTGCAGAATATACTGCGGGATCTCGTTATACTGCGGCCGATCTAGAAGAGGAACTTATATTTGAGGCAGTAAGATCTTGATCAACTGGATCGATGCTGCCAAACTCGTGTTCTTCAGGGTGGAGAGAGATGAGATCATGATCAACTGGATCAATGCGGCCAAACTCGTTTGCTTCTGGTTGGAGAGAGATGATGGTTTCCCGTTCCAACTCGAAAGAGAGAGTATGGAGAGAGGACGGGTTAGTGGAGAGAAAGATGGATACGGGGGAGAGAGAGAAGAGAGAGAGAGAGATCAGGGCACGGGGAAGAAAGAAAACTATTAAGAGATAAAGGAACATGTTTCCATCGGGAGAGAGAGAATTAAGGAGTTGTACAATATAAGGGAACATGGCTGCGTAAGCTGCTAGGATTTTATTTTAGTTACAAACAGAAGATTTGTGGACCTTTTAAAAGTTTTTTTGAGAATTATACAATACAAATTTTTTTCAATGAAGGATTTCGTGAGTCGATCTACACCATAATAACTCGGCCCCATCAGATTAACGGCTCCTAATTACTGATTAACGTGAGAATTTCTATGAAGTCCGTAATTAGTATAGGTATAGATAGATATATGTGTGTATGTTGAGGAAAAAAATTAGAAATAGGGAAGATATACCATAGGGCAGGATTTGGGGGAAAAGGAATGTTCTTTTTTCGAAACGGGGGCAAAATATTTGCCTCATCCATTAATTAAGCAGAAGAGAGTTGACCGGTTAATTGATGGAAAACCGAGCGAAAACCATCACAAGCCGCTGAGCAGCACACACTGGATACCCCATACATACTCTCCAACAAGGGCATCATCGAGACAACACACATGCGTCATCATCATCACTTCTCCCCAAGTAGGCCTCATCGCCAACCCTAAAACACTGAGCAAACGACTCCTACTTCGTCGTAGGCAATCATCGACCCAACCCACACTGAAGAGGCCATGCGGAGCCACATGAAGACCCATGCCAGAAGTCAGCCACTTGCGGCAAGACATCGCAGCTCCAACTATGACGGAGAACTACGAAGAAGAACTAGGCAAGGTTGGAGCCGTGGAGGATCACCGAACGGACCACCCGTTGCCCGTCATCCTATACCACACGAGCCTGCCACAACAGCTTTGACTTCACCGTGACAAATAATCGAGGCAATCCCACGGGCACGCCTGAGAAGAATCGACTACCTCAACCTATGCCACGTCTCCGACCTCACTCACACCCATTATTGTTCCCATAGAATCCTCGACGCAAAAACTGACACCATCCACTAGTCTTGCATGCCGATATGTCCAGCTCCAAAGATGAAGCCCCCTCAAGGGAAAACGACACCAAGGTGACGGCATCGTCCGATCACCCGGGATCAAAGGTTTCCCCTAGAGCTGCACCATCGACTGGATCCATGCGAGGGGGGTGCAACAGCAAAGAAGCAATGCCTCCAAGAAGGCCAATGATAGCCATAGCCACCGCCATAGCTAGTCATGGCACAAGGCCGAGACAGGGTTTTCACCCAAGCTCCGAGCACACCCTCGACCGCACATCAATCCGCACCAACGCCAGCAAGCCCACCTATCACCATCACCACCAATGGACCTACCCGTGGACGAAGAAGCACCAAAAAACCACCGCAGTCGGCCGCACCACGTGGATACTACCGGCGGCCAAACTCTGGCACGAGGCGCCAAATCCATCAACTGTCGACCGGATGAAGGACCACCGGACGCAGTGCGAGTCGTCATGCCCTACCAAGCACCATGCCAGCAAGGGGTAGAGGAGCGCTGCCTGAGGCAAGGAGCCACGATGGATCCAGGCCGTAGTCATGGATCAACGCGTCAACGTGCACCATGAACACCACCAAGCACCCGCTGGAGACTAGATCTAAAACGCCCACACTACCGTAGCCCCAACGGGAGGAGGAAATGGCCAGCCGCCACCGAGCCGCGCAGGCTTTGCCCAGGTGACGTCCACAGGTGGCGGCGAGGTGAGGAGTGGAGGGTCTTCACTGGCAGCGGCTAGGCTTCGCCCCCTGGATATGACAAGTTAGGGCAACTCCAACGGGGTGACCCAAACGGACATCGATTTTGTCCGTTTTTCGTCCGTTTGGGTCGCCCGTCCGCTCGTCCATATCCGCTTTCTTAAATGGGTCAGCCGGTGCGCCCAACGGAGGCAGACGCATTTTTTGTCATGTCCGCCTCGACATTCCAACGAACACATAGCAGGCAGGGAGGTTGACGAGCCCGCCACAGCGGAGCACGGGCGCCGGAGGACCGGAGGAGGACGAGCCCGCCTGTCCTCTGCTACTGTTGTGCGAGCACGGGCGCCGGAGGACGACAAGCCCGCCCGTCCTCTGCTGCTGCTGTGCGGGGAGCGGGCATGCCGGGAGCGTGGGGAGTGGGCATGCCGGGAGCGCAGGGAGCGGGCACGGCTGGGCGCGGCGGAGCACGGCCGGGCGCGGCCAGGAGCGCGGCCAGGAGCTCGACAAGGCGAGGCGAGGCCGGGACAAGCGCGGGCGAGGCGAGCGTGGGGCAGGGCGAGCGCCGGCGCGGGGAGGCGAGGCCGAGGGTGAGGGCGGGGGAAGGCGAGGCCGGCGTCTTCCTGTGCGGTAGCGACGTCATCGACTTGCAGCTAGCTAGCTAGCACACGCGGCGGACAGCTCGGCCGGCGGCGCCGGCGGCTAGCTAGCTAGCTAGCTACCCACCGAGCAGCTCCAACGAGCAGCTCCTGCTGCCTGCTAGCTCGCGACGGAGGCCAAAGCGGTCGGCGGCGGGCCGCTGTGGGGTTGATGGGAGAAAGAAAGAAAAAGAGGAGAGAGACGGGGGTGGGATGGATAGGTGGCCTCTCGCTGACAGATGGGTCAGCGCTCGCATGCAGCGGACGGAGACGAGCGAGGAGGCCACAGAAAACGTCCGCTTTACGTCCGTCGCGGAGCGAAATGTGACCCAAATTTGAGTCGGATATGGGTCCAAGCGTACGCGAAACGGACAGCAGGCAAACGCTGTGTCCGTTTGGGTCGTCCCGTTGAACTAAGTTTTGCGTCCGGATGACCCAAACGGATAAAATGAATCACCCCATTGAAGTTGCTCTTAGTGCTCCGATAATTTAGCAATTTATTTGGCTGAAGCATATTTGAGGACTGACTTCACAGACGATTCAATTCAGTCAGTCGGGCTTGTCGTATACCCACGAAACGAAAACGTCGTGATCAATTTCCATAAAAAAGTCATCTACTTTGACTCAAGTTGAGCACTGAGAGCGACTTGAGACCATGTGCAAGTGATGAAAGGTCAAATCTCAAAAACAGGCGTTCATCCAATACTAGCCCTTCCTCTGCATCAAGCTTAATCAACGAGCGCATCATCAAGACAACACGCATGCATCATCATCATCAGTTCTCCCCTAGTAGGCCTCATCGCCAACCCTAAAACACTGAGCAAACAATTCCTACTTCGTCGTATGCAATCATCGACCCAACCCACACTGAAGAGGCCATGCAGAGCCACATGAAGACCAATGCCAGAACTTAGCCACTTGCGGCAGGACATCGCAGCTCCAACTATGACGAAGAACTGCGAAGAAGAACTAGGCAAGGTTGGAGCCTTGGAGGATCACCGAATGGACCACCCGTTGCCCGTCATCGTATACCACACGGGCCTGCCACAACAGCTTCGACTTCACCGCGATAAATAGCCGAGGCAATCCCACAGGCACGCCCGAGAAGAATCGACTATCTCAACCTATGCCACGTCTCTGACCTCACTCACCCCCATTATTGTTCCCATAGAATCCTCGACACAAAAACGGACGCCATGCACTAGTCTCGCATGCCGATGTCCAGCTCCAAAGATGAAGCCCCCTAAAGGGAAAACGACACCAAGGTGCTGGCATCATCCGATCACCCGGGATCAAGGGTTTCCCCTGGAGCTGCACCATCGACTGGATCCATGCGGAAGGGGTGCAACATCAAAGAAGCAATGCCTCCAAGAAGGTCAATGATAGCCACAACCACCGCCATCTCTAGTCACGGCACAAGGCCGAGACAGGGTTTTCACCCAAGCTCCAAGCACACCCTCGACCGCACATCGATCCACACCAACGCCAGCAAGACCACCCATCACCATCACTGAAAGGATCGAGATGGGCCTAGAGGGGGGGGGGGTTTGAATAGGTACAACTACAAATTTTAATTATTACTTAGCAATCTTAGGCAATAGTGAGGAATATGAAGGTGAGCCTAACAGTTGCAAGTGAGTACTAAATACTAAGCAAGTAACCCAAGCACATAAGTAAGCAAGCACAATATGATGTAAGTAAATGCAAAGAGACAAGTAACCACAAGTAGAGAGTTAGGGTTAGGGATAACCGCAACTCCGGGAGACGAGGATGTATGCCGATGTTCACTTCCTTGGAGGGAAGCTAGTCACCGTTAGAGTGGTGGATGTTACCATGAAGGCACACCAACGCCACGAAGGCTCACCCTATTCTCCCTTTGAGACAACACCACGGAGGCGTTTCTCAACCACTAATGGTAGACCTTGGGGTGATCTCCAAACGCTTACAAACTTTCCGGGGGTAATCACAACGGTTGATACCTCTCCGAAAGACTCCTATCGCCTAGGAGTCTCCAACCTCCAAGAGTAATAAGAACGATGGGAAAAGCTCAAGACTTGCTCAAATCACAAATTCCTTTGGTGCAAAGAAGGGGAAGGAGTGGATCTATCACTTGATTGGAGAACTTCTCTCAAATGCTCCTAGAACACTTGTGAATCTAGGATTTGGTGTAGGTGGTAGAGAGAGAGAGTGAGGAGTGTTCTTGGCAAGTTCAAAGTGAATGGTCAACCTTATCCCGTGGAAGGGAAAGGTATATATATATATAGTAGATGTGGAAAGGTGACCGTTTGGGAAACATAAGTGCACAGGATAGGTCGGACGTCCGGACAACATCGGACGTCCGGCGGTACAAATAAGTCTGGACGTCCGACAGTCATCGGACGACCGACCACTGTGAATATGTGAGCCACGTACTAGCACACAGGACACGAACGTCCGAGACAGGCCGGACATCCAGAGCCCGGACGACCAGAGAGCCCGGAAATCCGTAAATACGGTTCTGTTGTGAAAGTACCGGACGTTCGAGACCCGCCGGACGACCAGAGGTCGGACGTCCAGAGAGTACCGGAAATCCGCTAATATCATTCTGTAAAGGAACACCAGACGACCGGAGGGAGCCGGACGTCCGTAGAGCACCGGACGACCGGAGACAGAAATAGGAGCTGTGGATTTTGAGCAAGTCTTTCACTAGATCCAACGATCCCCTCTTAATAGTGCGGGATCCCTATACTCAAGAACAAACCATAAACGAAGTCCATGTCTTGTACCTTCATTCTTGAGTTATATGATTTTTGTCCCTAGTCATGATCCACACACACGGTCTTTGGGACATAACCTTGAGATATACTTGATAAACATGATTAGTCCCTAACATACATGTTGTCATCAATATCAAAATATGATTAAGGGCATGATTGCACTTTCAATCTCCCCCTTTTTGGTAGTTGATGACAACATATATGCACACACATAATAAAAGTAGTAATCGAAAGGATTTGTTGTGGAGCTCAATAATCAAGGAACGAGCTCCCCCTCAATATGATACCATAGAGACTAAGCATGAAGAGGGCTCCCCCTCAAAATGATATCAATGCAATTAAATCAAGAGGTAAGCTCAATATAGACTTATAACTCATAGCATAGAACATAAGGTTCGACAATCTCATACATAAGTTCATACAAGCTAATCCACAAACATAGCAATGAGTTCAATTACATGCATAGTCTACTCCCCCTTGGCATCAAATATCCAAAAAAGAATTAAGACGACAAGGGGAAAACAGAACAGCATCGGAGATCATCCTCATCATCATCATCATGAGCATCACTGCCACTCGCCTCGTCAAAGAAATCGGCCCACTCAGGACCCGAAGGGAAACCAAAATCAGAAGGAGGCTCGTCAGGAAGGCGTTCGTCATCACTTACATCATACACTCCGGAGTCTCTCAAACAAGCCTTCAGAGCGTTCTTGGAAGTGACGATGCGAGTGACAACAACGTGATGTTGGGAGCAATGGAAAGTGAACATCTTCATCATAGCAGAGTGAGCCTTCCCAAGAAAATGAGCAATGCGCCCAAAAGGTGCAGAACTGGAAGGAGAACGGGCAGCATGAGAAGGAACACTAGCAGCGGTGCGACGAGCAGTAGCAGTAGGAGGAGGAACATAATCAGCTGCCATGTGAGCTGGAATGACCCATCGCTCATGCACGTGAGTGCGGACAAGGGGAAAAGGAGCTACGCTCTCGATAAAAGCCTGAATAAAGGGGGCATGAGGAAAAGCCCTCTTGTGCTGGAAGCTAGCAAGGCGGATCTCATTCGATAGAAAGTGTGGAACATTGATCTTCCCTTTGGGAGATGCAAAGAGGCGATGCATGAGATCAGTGCAATAGCTGCTGCAAGAGCCTTTGTCACCCATCTTGGAATAGATGGTGCAGATGACACACTGATATATGATGTTGAAAGGGAAGCGCCAAATGGAGACTTGGTTCAGACCCTTTTGTTTTTCAATGTCAGACAAAATTAGTATAGGTTTAAGAAAATCCTCACAGACCTCAATGCCCTTGGGCCTGTGGTTGGGATCATCCTTGTGGATTTTGAACCCGGTGTCAGGAAATCCAAGGGCAGTGGCAAACTGAGCATAAGATGTTGTGAGTGCGGTGTCTGAGGTCATCCATTTGACAGTGTTATCCAGACCAAAATAACAAGTGGCATAGAATTGATGAATGACAGCATGATTGAAATCATGTTGAAATGCAAATGGAGCAGCTAGATTGGATGACTCAATGAGCTCAATGGCTCCCGGATATTTCTCCGGATGAGTGCGAATATGCTCTAAATCAATGCAGACATGGAGTGACAAGCCTTTAGGAAGGACAATAGTGGTAAAGATGTCGCCTTGGACATTAGTGCGAAAACGACTATCCTGAGAATCCCTAGCAACAGTAAACTGATCAACATCGCGACGCAATTTAAGATAAGAACTGGTGGGAACCACGTTGAAACGCTTAACATGGCGGCCAAGTGGTAATGGCGGCTCAAGTGAGATATGACAAGCATCACCGTGGGGTTGCACCGGAGGAGGAGGAGGCTGAAAGGTTGGACGACGAGTGCCCGACTTGGGTGCAGAGACACGAACACCAACAAACGGGGCCGGTTCCACCTCCTCAAGTTCATCCTCAAAGTCCGACCCCTCCAAGGAGGAGTCGATAGACGAGCTGGGTGGACGGGCGCCACGCTTCCGAGGACCAGCCTGCTCCTGGGAGTCATCGGAGCCACCACGACGAGACGAACGAGCCGGCCCACCGGTGACTTGCTTGCGTGCAGAGCTCTTCATCTTAGGAATCACGACCTAGGGGAGAGGGAAGACACAAATCAACACCCCACCATAGATCGAGGAATCGATGCATGAGGGAGAGAAGATAGGGCCTACCTTGAAGTGAGGAACACGGAGGGAACCAACGACCGGAAAAGAGAGAGGTCGCCGGGGCTTGAGCGAAGGCCAAGCAGGACAGCAGAAACCGCGGCGAGGGGCGAGGCCACGTTGCGGATCCCGAGCAGAGAGGATCTCCGGCGAGGGCCACGGCGGTGTGTGGCCGCGGCGAGGAACCACAGGACTAGAGCGGCGGCGGTGGGGAACAGGGAGGAAGTGGATAAGGGTAGCAGTTCCGAAAACCTACCGCGCACTATATATAGTAGCTGGTGAAAAATGGCTGGACGACTGGAACCCACGGACGTCCGGGGCCAAGAGACCAGAAAGTATTTTACGGACATCCAGAGAGGTCGGACGACCGGGCAGAGTTTATCAGAGAAGATTTTATGGACGTCCAGTGATCCACGGACGTCCGGCGCCAGAATTTGAGAGAGGACTAGGTGAGCTACTGATTATGATGAGGAGATGATGTATACGTTCATAGTAAGAATTTCTTATGGAGTAACAAGTACCCTATCCCAAACAATAATAATTATATATCACTCCAATATTGTTCTAATGATACTAGTGGTGGCGATTGCCACCATGTATGAGTATACGTGACATGACACGGAAAGATTTGAACTTTGAGTGCATAATCACTACTCCATCATGGAAAGCACCATAGTTGTCATGGTAGCTTTGAGAGTGTTTGTTCGGTTTATGCATTTCATAGGATGAGGATACTCATGAGTTGAGTGTCTCCCCCTACATACATTCCTACATCAAGACAAGACATTAGTTTTATGCATGAATGGGTACTAGATTTCACATAATATTGTCAAGCTCCAAGATACCAAGTTCACGCCTAAGTCGACAAAACCTTGCTTCATCCAATGGTCTGGTGAAAATATCCGCCAGTTGCAAATCTGTACCAATGTGATCAATGTGAATATCACCCTTCTCAACATGATCTCTCAAGAAGTGATATCTAATATCAATGTGCTTGGTGCAGAGATGATCCTTGGGGTTCTCAGCAATGTTGATGGCACTTTCATTATCACATAGAAGAGGCACATGTCTGTAGGTGATACCGTAATCCTTCAAAGTTTGCCTCATCCATAATAACTGAGTTGCACAACTAGCGGCATCAATGTATTCAACTTCTGCGGTAGAGAGGGCAATGCAATTCTGTTTCTTCGAAGACCAACTTACCAAGGAGCGTCCAAGAAACTAACATGCACCGGATGTGGACTTATGATCCACTTTGTCTCCATCCCAATCCGCATCCGTGTACCCAATGAGATCAAACTTAGCATCCTTGGGGTACCATAGACCCAACTTTGGGGTGTGAACAAGGTATCTAAGAATATGCTTAACCGCCTTATGATGACTTTCCTTAGGGAAAGCTTGAAATCTAGCACACATGCATACACTAAACATAATGTCTGGTCTAGATGCACAAAGATAAAGCAACGAACCAATCATAGAGTGGTATTTAGATGGGTCGAAAGGAATACCGTTTGCGTCTTCAGTGAGTGTTATTTTGGTTGGCATGGGTGTCTTGCATGGACTAGCATCAGACATACCAAACTTCTCTAGAATATCCTTGAGGTATTTTACTTGAGACAAGAAAATTCCTTCTTGAAATTGTTGAATTTGAAATCCGAGGAAGAACTTCAAATCCGCATTGAGTGACATTTCAAAATTCTTGGTCATTGAATCCGCAAACTTCTTGCACAAATGAATGTTAGGAGAACAAAAAATGATATCATCTACATAGATTTGGCATAAGATCAAATCACCCTTATCCCTCTTAGTAAAAAGAGTGGTCGATCACCCCTCTCACAAAACCATCATCGAGTAGAAACTTCTTTAAATGATCATACCAAGCACGAGGTGCTTGTTTGAGGCCATACAAAGCCTTATGAAGTTTGTACACATAGTCTTTGTGATCGGGATCAACGAACCCAGGTGGTTGTGACACATATACTTCTTCTTGTAGAGGACCGTTAAGGAAAGCACTCTTCACATCCATTTGATGTAATGTAAAACCATTGAAAGCGGCATAAGCAAGTAAGATGCGAATGGATTCAAGACGGGCAACTGGGGCAAAGGTCTCACCAAAGTCCAAACCTTCAACTTGTGAGTACCCTTGCGCCACTAACCTTGCCTTGTTGCGGATGATTACACCATTCTCATCTTGTTTGTTCTTGAAAATCCATTTTGTTCCAATGACGCTGTGCTCGGTAGGTGGCCTCTTGACTAATGACCACACTTGGTTGCGTTCAAAACTGTTCAACTCTTCTTGCATAGCAACTAGCCAATCGTTGTCCATCAATGCATCTTGTACCTTGATGGGTTCAATACTTCCGATATGCCGGTGAGAATTTTGTCAACATCAACGCGACCGGCCACTCAAGGCATGATAGACGTAAGGCTTTCACGAGGTTCAACTTCATGTCCATCATCCACGTCCTCAACATATGGATCATTAATGTGTGGAGGAAGATCTTCTTGTTCATATTGCATTTGTTGAGGTTCATCATCAATGATTGGACTTTCTTGTTCTTGCACTTGATGATGATCTTGTTCTTGAAGATTACCATGAAGAGGAACTTGATCATCTTCTTCTACTTGGGCTAAAGGCATTGGTTGAACACTAGGAGCTTGTGATGGTATGGGTGTTGAAGTAGTTTGATGTTGTGTGAGACTTCCATCTTCTTCTTCATCATCATGAGGTTCTTGTTCCATAGGAAGAAGTGCACCAACACCCATGGTCAAAATGTCTTGAGAAGAATCTTCTTCACCTGCATCACTTAGATCAACTTGCTCCCCATGGGAGCCATTAAATTCATCAAACACCACATCACAAGTTTCTACAATACATCCATTGGATTTGTTGTAGACTCTATAGGCGTGAGACTTTGATCCATAGCCAACAAATATACCCTCAATTGTTTTGGATTGAAATTTTCCTAACCGTTCTCTTTTGTTGAGGATGAAACATTTGCACCCAAATACACGAAAGTACTTGACATTTGGCTTGTTCCCAGTTAGAAGCTCATATGGAGTCTTTTCCAATATAGTGCGGAGGAAGAGCCGGTTTGATGCATGGCATGCGGTGTTGACAGCTTCGGCCCAAAAACTATGTGGTGACTTGTATTCATCCAACATGGACCTTGCCATCTCTACAAGTGTACGGTTCTTCCTTTCGGCTACACCATTTTGCTGAGGAGTGTATGGAGTTGAATATTGATGCTCAATCCCTTCATCACTAAGGAATTCTTCCAAGGTATAGTTCTTGAACTCAGAGCCATTGTCACTTCTTATTGCCAGGATTTCTTTGTCAAACTTGCGTTGGGCTTGCTTGGCAAAATCAATGAAGGTGATCTTGGTTTCGTCCTTGGACTTGAGGAATAACACCCATGTATATCTTGAGTAATCATCAACAATGACAAGCCCATACTTTTTCCCACCAAGACTATCCCATGAAGGAGGCCCAAAAAGATCCACATGAAGGAGCTCCAGGGGCCTTGAAGTAGATACTATGTTCTTGGGTGGGTGCTTTGATTGATGTTGCTTCCCGGCTATGCATGCACTACACACATGATCTTTCTCAAAAGAGACATTGGTTAGTCCAAGGACGTGATTCCCCTTTAAGAGATCTTGAAGATTTCTCATGCCGACATGGGCTAGCCGGCGATGCCATAGCCACCCCTTGTCAGCCTTGGCCATTAGACAAGTTGCATGGAATGTGCTCTCTTTCGAGAAATCAACCGTGTAAAGGTTGCCATCCAACTCTCCAACAAAGGCCACTTCGAGAGTATCTCTCTTAAAGACTTTCACATCCGTTAGTCCAAAGAGTGTATCATAACCAACAGAAGCCAATTGGCGAACATAAAGCAAGTGGTATTTAAGGGATTGGACAAGCATGACATTTGCAAGCGACATGTCATTTGTGATAGCCACCTTTCCCAACCTGAGTACCTGTCCTTTTGAACCTCCACCAAACATAATGCTCATGAATGGTTGAATAGGTTCCATGAAATCGTAGAGCAATTTGCTATCTCCGGTCATATGATTTGTACATCCACTATCAATCACCCATTTCACTCCACCGGAGAAGTCAACCTACACACAGTTAAGGCTTGGTTAGAGGCACCCATTTTGCAATGGGACCTCTCAAGTTAGTCACGAGGGTCTTAGGGACCCAAATAGCATAAAAGCGGAATGCATTTCGAGGACCAACAAATTTTGCAAAGACTTCTCCATCCTTAGTCTTACGAAGTACATAGGATGGAGGCATGAACTCTTTAGGCTTGTTGAGAGTGGGCATGCCCTCTGTGGCCTTCCCACTCACAACCTTACCTTTCTCCTTGTGCCCTTCTCTTACAAATGTTTCTTTTAGAGGAGTTGTGCACTTTTTAGAGAACGTCTTCTTCTTGCTTGTGCTTGGGTCAAACCCAAGTCCCTCTTTGGCAACCACTTCATTGTGTTGGCTCAATGTCTCATCAAGATTCTTTTGCCCTTGAGCACATGTCATGAGACCTTTCTCGATTTGAGCCTTGAGAAAAAGATTTTCCTCAAGAATAGACACTAGATCACTACTAGAGTTAGTAGTACAAGCATCAACATTGATAATAGGGTAAGAGTAAGCCTTGGCTAGAGTTTCAAGATAAGTAAGTTTGAGCGTTTCAAAACTCTTTGTAAGAACGGTGAGCTCTCCTTCCTTAGTCTTGAGAGACACGGATAGAAGCTCACAATCCTTAGAGAGAGAAGAATGAGACTTCACAAGCTTACTTTTATCATTCATTAACTCTTCGCAAGAGTCAATAGCCTTTTTCAAGGAGGCAAGATCATTAGTATGAACATCAATATTTTCACCAAATTTTAAGCATAGTTCATCATTTCGTGCTTCCTCATATTGGACTTTCCGCTCAAGGATTTCACATTTTTCCTTTTCCTCGGTAATGAGGGTTTCGAGTTCCTTAATGGTGATGGTGTGCTTACTCACCATCTCCATAAGCATGCGAAACATAGTGAGCTTCTTTCCTTTGAGGGAACACATGAACTTATTAAGTTTAGCAAGCATAGGATCATCTAGATCATCATCCTCATAGCTATCCTCCGCATCAAGATACTCATCACTAGGAGTAGAAGAAGTGAAAAGAGGAGGATTTGATCGTGGAGTTACCTTGACCTTGTCAGGAGAGCTTTGGTTCTCTCCATCTTCTATCACGGCCTTTGCCGTTAGGCACTTGTGAGCGTTGCCCTTGTAATCTTTCATGTAGTTGTAGGTGACCACGTCACCACTCTTGTTTACTAACCTCAGGGTGTTTTGAGAGTCTTGAGCAACTCCGGCAACGCCACTAACATCATCCGAGTCGGATTCTTCTGGAGCAACCATTGCTTTTACATCTCTCTTCTTAAGCTTGGAGTTCAAAGGATTTGGCAACTTCTTGGGAAAGGTATTGGGAAACCTTGGTTTATCTTCTCTTTTCTCATAAGGGCACTCGTTGGAGAAGTGATTGGTTTCTTCACAGTTGTAGCATTTTCTTACTTTCTTCTTTTGAAATCTTCCCTTGAATTTTCCCGCGCTAAACTTCTTGACAAAAAGAGCCATGTATTCATATGAAAGGCCCTCGTCGGATTCAATCTCATCACAATCTCCATCATCATCATCATCTTCTTCTTCTTCACTTTGTTCATCTTCACATACATGCTTGGCCTTCAATGCAAGATTGATCTTTGATGATGGGGAACCATGCATGGCAAGATGTTTTGTGGCATTAGCCTTTGACTCTTCAAATAGTTGAAAGGTGGATACGGTGTCATCTGTAGTCACTTCCTTGAAGGTATGGTGTTGTCTTATGTCCCACACCATTTGATGGTGATATGGAGCAAGAGCATGAAGCAACTTATCCACAAGGAACCTCTTAGTCATGTTGAATCCATCCTGTCTCTTGTCACACTCACATGACTCAATATCGGCAGTGAGAGTCATGAGACGCTCATGGAGTTGATTGGGGGTTTCACCTTTCTCCATACAAAAGTTTTGCAATTGCCCCTTGGCAATTTCATATTGAGCACTCCGGAGGGTAGAAGTGCCAGTCTTGGATCGTATAACACTTTCCCATAGTTCCTTGGCACTTGTGATGTGTATGAACGACCTCCTTTGCTTTTCATCCATACCTCTCCTTATACACATGATTGCAGTGTCATTGAGGTTCTTGTCATATATTTCTCTTGGTGTGGGGTTCTTTGGATCAACCACATGATAGCCATACTCCAAGATCTCCAGCATCTCATCGTTTCCATGTCGAAGATGATCCTGCATAGCAACTCTCCACAAAGCAAAATCGGAAGTGGCACTAAGTAAAGGAGGTTTGCCTTGAGGATTATATCTTGGTTTCTCAACCTGAGGTCTTGCATAAAGCCAAGGAACACTGGCGTGTTCATTGCTAGGAGGTTGTTGACCAAGTGATGGAGTAGGCACAGTTGGCCTCGAAGCAGCACCACCCAAGAGTGGTGCAAGCACCGTGGACAACGTGGCTAATCTCATTTGTACCAAGGCCTCAAGAGAAGCATCATGCTCCTCTTTTTGCTTAGCAAGGGCCCGTTCTAGATCCTCTGACGTAAAGGACTTGACTTCAGAGGAAGCCTCGCCTTTATCCTTAGGATCTACAACCAGGGGAGTCCCATCCGGGTTCATCTCGCTCTAGGGCCGTTAAGCCACAAGAATAGAGCACGAGGCTCTGATACCAATTGAAAGGATCGAGATGGACCTAGAGAGGGGGTGAATAGGTACAACTACAAATTTTAATTATTACTTAGAAATTTTAGGCAATAGTGCGAAATATGAAGGTGAGCCTAACAGTTGCAAGTGAGTACTAAATACTAAGCAAGTAACCCAAGCACATAAGTAAGCAAGCACAATATGATGTAAGTAAATGCAAAGAGACAAGTAACCACAGGTAGAGAGTTAGGGTTAGGGATAACCGCAACTCCGGGAGACGAGGAGGTATGCCGATGTTCGCTTCCTTTGAGGGAAGCTAGTCATCGTTAGAGAGGTGGATGTTACCACGAAGGCACACCAACGCCACGAAGGCTCACCCTATTCTCCCTTTGAGACAACACCACGGAGGCGTTTCTCAACCACTAATGGTAGACCTTGGGGTGATCTCCAAACCCCTTACAAACTTTTCGGGGGTAATCACAACAGTTGATTCCTCTCCGAAAGATGCCTAGGAGTCTCCAACCTCCAAGAGTAATAAGAACGATGGGAAAAGCTCAAGACTTGCTCAAATCACAAATTCCTTTGGTGCAAAGAAGGGGAAGGAGTGGATCTATCACTTGATTGGAGAACTTATCTCAAATGCTCCAAGAACACTTGTGAATCTAGGATTTGGTGTAGGTGGTAGAGAGAGAGAGAGAGTGAGGAGTGTTCTTGGCAAGTTCAAAGTGAATGGTCAACCTTATCCCGTGGAAGGGAAAGGTATATATATATAGTATATGTGGAAAGGTGACCGTTTGGGAAACATAAGTGCACAGGATAGGTCGGACGTCCGGACAACATCGGACGTCCGGTGGTACAAATAAGTCCGGACGTCCGACAGTCATCAGACGACCAGCCACTGTGAATATGTGAGGCACGTACCAGCACACAAGACACGGACGTCCGAGACGGGCCGGACATCCGGAGCCCGGACAACCGGAGAGCCCGGAAATCCGTAAATACGGTTCTGTTGTGAAAGTACCGGATGTCCGAGACCTGCCGGACGACCAAAGGTCGGACGTCCGGAGAGAACCAGAAATCCGCTAATATCATTCTGTAAAGGAACACCGGACGACCGGAGGGAGCCGGACGTCCGTAGAGCACCGGACGACCGGAGATAGAAATAGGAGCTGTGGATTTTGAGAAAGTCTTTCACTAGATCCAACGATCCCCTCTTAATAGTGTGGGATCCCTATACTCAAGAACAAACCATAAACGAAGTCCATGTCTTGTACCTTCATTCTTGAGTTATATGATTTTTATCCCTAGTCATGATCCATACACACGGTCTTTGGGACATAACCCTGAGATATACTTGATAAACATGATTAGTCCCTAACATACATGTTGTCATCAATATCAAAATATGATTAAGGGCATGATTGCACTTTCAATCTCCCCCTTTTTGGTAGTTGATGACAACATATATGCACACACATAAAAAAATTCCTCAAGAATGCAATTCCCCTTTTTGGGAGCAAGGACACGGATGACAATTGGATCAAGCGCAAATTCCTCAAGGCAATGATGCCTTACCACAAGGCCATGTCCTCCATCATTCGTCAACGGCCGGACTTCCACACCTTGTCCTCAAGTGAAGTGTTGGATGAGTTTGTGGCTATGAGCATCTTGGACAAGACCGCCGACAATGCGGTGCTTCGCTCCCAAAGAACAAAGAAGCCCAACCTTGCTTTGAAGGCCAAGGTCATTGTGGAGGAAGAGGACAAAGAGGAAGAATAGGAGAGCAACCTCGAAGATACAAAATATGCCTATCATGAACACATGGCTCTTGCTTCAAGGCAATTTTGGAGCAAGAAGAACTCAAGGCCCAACTTCAACAAGAACAATTCAAGTGGCGCCAAGGGCAAGCAACGCATGAGGACTTGCTTTAGTTGTGGCAATGTGAGCCACTTTGTTGCGGAATGCCCGTATGAGAAGAGGGAAGACAATGGTGGCAAGCTCATCCGAAAGGATAAGGCCAAATCTTTCCCCAACAAGAACAACTTCACCAAGAAGACTCCTCCTAGGGCATTGGTGGTACAAGAAGAGTACAATGAGGATGATGATGATGAAGAAGATAGTGAGTCGGTTGCCATGGCCTCCGTTGCCATTGCATCAACTACTCGGGTGTCTCTCTTTGATTCACCCAATGAGAATATCACCGCCAAGTGCCTCATGGCTAAAGCCACCAACAAGGTAACCCCCAACATCAAAACTACCATCATTAATAATCCTTCATTGACGGATTGCATTGATGAACATGAGGGATCTAGTGTGGAGGAGAATGAGTTTGAGTCCTTTATGGGTAAACTCAAGGGTAAATCCAAGAAGCACTTCGTTGCTCTCTTGGAACAACTTGGTGAAGCCAATGTCATAATTGAGGCTCACGAAGAAACCATCTCTAAGATGGAGGGGCATAGTCGTGACTATGCAGATGAGATTTCGGATCTTTCTAATGCTCTTGAGGAAGAGCATGGTCTTCGTTTGGCTCTTGAGGAGTCATACAACGATGACCATGCTAAACTAAAGAAAGATCTTGATCATGCTCTTGTTGTGTCTCGTGTGCTAAATTCTGAGAAAGCCGAACTTGGGATTGATCTTGCTAGACTCAAGGAGGAGTTTGATATACTTGACAAGGCTCACAAGGTCTTGAAGGGTATTCATGCTAACCTTAAAGAGTCACATGATCAACTCCAAGTGAAGCTAACCAAGGAGAAAGCCACTTTTCCTCATATGGTTTTAATTGATAATGCAAATGCTACTAACCCTTGTTGTGAGCATGAGCATCTTATTAAGGAGAATGCTAAGTTGAAGGAGCAACTTGAGAAAGGCCTTGTGTCGTGCATACAAGGTGAGAAGAACCTCAACGACCTTTTGAGTAATCAAAAGGAAGTGGTTGCCAAGGAGGGGATTGGGTTCGCACCCAAGCCCAAGAACAAGAAGAAGAATGACAAGACCAAACAACCTCCTCCTCTCAAGCAAACTTTTGTGAAGGAAGGAGAGGGTGCTCCCAAGGAGAAGAAGAACTATGCGAAGGGTGGTGATATCAAGAAAGGCAATGCCACCCCTTCCAACAAAGCCGACGACTTTAATCCTTCTTATGTGTTGTGTCGTGCTAGTGATGGGCATGTCTATGCCAAATTTGTTGGTTCTCCTTATGAGTGCATTGAATGGTCTATTTGGGTTCCTAAGACCCTGTCACTAACATCAAAGGACCCATTACAAAATAGGTACCTAAAACCAAGCATTGATCTCTTGTAGGTGTTTGCTTCCGGTGGGGGATCATGGTTGCTCGATAGTGGAGCTACAAATCATATGACCGGAAGCAAGGACTTGGTGGTGGACGTTCACAAGATTCCATCCATGCCCACCAATGTTGAGTGGGTGATGCCTCGTCTTCTAAGGTATTGGGACTTGGCAAGGTTGTCATTTCTCATGATCTCACGATCGAGAAGGTCATGCTTGTTGAGTCCCTTGCATACAATTTACTTTCCGTTCGTCAACTTGCAATCATGGGCTTTGCCACCTTCTTTGATATTGATACTGTGGCCCTCTTCTGGAGCAAGACTCTTAAAGTAGCCTTTGTTGGGCATGTCGAAAATGGTCTATATGTGATTAACTTCTCGGAGCGACCCACTAAGACCGCGACATGCCTAATGGCTAAAGTTGACGTGGGATGGCTTTGGCATCCCCATTTAGCCCATGTTAATATGAGATCTTTGCAAAGTCTTCTCAAGGGGGACCATGTCCGTGGACTAACAAATGTTAGTTTTGCCAAAGCTCGTGCTTGCAGTGCTTGTATCGAAGGAAAGCTACTCCCTCCGTCCCAAAATAACTGTCTTAAGCTTAGTACAACTTTGTACTAGAGCTAGTACAAATATGAGACACTTATTTTGTGACGGAGGGAGTACATGAGAAGGCTCACCCTCCCACAACTATCATTTACTCAAAGAGGCCTTTGGAGCTCCTTCACTTGGATCTCTTTGGGCCTCCATCCTTTGATAGTCTTGGGGGTAGAAAGTATTGCTTGGTGATTGTGGATGACTATTCAAGATACACTTGGGTATTTTTCTTCAAGAGGAAGAGCGAGACCCAACAAACCGTCATCGACTTTGCAAATGAAGCTCAACGTCAACACAATGCAAAGATCTTGACCATAAGAAGTGACAACGGCTCCGAGTTCAAGAACTACACCTTGGATGAGTTTTTGAGTGATGAGGGAATATTCCGCACCTTATACCCCTCAACAAAATGGTGTAGCGGAGAGGAAGAACCGGACGTTGATGGATGCGGCAAGGACCATGATGGCGGAGTTCAAGTCTCCATACAACTTTTGGGCCGAAGCCATCAACACCGCATGTCATGCATCTAATCAGCTCTACCTCCGCAAAGGCTTGAACAAGACTCCTTACGAGATACTCACCAGCAACAAGCCCAACCTCAAGTACTTTCGGGTGTTCGAGTGTAAGTGTTTCATTCTCAAGAAATGTGTCCGTTTGTCTAAATTTGAGGCTAGAGCTTATGAGGGCATATTTGTTGGTTATGCTACAAACTCTCATGCTTACCATGTTCTCAATAAGTCCACATGACTTATTGAGGAAACGTGTAACGTGGAGTTTGATGAGAATAACGGCTCCCAAGTGGAGCAAAGTGGTACTTGTGATGTAGGTGATGAAATTCCTCCTCAAGCCATAAGAAGAATGGGTGTTGGTCACATCCTACCCATTGAGGAACCCCTTGTGGCCGAAGGAGAAGGACAATGTTCCACTCAAGTGGAACCATCACCAACTCAAGACCCACATGCTTCCGAAGAACAAAATGAAGGCCCTCAACCTCATGAACAAGACCAAGGGGAAGATCAATCTCAAGATGGTGATGAATCACCAAGTGATGCCCAAGGTCAAGTTCTCCCCTTCGAGCAAGTTCAAGATCACGAGCAAGCTCAAGATCAAGAACAAGCCCAAGACGGCGCTCAAGATGATCATGTTACCCCTCCTCATTTCACATACAAGGAGGAATTAGAGCGTCGTGCCGCGAAGATTGCTTCCAAGCTCACCACCAAAGGTCACCTCATGGAGAATGTGGTTGGAAGCCTAAGAAAGGGGGTAAGCACTCGTAGACAATTAGCAAACTATTGTGAACATCATGCGTTTGTCTCTTGTGTGGAACCCCAAAAGGTCTATGAGGCGCTCGAAGATCCGGATTGGCTCAATGCCATGCATGAAGAACTCAACAACTTCGAGTACAACAAAGTGTGGAGATTGGTGCCAAGGCCGTCGGGGAATCACAACGTCATTGGAACCAAGTGGATATTCAAGAACAAGCAATATTCTCATGGGACCATCGTTCGCAACAAGGCAAGATTGGTGGCACAAGGCTACTCCCAAGTCGAGGGTATCGACTACGGTGAAACCTTTGCTCCCGTTGCTCGCCTTGAATCCATTCGTTTGTTGATTGCATATGCTTCTCGTCACAAATTTAAGTTGCAACAAATGGATGTTAAAAGTGCTTTTATTAATGGTCCTATTAATGAGTTGGTATACGTCAAGCAACCCCCCGGGTTCGAGGATCCCTACTTTCCCGATCATGTGTATCAACTCGATAAGGCACTCTATGGCCTTAAACAAGCCCCACGTGCATGGTATGACCACCTTACCGAGTTGTTACAAGACCGTGGATTTGAAGTTGGGCTAATCGACCCCACTCTTTTTACTAAGAAGTTCAAAGGGGAGTTGTTTGTATGCCAACTATATGTTGATGATATTATCTTTGGTTCCCCTAACAAAGCTTTCAATGAGGAATTTGCCGCTCTCATGACCTCCAAGTTCAAGAAGTCTTCGACGGGAGAGTTGAAGTTCTTCCTTGGTTTTGATATCAAGCAAAGAAGAAAAGGTACCTTCATCAACCAAGCCAAATACACTCAAGACATGTTAAAAAGATTCAAGCTAAGTGATGTCAAGCCGGCTTCTACTCCAATGCCTACCAAGTGCCAACTTAACAGTGATCCCAATGGTAAAGCGGTGGATCAAAAGGTATATCGCGCCATGATAGGCTCCTTGCTTTACCTTTGTGCATCTAGACCGGATATAATATTGAGTGTGGGAATATGTGCACGGTTTCAAGCCGCACTGAAGGAAAGCCACTATGTGGCGGTCATGCGAATCTTTCGATATTTGGCTCATACCCCAAATTTTGGCTTATGGTACCCAAGAGGAGCAAACTTCAAGCTTGAAGGATATACGGATTCCGACTGGGCGGGAGACAAAGTGGATAGGAAGTCAACTTCCGGAGGGTGCCAATTTCTGGGTTGCTCTTTGGTGAGTTGGTCTTCCAAGAAGCAAAGTTGTGTGTCTCTCTCGTCCACCGAAGCGGAATATGTTGGGGAACGTAGTAATTTCAAAATTTTCCTACGCACACGCAAGATCATGGTGATGCATAGCAACGAGAGGGGAGAGTGTTGTCCACGTACCCTCGTAGACCGAAAGCAGAAGCGTTAGAACAATGTGGTTGATGTAGTCGTACATCTTCACGGCCCGACCGATCAAGCATCGAAACTACGGCACCTCCGAGTTCTAGCACACGTTCAGCTCGATGACGATCCCCGGACTCTGATCCAGCAGAATGTCAGGGAAGAGTTCCATCAGCACGATGGCGTGGTGACGATCTTGATGTTCTACCATCGCAGGGCTTCGCCTAAGCACTGCTACAATATTATCGAGGACTATGGTGGAGGGGGGCACCGCACACGGCTAAGAGATCAAGAGATCAATTGTTGTGTCTATGTGGTGCCCCCCTGCCCCCGTATATAAAGGATCAAGGGGTGGGAGGGGGCAGCCGGCCTAGGAGGGGGCACGCCATGGGGAGTCCTACTCCCACCGGGAGTAGGACTCCTCCTTCCCTTGTTGGAGTAGGAGAGAAGGAAAGAGGGGGAGAGGAAGAAGGAAAAGGGGGCTGCGCCCCTTATCCAATTCGGACCAGAAGGGGGGCGCAGGCCTCCTTCCTTTTGGCCTCTCTCCTCTATTCTCGTATGGCCCAATAAGGCCCATATATTCCCCGGCGAATTCCCGTAACTCTCCGGTACTCCGAAAAATACCCGAATCACTCGGAACCTTTCCGAAGTCCGAATATAGTCGTCCAATATATCGATCTTTACATCTCGACCATTTCGAGACTCCTCGTCATGTCCCTGATCTCATCCGGGACTCCGAACTCCTTTGGTAAATCAAAACACATAAACTCATAATATAACTGTCATCGAAACCTTAATGGTGCGGATCCTACGGGTTCGAGAACAATGTAGACATGACCGAAACACGTTTCCGGTCAATAACCAATAGCGGAACCCGGATGCTCATATCGGCTCCCACATATTCTACGAAGATCTTTATCAGTCAAACCGCATAACAACATAAGTTGTTCCCTTTGTCATCGGTATGTTACTTGCCCGAGATTCGATCGTCGGTATCTCAATACCTAGTTCAATCTCGTTACCGGCAAGTCTCTTTACTCGTTCCGTAATACATCATCCCGCAACTAACTAATTAATTGCAATGCTTGCAAGGCTTAAGTGATGTGCATTACCGAGTGGGCCCAGAGATACCTCTCCGACAATCTGAGTGACAAATCCTAATCTCGAAATACGCCAACCCAACAAGTACCTTCGGAGACACCTGTAGAGCACCTTTATAATCACCCAGTTACGTTGTGACGTTTGGTAGCACACAAAATATTCCTCCGGTAAACGGGAGTTGCGTAATCTCATAGTCATAGGAACATGTATAAGTCATGAAGAAAGCAATAGCAACATACTATACGATCAAGTACTAAGCTAACGGAATGGGTCAAGTCAATCACATCATTCTCCTAATGATGTGATCCCGTTAATCAAATGACAACTCTTTGTCCATGGCTAGGAAACATAACCATCTTTGATTAATGAGCTAGTCAAGTAGAGGCATACTAGTGACACTCAGTTTGTCTATGTATTCACACATGTATCATGTTTCCGGTTAATACAATTCTAACATGAATAATAAAAATTTATCATGAAATAAGGAAATAAATAATAACTTTATTATTGCCTCTAGGGCATATTTCCTTCAAATATGTGGCGGCCGGTAGTTGTTGTGCACAACTCCTATGGATGAGGCAAACTTTAAAGGAGTATGGTGTCATTTGTGACAAAGTGCCTCTTTGGTGTGACAATGAAAGTGCCATCAAGATTTCTCTCAACCCGGTGCAACACTTCAATACGAAGCATATTGAGATTCGGTATCACTTCATCCGGGATCATATTAGGTGAGGGGAGATCGAGCTCAAGTATGTCAACACTCATGATAACCTTGCAGATATTTTCACGAAACCCTTGGATGAAGCAAGATTTCACGAGTTAAGGCATGAGCTAAATATCATTGATTCGAGCAATGTGGCTTGAACCCTTGCACAACCCACCACACTCAACTTGCTGTCTAGTTTAGGTGTAGGCATGGACATAGGGGGAGTGTTGTTCTCTCAATGAACTTTCCCTGCCCCCATAATGCATAAACTAATCTCACTCTTTCACATTAGCCATTTTTGATGGTACTTGTGCTTCAAAGACGAGTTTTGGTCATGGGCCCAAGGTTAAAATCTTCGCGGCGCCATACCTCTTGACTCAAACATAGGTGGCCTCGGCCACCACCCCTCTCTTAAGGGGGTGCATCTTCTGTCCTCTTGCTAGTGTTCTTTGGTTGGATCTTGGTTTTCTCTGCGTGCCGTCGGTTTGTCCTTTCTTTTTGAGCCAAGCGTTTTTTGTCTAGTTTTGAGTAGTGCTGGGCGGTACTACCGCTGGTGACGCGTGGTACTACCGCTGAGGGGCGGGACCGGGGGTTAAGTCGTGGCCAGGGGTGGTTTTCTCCCCCCATGCCCATTTGCTTCGTCCCCTCGTTCCTCTTCGTCTCTCCAGCGCCATCTCGCCGCGGGAGGGCCCCGGCGGCCCTCCGTCTCCGGGTCGTTCCTCTCCATTTCCTTCGGTGGAGTCAATCCCCACCTCGTCCTCTTGCCATGGATGCCGGTATTGCCCTCGTTCCTCTTCTCTTCTTGTCTAGATTTCAGATCTAGTGTTTTAGGGGCAATAGTGGATGCATCTCTAGTTTTTTGGCCAAAACTAGGCTTGAGTAGGTTGGAGAAGGCAACTATACTCCTTGGATTGATGTTTGGTAGGTTTATTTTTGAATTTGGCATCTCCGGTAGTGCCGGATCTGTCCACGGCAGTAGGGAACTGCTGTTCCTCGTCTCGAGCGGTACTACCGCCCATCTTGAGCGGTACTACCGCGTGAGCGGCACTAGAGCAGTACTACCACTCCAGCGGTACTGCCGCGGAAGGTCGAGGTACTACCGCCTGATGCCCAGCTCCATCGTATCCTACCACGTATTGATCTCTGTTTGGTGTATTTGTTGGTTTTGATCGTTTTTTCTGGTTGTTTCGTGTGTCCGTGTGTTTGGTTCCAGGTGATGAACATCCTGAGCAGCAAGTCCGACGTGTCAACCCCGGGCGTTCCACGTCAAAGCGCTACCGCACATCTGAGCCTGCAGGTGGTTCCTCCAGTGCTCCACCACCACCAGTGGGGTGCTTCTTCCAGTGCCAATCATCCCAAGAAGAAGCCAGCCAACAGGCCGAAGCCTAGTGGCAAGAAGGTGACTGAGATGTCTTCCAAGGAATTCTGGGACAGGCGTCGCCGCAACCCATACACTGAATACCAAGAACCCAATTTGGTCAATCGCCCATTCTGGAACCGCTTTCAGTATGCCACCTACTTTGAGGTGATCAAGTCTAAGAAGAACCTCTTTGTCAATGTCCATTCCATCAACACGGATGCTATGGAAAAGGACCCTGAGTACTTTGGTGAAGCCCTTCAGATGTGCTCTCAGCTGAACATTCCCAGGATCATGCAGTTCAACAAGGACTTTGATGCAGATTTGGTGGCTCAATTCTATGCCACTGTCCATCTTGGAACTAATGAAGACAGGACTCTGACTTGGATGACTAATGGGAAGTTGCTAGCTGTCAAGTGGAAGGCCTTCATGGAGTTGCTTGAGGTGGAAGATCAAGGGCTTGAGACTCCAGTCGGGTTCCGTCCTCACCGCAATGTTACCTCCACTCACAAGCAAGCCCCGTGGCCCTACTGTACTCGGAAGATCAACCCAGAGACTAGGAAGGAAACCTATGAGCTGCCTGCCTTTCTGGACATCCTTCACCGTGTCTTCCGCGAGACTCTCTTCCCTCGTATCGGGAATGAGGACATGGTTCACTCCTACCTCGTGGACATGCTTATCTTCTGCCAGCGTGAGAAGGAAGCAAACACTGGCGAGTCCCTGGACATCTCCCATGTTATGTGGTCTGAACTTCTTTCTGTTGTTTCTGAGTGCAAGTGCCCGATCTATGCTCCATTCATCATGTTGCTCATTGAGAAGTCTTGGAGACGCACCTATCCCGAGGAGGTGCTGGAAACTGGAGAGCTGGTTTCTCATGACATCAAGCGTCTGAGGAAGAAGGATAATTGGGGCACCTCCGTTCCTAAATCTGGGGTTCCATCTTCTGCTGCTGCCATGGAGACCGAGGGCGAGGCTGATGATGGTGATGATGGTGACTATGAGCCTTCTGGGGCAGAGCCCTCTTGGGCACAGAAGCTCAAGCACAAGATGAAGAAGCTTTTATGCATGGAGTCTCATGGTCAGTACATGACTCACGTGGCTGAGAAGAAGGCAAGGGGACGCCAGAAGGAGCTTATGCGTTAGTTGGGTGCGACAGTTACCAGCGGCTCTGAGGGTCAGATCACTAAGGAGGAGGAGTGGGCCCAGCAGCACCGTCCGTGGACCGATTCAGATGTCGAACAGTTTCCGACTGAGGACGGCGGTGCAGACGATCCCGCTACGTTCTGATGTTCGAGATCTTCAGTTTGCTCTCACCTGGAGCCGTAGGATCGCTCATTGCCTCTTTTGGTGTCTCGATGCCAAATGGGGAGAGAGTTTAGGGATTTGTGTCTTTAAGTTGCGAGTGTGTGTCCTTGTGGTTTCGTTGATTTCGTTGTGTTTGCTACCATTTGCTTTGTTTGGTTTTGTGTTCAGTGAGACCTAAGTTCTGGACATATGGTGTGAGACATATGCTACCTTATATTTATCTTATCATTATCTATGTCTCTAGTCATTTGGTATCTTATGAGTTACATGCTTATTATGTTATATACCCTGCTACCATGGATCGCGCTTAGATTGTTGGTCTCTAAAATACAGGGGGGGTGTTGATCCTAATTTGTGTGCCGTGCAGTCCAAAGCACTTATCGTGATGGCACACATCTAGGGGGAGGCCGTCTATATTTTAGAGATGTGGGGTTTGCTTATGTCCTTTGTCTTTTCCCGTTTGTGCAAATCATGTATTGTCGTCAATCCACCAAAAAGGGGGAGATTGTAAGGGCATATTTATCCCTAAGATGTTTTGGTGATTGATGACAATGCTTTTGCGGACTAATCGTGTGCATTGAGTTTTTCAGAGATTCATCCTTTGGCACGAGATGATTCCCTCCCCTCGGAGTTTGAAGCGAAGACGGTGTGGTCCTTTAGATTCAGTTTGGTGGACTAGATTCGTAGGAGTCACCGTACTATCAAGAGGGGGTCCGCTTTGGTAAGGCTAGGGTGGAATCAGCACGTACACATCCTTTGCACACCCTCCAAGCCTTTCCGCCTCAATGGAGAGCTTTGTTCTTTATCTTCCTGTGCTTCTGTTGGACCCAGCGGTAGTACCGCGGGCCACAGCGGTAGTACCGCTTGGGTGCTACAAGCGGCAGTACCGCTCCTGAGCGGTAGTACCGCTGGGAGCTCCCAACCGTAGTACCGCAGCAGCTACGTGCTTCTACCGCCTCGATTCGAGGGCTCTTTTTCCGTGTCGGGTTTTGCGGTACTAGCTGCGGCAGTAGAGGCGGTAGTACCGCTTGTAAGCGGTAGTACCGCTCTGGGTCCAGCGGCAGTATTGTGAGGGGGAGCGGTGGTACCGCTTGGGCCAGCGGTAGTACCGCTGCCCCTGCGGTAGTACCGCTCTCTGTGTGGCTGCTGTGGGGGGTAACGGTTGGATTATTCCCCCCACTATAAAAGGGGGTCTTCTTCTCCAAAGTGAACTCACCTCTTCCCCCATAAGCTCCATTGTTGCTCCAAGCTCCATTTTCGCCCGATCTCTCTCCCTAGCCAATCAAACTTGTTGATTTGCTCGGGAGTGGTTGAGAAGGCCTCGATCTACACTTCCACCAAGAGAAATTTGATTCCCCCCACTAATCCCTAGCGGATCTTGTTACTCTTGGGTGTTTGAGCACCCTAGACGGTTGAGGTCACCTCGGAGCCATAGTCCATTGTGGTGAAGCTTCGTGGTGTCGTTGGGAGCCTCCAATTAAGTTGTGGAGATTGCCCCAACCTTGTTTGTAAAGGTTCGGTTGCCGCCTTCAAGGGCACCAATAGTGGAATCACGGCATCTCGCATTGTGTGAGGGCGTGAGGAGAATACGGTGGCCCTAGTGGCTTCTTTGGGAGCATTGTGCCGCCACACCGCTCCAATGGAGCCATACTTCCCCTCAAAAGGGAGGAACTTTGGTAACACATCCTCGTCTCCACCGGCTCCACTCTTGGTTATCTCGTGCCTTTACTTGATCAAGTTTATTTGTGTTACTTTCCTTGCTTGCTTGTGTGCTTGGTGTTGTTGCATCATATAGGTTGCCCACCTAGTTGCATATCTAGACAACCTACTTTGATGCAAAGTTTAATTTGGTAAAGAAAAGTTTAAAATTGTTAGTTGCCTATTCAACCCCCCCTCTAGTCAACTATATCGATCCTTTCAACGTGACGCTTCTTGGATTGCTCCAAACATATCTTTTCATCCGAGGAACACTAAAAAATACATTCCATTAATATTCCCATAAAGGGTGGAGGTGATACATATTTGTTATTCTGGTCTATTATGGGGGTGCAGAAATAGCTAGAACCGAATGCAAAAGGTATGGAAAAACACATGTAATGTAGGAGTAGTATTTAAACAGAAAATCAATTCTCGCCTCAGCCGTGTATTCCCATGATTCAATTGGTTAATGTGAACAGAGTTCAATCAGTTTCTGGTGTACCAGATTGGGCTGGTAGCCTGCTGATGGCACACCCTTGGCATGTGGCGACTCGTCGACCTTTTCAAGAAAAGGCCACACGACTGACTCGTCAACTAAACATGGCTCGTCTCTGCAGATCAACTTCTGCACCATCTCGAGGTTGGCAACGATGTCCGATATGGCCGGCCGAGCCCTCCCAACCCATTTGACACAGCATCGTGCAATTTGCGCCACACGCTTCAGCGCCTGCAACTGCAATGGTGTTGGCTCCGGTACAGGCCGCTTGTCCAGCAACTCCATAATATTACCAGCCTCGATGATGGGAGATGCAAAACATGCTAGATCTTCCTTTATCTTCAACCCCCCTTGGAGAAATGCCCGTTTCCCTGTCAAAACCTCGAGCATCAGCACACCCAGGCTGTACACGTCGCTCGCCGGCTTCACGCGGCCTCTTAGGCAGTACTCAGGGTCGACGTACCCAAATGTGCCCATAACAGGGCACTCCAACCCCGAGTCCTTCACATTCGCCACGTGACAGGTGCAGGGGCGGACCCAGGATAAAAATGACTCGGGGTCCCAAGTCTATCATATATACGTGGATATCAAGTCATAATACACATAAAATTAGCACATTTAGCAATATGATATACCTAGAATACGATATGACCGTGAATATGATTACCAAATTCCAAAATAAAGAGTTCACCTTATCAATATTATTTGATCATAGAAAATTGAACAGTAAAGGTGAATCAAAGTTTCCAAATTATGAATAAAGTACAACCGATGATGAGAAAATGCATCGCTAGATCTTGATTGCCTACAAATCAAAAGAAACAAAACTACTTAGCAACATATCTCTATGATTTGGATGGTATACTCATCTATGCTTCTTCTTTTACCTGGATCAAATTTAATTTCTTCTTCCCAATTGATCTCTTCTTCAACTTGAAATGAATTCCTTGTATTATTGGCAGAACTAGGTTCATGTGTGGAGGCATTATTCTATCCAGGTGGTGATGGAGGGGCTAGGACATCAATCCGTTCGTGTGGTGAGGCATCATTTTGTCCGCCCAACTGTGGCAGGACTGAGCCATCATTCTGGTTATGTTCATGATGGGGCTCTGTTGGGTGTGGATGCTTGTTTCTTGTTGGTTGGTTGGTGGCTTTATTAATATAAAGTTGGGCCTTTGGCCTTTTATCCAATATATAAAAAGATATTATGTTCATGTGACGGGCCTTCATCTTACACTATCCGCTTCTCTTTTTTCAGTAAACTGAGCTTCTCTAATTTGTAATTATTTAGATATTTATATTTTCTGCAAATGAGAAAACTATGAATCATGTGTACATACATAACATGAATTGCAATTGCACGAAAGTAAAATATAACTTACTTGACATGTTGCCGGTGCTTCCAGCCGTCCTTGTCTACTAGAGTATTGCAATATTGTTCTCCACTGACCACTACAATAGCTAAATAGTCCAATAGCCAATATAACCAAAATCTATAATCTTAACCAGTAGCCCTAATTATGAAAAAGGGTTTCCCCCGCTTTATATTATAAAGCATAACCACAACCACAACAACGAGTATCCGATACAAACACACGCCACACTGACCCAAGGCAAGATACATGAATGCCGGGCACCGACACGCAACCTCAACGACACAAAGCATCTAAAAGATAAGCAAAAAAAGATCCGCTAAGAGTCGACCGAGACCACCACCAAGGAGAGATCGTCCAGGAGGATGCGCGACGGACACGCCGGACCGAGGACTCCAAGACGGTGCCTCCAGGAAGGGCACGACGAAGAACGCCACCACCGTCTGATCCGAAGATCAAGTTTTCACTCGGAGTAAGATGGAGGGAGAAGAAACACCACGACGGAGCCTGCAAGGAGGAACACGACGTCCACGGACGCCGTCACCGTCGACCAGAATGGGACTGGATAGGTGATGAACCCCGGTGCTTCAGCTCCCCCGCCGCCGCCCCGGTCCACCAACGCCGACAACCATGCCGCCCGAGCGGCCATGGTTGCCTGCCCGCATTCGAGTCGTGCGATCCGCCCACGACCAACGCGACCTCCACTGCCAGGGCCGCCGCCCCGCCATGAGACCTCCCTGAAGCCCCCAAAGGCCACGCCGAGTTGGAACAGGATTTGGAAATTGCAATAGAGGCAGACACACACCGAGTTGGGGTTTGATCCAAGATACCTATTCTTTCGTTCTTCACTGATTGGGCGAATTGGGGCGATCTGGCGATAGGCGGCGGTTGCAAGCACGATGGATAGGGGCACGAAGCGCAGCGGTGAGTAGAGGAAGGCGACAGGCACGTACGTATCGATGAATTGATCCATTGATCAATGGACGTATGTGCTGGGCCTTTGCCAGGGCGTCACGCGCTGCTAGTTGGCTGGGCCGTCTGCGGCCTTGTTGGCTAGTTGTGGCCTTTTTGGTCTGCACGGGGTGTCCCTTTCAGAAATTTAAGGGTGTCCAAGTCTACGTGGGCTCTATATGTATAACAAAAGATAATTTTTTACCTGGTGTCATGGGCTATCTGCTGGGCCAAGGTGGGTCCGCCCCTGGACAGGTGAGTGACGAGCCAAAGTCCGACACATGTGGCACCCACCTGGAGTCGAAAAGGATGTTACTTGACTTGATGTCACGGTGGATGATCGGTGCATCGGCATGACAGTGCAGGTGCTTGATGGCGCGCGACACACAAAGGAGCACCTCTATGCGCGTCTTCCAGCACACCCGCACCAGTGATGGTGCGGAGGAGCCCTGGTTACGGTGCAGGTGGTCGTAGAGTGTGCCGTTCTCCATGTACTCGTAGACGATGAACCCATCGCTGCATGGCTTCTATGGACGACGTCAGATTCTCCACTACTTGGTAGGTTCTTTGGGCAGATGACCGGAGATATGATCCTGTGATGGTTCCTTCTCTTTGGGTGTCCACCGCCCGCGTCCCAGGAACCGCGAGTGGCGCCCTAGATTCTTCTGTAGTACTCAATCTTTATTAGGTACCTAGCCAGTGATGTATTCGATATATAATATTCGAGACGATGTATTCAAGATTATATATATTATTCGAGACGATGGTGTATATTTGAGATTATATATTAGTCGAGACGATGCATATATATTATGTACTATATGATTCAATTTTTCCTTATTGATTGCATCCATGCATTGTAATTTGAATACTAAATTATTCTATATTTCTTCTGTATTAGTTAAGTAAAAGCTATGGCGGACAATACCGACAGAGACAGAGAAGAGGAATTGTTCGACATCATACGCAGCCCTGGCAGGCTAGATGATCTGAATGAAGCAGATGACGGCTCCCAATATCTGAACAATACCGGAGAGGGTGATGAAAAGATATTCGATCTCGACGACTGTGCTGATGAAGTCATGAACTATGATTCTGATTATGATGACACAAACAATGTTTATGATGAGACAGAGAATGCTGATCTTCAAATAACAAAGACTACCGGCGAGGTATATTTATATAAGCAGGCATCTGGTGATCATCACATGTTTTTTTTATTTTAAGATATATGAACGAATCGATCTTCCTTCTTCCAGCCCTCCGGATCGAGCAAATCTGCTTCTATAGACAGCAGGACAAAGCGAGGCCCGGGCAGATTGTTGAAGGATGGTGTAAAGTACAACATTGAATCCGTCAAACCTAGTGGCGAACCCCTGACGCCTAAGAACATTGGAAACAAGTGGACTCGTCAGTGGGGAGTTCTTGTGAAGGACAAACTCCCGATCTCCATTCAAGAATGGAAAGAGCCAAAGACTAAACGTCCAGGTGTTACTTGTGTCGACGACAGAGCCAAAAAAGACCTTTGGGATTCTCTGATGGAACATTTCACCCTACCAGATTATTTTACTAAAGCAGATGTGGACAAAGTGAAGGGCGCTGCTCTTAAGAAAATGGCAATTGCATTCAACACCCACAAGAAAACTGTATGGGCCAACTACCTCGCTGCAGAAAGGAAGACTCCAGAATTCACGGGAACACTGGAGAAGCAAAGAGAACACCGGGACGATTTCCTGAAATTCAAGGATTCAGAAATATCTAAGGAACGGTCTATAAAAAACAAGGCCAATGCCGCAAAAAAGACGCAGTTCCATAGGCTGGGTCCAGGTGGCTACGCGGTGGGAATGACTAAGTGGGATAAGTCTGAGCAAGAGATGGAGGGTGCAGGGGTCACTCCGATTACTAGGAGCTGCCCCCCCAGGTGCAGAACTTGGTTCTATGCGCATGGGGGGCGTTGGACCCGAAGACAGGCCTGGTTTCGAAGAAGGCAAGTCTAAAAGGAGCCAAACAAAAGATACTTGACGCAATAGAAGAAGCTTGAGCGGGGGTGTTCATGCCCAACAGAGAGAACGACGAGCTTACGCGCGCCCTGGGAAATCCTGAACACCCGAGAAGAACACGAGGCATGGACGTTATTCCCTGGTATGAGGGCTTTTCGGACTGGAACGATGACTACAGGTCCCGTGCAAGAAAGAAGATGGAGGAGGAGAAGAAGAGGAAGCTGGAGGAGGAGCATAGGAAGCAGGACGCAGAACGCCTTCAAGGCCTAGAAGCAAGGCACGCGGACTTGGCACTCAAATTCCAGCAGCAGCAGATCGACTCACTTAGCCAGGAAAGGGGGTCTCAGCATCTGCAGCAGCAAGCGGATGATCGTCCATCATTGGATAGCATCGTCCCATCCATGCCGAGAAGCAGCGTTGGTTCTGCCCCAAGAGACACATTGCTGGATACATACCACCCAGTGGATGACATCATAGAGAACACTAACTGTGAGCTACACTCCAAAATGAATAACATATCCATGAAGGTGGCGGACGGCGTTGCTTTCACAATTACCCCTGAAGCAACCTTCCATTGCATCCCGATTCCAGAGGTCTATGCTCGTGTCATGGTTGATGAAGTGGTGCAGCCATATTCGATGCTAGCAGTTGACATTGCTGGAGGTGACGGCGAGCGCACACTGGGAGAGGCCGTACATCGTATCATCCTATGGAGAAAGGATTGCATCATCTTTCCAAGTCCACCGACACCGCATCGTCTGCCGACTCCTCCTCGAAGTCCGCCACCGAGTCAGCAGACTCCCGCTCCTCCAAGTCCACGAACGCGTGAGCCGTCTCCTCCTCAAAGTCCGCCACCGAGTCAGTAGACTCCCGCTCCTCCAAGTCCACGAACGCGTGAGCCGACTCCTTCTCGAAGTCCGCCACCTCCTCCAAGTCCCCGAACGCTTAAGCAGACTCCTCCCCCTTCATGTCTGGCACAGCGTCAGGCCACTCCTCCTGCTTCAAGTCCGGCACAGCGTCAGCCACGTCAGCCATCTCCGCCGTCTCAGCAATCGCAGAAGAGACACGCCGCAGCTATGGTGCATAGCAGTACGAGTCGAGGTAGTACAGGAAGTACAGGCGGAGACAAGCGATATAAATATGGTCCAAGCCTCGCTCCTCTTCCTCGGAGGCCTTACAACATGACCGAGGAGCAAAACACAGCCATAGTGCAGGCCCAAGTGGACGCCCATTTTGGACCGAAACCGGCACCGCCGCCAAAGGAGAAAGTGCCTGAGAAAACGATTGACCACTTCATTCGTATGGCTAGAGCACCAGCTCCCAAGCCCGTTGACTCAGACTATGAGCATCAAATCAGGAAGCTACATCGAGCACGGCTACAGAAGGAAGCGAGCTCGAGCTCGAGCCAACAAGCAGCTGGCAAAAAATGTGGGAAAACCGTTCCCCAGCAGGGAGAACAGGCGGCGCAAGCGATCCTCCCGCTTGTTGTGCCAACAACACATGAGAGGAGTACGCGCGCCAAATATTATTGTGGGCAAACCGTTAGCGTTCCCCAGCAGGGCGATGTGGTAATAACGGAGGAGCATATAATGCAGGCTGAAATGCTCAAGATCTTTGTTGGACAACTCCTCGAAATTGAGCCCATGTCTCCGCTTAGAGAATCAGAAATAAAACGGAAATATGTCCGGGGCCAACCTTTGGTCCATCCAGACAAGGTCAAGGACCTCCCAACGAGAATGTATGAATTGCATCAATGGTACGTGAACATTACCAAGATTTCCAATCGAGAGTCCCTCATGGTGAATGTCAAGCATGAGCATTACTACCATGAGAAAGCTCTGGCTGTTGAGTATTCAGAACTATTTCAGCTATACACTCAAGACGCACTCGACAAGTCTATCGTCAGTTGCTATTGTCTGTAAGTGATTTCTTTCTGTAATTTAAGTCTCAAGCTAGTTATGTAATGATAATTTTGATCAATCATTACATGTAATTATCCTCACTATATTCTTTTCTGTGGTATTATATGCAGGATGAAGATGTATGAAATGAAAAAATCTGGACGCTATGGCATTAGGTTCATTGACCCAAATACCATTAATGAGTACATATGGAAGCTTCCAGTTTATCAAGCAAGTGTAGAGGAAAGCATGCTAGAGTTCTTGAAGCGTCTCAATACCAATGAAGATATACTACTTCCTTACAACTTCCCGTGAGTCACACTGTCTTGTACTACAAATTCTGTTTTTCTTTGCCGGCTTAATTAAGATATGCAAACGTGTGCGCATGCAGTTGGCACTGGATCTTGTTAGACATTAAAGTTGAGGAAGAAAAAGTTGAATTACTGGACTCACTAACTAAAGAAGATAAAGACTACACCATCGTGAAGGGGATAGTCAACAGGTAGTTTCAATCATTATTAACTATATCTCGGCCTATTATTAGTTCGTCATTTCCTGATATGAACTATTTAATAACCCCTTTATTAATTTTCTTTGCCGGCGGGCAGGACATGGGCAAAGTTCATCAAGGTGACTCCAGGCAAATGGGCAAAAAAGTTGTTTTGGCATCGACCAAAGGTAAGTAATTAAGTAGTACTAGCTACCTACCATCTCTTTAATTCTTGTTTCAATATCATTTATTAATTATCATGCTTGATTAATCATTATCTGATTCAATTCCATTCTCGTAAAGGCCCTGAAGCGGCTTCGGGAAATAATCTGTGTGCATTCTACGTTTGCGAGAACATTCGCATGATGGCGTCTGAAAGGAGCAGATCTGATAGACAGGACTGGGTACGTTTGTCAGAACACTATTCACACCATTATCGATATCTAGTCACACAACTAATACACATGCATATTGATCTCCTTCTTAACAGTTCAGAGATGTGCGGGATAAGCTCCTACCATCGGACCGCATACTAGCACTTCAAGAGGAAATAGCCGGATTTTTGCTCGACCAGGTCATAGATCCCAAAAGAGAATACTATTACCCGCTACCGCCCCCATGAACCACTTGTCATCGTGCTCCGGAGGCACCAAAGCAACATATGTAGGAGAAATTGTATATGTATATGTTGGGGAACGTTGCAGAAAATTAAAAAATTTCCTACGGTTTCACCAAGATCCATCTATGAGTTCATCTAAGAAACGAGTCATGGGAGAGAGATTGCATCTACATACCACTTGTAGATCGCGTGCGGAAACGTTCAAGGGAACGGTGATGATGGAGTCGTACTCGCCGTGATTCAGATCACCGATGACCAAGTGCCGAACGGACAACACCTCCGCGTTCAACACACGTACGGAACGGACGACGTCTCCTCCTTCTTGATCCAGCAAGGGGGAAGGAGAGGTTGAGGAAGAAGGCTCCAACAGCAGCACGACGGCGTGGTGGTGATGGAGTGACAGTTCTCCGGCAGTGCTTCGCCAAGCACACGCGGAGGAGGAGAGGTGTTGGGGAGGGGAGGGGCTGCGCCTTGGAAGTGTGTTGCAGCCCTCACCTCACCCCTCTATTTATAGGGGAAGGGGCAAGGGGGGCCGGCCCCTCTAGATGAGATCTAGAGGGGGGCGGCGGCCAGGGAGGGGGGGCTTGCCCCCCAAGCAAAGGGGGTGCCCCCCACTAGGGTTCACCCCAACCCTAGGCGCATGGGCCCAAGGGGGGGGCGCGCCCAGCCCTCCAGGGGCTGGTTCCCTGCCCCTTGTGGCCCATGAGGCCCTCCGAGAGGGGTGGCCCCTCCGGTGGACCCCCGGAACCCCTCCGGTGGCCCCGGTACAATACTGATATGCCCCCGAAACTTTCCGGTGTCCGTTTGACAACTTCCCATATATAAATCTTTACCTCCGGACCATTCTGGAACTCCTCGTGACGTCCGGGATCTCATCCAGGACTCCTAACAACATTCGGTGATCACATACAAGTCTTCCTAATAACCCTAGCGTCACCGAACCTTAAGTGTGTAGACCCTACGGGTTCGGGAGACATGCAGACATGACCGAGACGACTCTCCGGTCAATAACCAACAGCGGGATCTGGATACCCATGTTGGCTCCCACATGCTCCTCGATGATGTCATCGAATGAACCACGATGTCGAGGATTCAAGCAACCCCGTATACTATTCCCTTTGTCAGACGGTATGTTACTTGCCCGAGACTCGATCGTCGGTATCCCAATACCTCGTTCAGTCTCTTTACCGGCAAGTCACTTTACTCGTACCGTAATGCATGATCCCGTGACCAGACACTTGGTCACTTTGAGCTCATTATGATGATGCACTACCGAGTGGGCCCAGTGATACCTCTCCATTATACGGAGTGACAAATCCCAGTCTCGATCCGCGTCAACCCAACTGACACTTTCGAAGATACCTGTAGTGCACCTTTATAGTCACCCAGTTACGTTGTGACGTTTGGTACACCCAAAGCACTCCTACGGTATCCGGGAGTTACACGATCTCATGGTCTAAGGAAAAGATACTTGACATTGGAAAAGCTCTAGCAAAACGAACTACACGATCTTGTGCTATGCTTAGGATTGGGTCTTGTCCATCACATCATTCTCCTAATGATGTGATCCCGTTATCAACGACATCCAATGTCCATAGTCAGGAAACCATGACTATCTGTTGATCAACAAGCGAGTCAACTAGAGGCTCACTAGGGACATGTTGTGGTCTAAGTATTCACACGTGTATTACGATTTCTGGATAATACAATTATAGCATGAATAAAAGACAATTATCACGAACAAGGAAATATAATAGTAATCCTTTTATTATTGCCTCTAGGGTATATTTCCAACAGTCTCCCACTTGCACTAGAGTCAATAATCTAGTTACATTGTGATGAATGGAACACCCATAGAGTTCTGGTGTTGATCATGTTTTGCCCGCGGAAGAGGTTTAGTCAATGGATCTGCGACATTCAGATCCGTATGCACTTTGCAAATTTCTATGTCTCCATCTTGAACATTTTCACGGATGGAGTTGAAGCGACGCTTGATGTGCCTGGTCTTCTTGTGAAACCTGGGCTCCTTGGCAAGTGCAATAGCTCCAGTGTTGTCACAGAAGAGTTTGATCGGCCCCGACGCATTGGGTATGACTCCTAGGTCGGTGATGAACTCCTTCACCCAAATTGCTTCATGCGCTGCCTCCGAGGCTGCCATGTACTCTGCTTCACACGCAGATCCCGCCACGACGCTCTTCTTGCAGCTGCACCAGCTTACTGCTCCACCATTCAACATATACACGTATCCGGTTTGTGACTTAGAGTCATCCAGATCTGTGTCGAAGCTAGCGTCGATGTAACCCTTTACGACAAGCTCTTCGTCACCTCCATAAACGAGAAACATGTCCTTTGTCCTATTCAGGTACTTCAGGATATTCTTGACCGCTGTCCAGTGTTCCTTGCCGGGATTACTTTGGTACCTTCCTACCAAACCTACGGGATTACACAGCATTGCATACATAATAGATCCTATGGCTGAGGCATAGGGGATGACACTCATCTCTTCTTTATCTTTTGCCGTGGTCGGGCATTGAGCCGAGCTCAATCTCACACCTTGCAATACAGGCAAGAACCCTTTCTTGGACTGATCCATTTTGAACTTCTTCAAAATCTTATCAAGGTATGTGCTTTGTGAAAGACCTATGAGGCGTCTCGGTCTATCTCTATAGATCTTGATGCCTAATATATAAGCAGCTTCTCCAAGGTCCTTCATTGAAAAACTTTTATTCAAGTAGGCCTTAATGCTGTCCAAGAGTTCTATATCATTTCCCATCAAAAGTATGTCATCTACATATAATATGAGAAATGCTACAGAGCTCCCACTCACTTTCTTGTAAACGCAGGCTTCTCCATAAGTCTGCATAAACCCAAACACTTTGATCATCTCATCAAAGTGAATTTTCCAACTCCGAGATGCTTGCACCAGCTCATAAATGGATCGCTGGAGCTTGCATACCTTGTTAGCATTCTTAGGGTCGACAAAACCTTCCGGCTGCATCATATATAGCTCTTCCTTAAGATAACCGTTAAGGAATGCCGTTTTGACGTCCATCTGCCATATCTCATAATCATAGTATGCGGCAATTGCTAACATGATTCGGACAGACTTAAGCTTCGCTACGGGAGAGAAAGTCTCATCGTACTCAATCCCCTGAACTTGCCAATAACCCTCAGCGACAAGTCGAGCTTTATAGATGGTGATATTACCATCCGCGTCCGTCTTCTTCTTAAAGATCCATTTGTTTTCTATCGCTCGCCTATCATTGGGCAAGTCTGTCAAAGTCCATACTTTGTTTTCATACATGGATCCTATCTCGGATTGCATGGCTTCAAGCCATTTGTTGGAATCCGGGCCCGCCATCGCTTCTTCATAGTTCGAAGGTTCACCGTTGTCCAACAACATGATTTCCAGGACAGGGTTGCCGTACCACTCTGGTGCGGAACGTGTCCTAGTGGACCTACGAAGTTCAGTAGCAACTTGATCTGAAGTACCTTGATCATCATCATTAATTTCCTCTCCAGTCGGTGTAGGCACCACAGGAACATTTTCCTGAGCTGCACTACTTTCCGGTTCAAGAGGTAGTACTTCATCGAGTTCTACTTTCCTCCCACTTACTCCTTTCGAGAGAAACTCCTTTTCCAGAAAGGATCCGTTATTGGCAACAAAGATCTTGCCTTCGGATCTAAGGTAGAAGGTATACCCAATGGTTTCCTTAGGGTATCCTATGAAGACGCATTTTTCCGACTTGGGTTCGAGCTTTTCAGCTTGAAGTTTCTTGACATAAGCATCGCATCCCCAAACTTTTAGAACCGACAGCTTAGGTTTCTTCCCAAACCATAATTCATACGGTGTCGTCTCAACGGATTTAGATGGTGCCCTATTTAAAGTGAATGTAGCTGTCTCTAGAGCGTATCCCCAAAATGATAGCGGTAAATCAGTAAGATACATCATAGATCGCACCATATCCAATAGAGTCGATTACGATGTTCGGACACACCGTTACGCTGAGGTGTTCCAGGCGGCGTGAGTTGTGAAACGATTCCACATTTCCTTAAGTGCATACCAAATTCGTGACTTAAATATTCTCCTCCACGATCTGATCGTAAGAACTTTATTTTTCGGTCATGTTGATTCTCTACCTCATTCTGAAATTCCTTGAACTTTTCAAAGGTCTCAGACTTGTGCTTCATCAACTAGACATACCCATATCTACTCAAGTCATCAGTGAGAGTGAGAACATAACGATATCCTCCGCGAGCCTCAACACTCATTGGACCGCACACATCGGTATGTATGATTTCCAATAAGTTGGTTGCTCGCTCCATTGTTTCAGAGAACGGAGTCTTGGTCATTTTGCCCATAAGGCATGGTTTGCATGTGTCAAATGATTCATAATCGAGAGACTCTAAAAGTCCATCAGCATGGAGCTTCTTCATGCGTTTGACACCAATGTGACCAAGGCGGCAGTGCCACAAGTATGTAGGACTATCGTTATCAACTTTACATCTTTTAGTATTCACACTATGAATATGTGTAACATTATGTTCGAGATTCATTAAGAATAAACCATTGACCACCGGAGGATGACAATAAAACATTTCTCTCATATAAATAGAACAACCATTATTCTCTGATTTAAATGAGTAGCCATCTCGTATTAAACGAGATCCTGATACAATGTTCATGCTCAAACTTGGCACTAAATAACAATTATTAATGTTTAAAACTAATCCCATAGGTAAATGTAGAGGTAGCGTGCCGACGGCGATCACATCGACCTTGGAACCATTCCCGACGCGCATCGTCACCTCGTCCTTCGCCAGTCTCCGTTTATTCCGCAGCTCCTGCTGTGAGTTACATATGTGAGCAACGGCACCGGTATCAAATACCCAGGAGTTACTACGAGTACTGGTAAGGTACACATCAATTACATGTATATCAAATATACCTTTAGTGTTGCCGGCCTTCTTGTCTGCTAAGTATTTGGGGCAGTTCCGCTTCCAGTGACCCTTCCCTTTGCAATAAAATCACTCAGTCTCAGGCTTGGGTCCATTGCCTGACTTCTTCCTGGCAACTGGCTTACCAGGCGCGGCAACATCCTTGCCGTCCTTCTTGAAGTTCTTCTTACACTTGCCCTTCTTAAACTTAGTGGTTTTATTGACCATCAATACTTGATGTTCCTTCTTGATTTCTACCTCTGCTGACTTCAGCATTGAAAATACTTCAGGAATAGTTTTCACCATCCCCTGCATATTGTAGTTCATCACAAAGCTCTTGTAGCTTGGTGGGAGCGACTGAAGGATTCTGTCAATGACCGCCTCGTCTGGGAGGTTAATGTCCAGCTGGGAGAGGTGGTTGTGCAACCCAGACATTTTGAGTATGTGCTCACTGATAGAACTATTCTCCTCCATCTTACAACTGTAGAACTTGTCGGAGACTTCATATCTCTCGACCCGGGCATGAGCTTGGAAAACTAGTTTCAGCTCCTCGAACATCTCATATGCTCTGTATTGCTCAAAACGCTTTTGGAGCCCCGGTTCTAAGCTGTAAAGCATGCCGCATTGAACGAGGGAGTAATCATCAGCATGAGACTGCCAAGCGTTCATAACTTCTTGGTTCTCTGGGATGGGTGCATCACCTAGCGGTGCTTCTAGGACATATTGTTTCTTGGCAGCTATGAGGATGATCCTCAGGTTCCGGACCCAGTCCGAATAGTTGCTGCCATCATCTTTCAGCTTGGTTTTCTCTAGGAACGTGTTGAAGTTCATGGTGACATGAGCGTTGGCCATTTGATCTACAAGACATTTTGCAAAGATTTTAGACTATTGTTCATGATAATAAAGTTCATCTAATCAAATTATTTAATGAACTCCCACTCAGATTTGACATCCCTCTAGTAATCTAAGTGTTACATGATCCGAGTCGACTAGGCCGTGTCCGATCATCACGTGAGACGGACTAGTCATCATCGGTGAACATCTCCATGTTGATCGTATCTTCCATACGACTCATGTTCGACCTTTTGGTCTCTTGTGTTCCGAGGCCATGTCTGTACATGCTAGGCTCGTCAAGTTAACCCTAAGTGTTCTGCATGTGTAAATCTGTCTTACACCCATTGTATGTGAACGTAAGGATCTATCACACCCGATCATCACATGGTGCTTCGAAACGACGAACTTTAGCAACGGTGCACAGTTAGGGGGAACACTTTCTTGAAATTTATTATGAGGGATCATCTTATTTACTACCGTCGTTCTAAGTAAACAAGATGCAAAACATGATAAACATCACATGCAATCAAATAATAATAGTGACATGATATGGCCAATATCATATAGCTCCTTTGATCTCCATCTTGGGGCTCCATGATCATCTTGTCACCGGCATGACACCATGATCTCCATCATCATGATCTCCATCATCGTGTCTCCATGAAGTTGCTCACCAACTATTACTTCTACTACTATGGCTAACACGTTTAGCAATAAAGTAAAGTAATTTACATGGCATTTCCATTGACACGCAGGTCATAAATAATAATGACAACTCCTATGGCTCCTGCCGGTTGTCATACTCATCGACATGCAAGTCGTGATTCCTATTACATGAACATGATCTCATACATCACATATATATCATTCATCATTCATCACAACTTTGGTCATATCATATCACAAAGCACTTGCTGCAAAAACAAGTTAGACGTCCTCTAATTGTAGTTGCAAGTTTTACGTGGCTGCAATAGGGTTCTAGCAAGAACGTTTTCTTACCTACGTGAAAGCCACAACGTGATTTGTCAACTTCTATTTACCCTTCATAAGGACCCTTTTCGTCGAATCCGCTCCAACTAAAGTGGGAGAGACAGACACCCGCCAGCCACCTTATGCAACTAGTGCATGTCAGTCGGTGGAACCGGTCTCACGTAAGCGTATGTGTAAGGTTGGTCCAGGCCGCTTCATCCCACAATACCGCTGAAGCAAAATAAGACTAGTAGCGGCAAGAAAGTTAACAACATCTACGCCCACAACAATTGTGTTCTACTCGTGCAAAGAGAACTACGCATAGACCTAGCTCATGATGCCACTGTTGGGGAACGTTGCAGAAAATTAAATTTTTTCCTACGGTTTCACCAAGATCCATCTATGAGTTCATCTAAGAAACGAGTCATGGGAGAGAGATTGCATCTACATACCACTTGTAGATCGCGTGCGGAAACGTTCAAGGGAACGGTGATGATGGAGTCGTACTCACCGTGATTCAGATCACCGATGACCAAGTGCTGAACGGACAGCACCTCCGCGTTCAACACACGTACGGAACGGACGACGTCTCCTCCTTCTTGATCCAGCAAGGGGGAAGGAGAGGTTGAGGAAGAAGGCTCCAACAGCAGCACGACGGCGTGGTGGTGATGGAGTGACAGTTCTCCGGCAGGGCTTTGCCAAGCACACGCGGAGGAGGAGAGGTGTTGGGGAGGGGAGGGGCTGCGCCTTGGAAGTGTGTTGCAGTCCTCCCCTCACCCCTCTATTTATAGGGGAAGGGGCAAGGGGGGCCGGCCCCTCTAGATGAGATCTAGAGGGGGGGCGGCCGCCAGGGAGGGGGGGCTTGTCCCCCAAGCAAAGGGGGCGCCCCCCACTAGGGTTCCCCCCAACCCTAGGCGCATGGGCCCAAGAGGGGGCGCCCAGCCCTCTAGGGGCTGGTTCCCTGCCCCTTGTGGCCCATGAGGCCCTCCGAGAGGGGTGGCCCCTCCGGTGGACCCCCGGAACCCCTCCGGTGGCCCCGGTACAATACCGATATGCCCCTGAAACTTTCCGGTGTCCGTTTGACAACTTCCCATATATAAATATTTACCTCCGGACCATTCGGGAACTCCTCGTGACGTCCGGGATCTCATCCGGGACTCCGAACAACATTCGGTGATCACATACAAGTCTTCCTAATAACCCTAGCGTCACCGAACCTTAAGTGTGTAGACCCTACGGGTTCGGGAGACATGCAGACATGACCGAGACGACTCTCCGGTCAATAACCAACAACGGGATCTGGATACCCATGTTGGCTCCCACATGCTCCTCGATGATGTCATCGGATGAACCACGATGTCGAGGATTCAAGCAACCCCGTATACTATTCCCTTTGTCAAACGGTATGTTACTTGCCCGAGGCTCGATCGTCGGTATCCCAATACCTCGTTCAGTCTCGTTACCGGCAAGTCACTTTACTCGTACCGTAATGCATGATCCCGTGACCAGACACTTGGTCACTTTGAGCTCATTATGATGATGCACTACCGAGTGGGCCCAGTGATACCTCTCTGTTATACGAAGTGACAAATCCCAGTCTCGATCCGCGTCAACCCAACAGACACTTTCGGAGATACCTGTAGTGCACCTTTATAGTCACCCAGTTACGTTGTGACATTTGGTACACCCAAAGCACTCCTACGGTATCCGGGAGTTACACGATCTCATGGTCTAAGGAAAAGATACTTGACATTGGAAAAGCTCTAGCAAAACGAACTACACGATCTTGTGCTATGCTTAGGATTGGGTCTTGTCCATCACATCATTCTCCTAATGATGTGATCCCGTTATCAACGACATCCAATGTCCATAGTCAGGAAACCATGACTATCTGGCTCACTAGGGACATGTTGTGGTCTAAGTATTCACACGTGTATTACGATTTCCGGATAATACAATTATAGCATGAATAAAAGACAATTATCACGAACAAGGAAATATAATAATAATCCTTTTATTATTGCCGGTAGCACCATCACGCGAGATCGGAGTTCCATTGCTGGCTAGAGGAGAGTGATGGAAGATGGATCTGGATGGGTCTGGAATGGAGAGACAGAGTGTTTTTCTGAAAATAATATGAAGAGAGTGGTGATGTCTTTTTGCAAAAGTGCCAGAGCTCACATCCGATGTGTTAGATGCAGATCGAACGGTCGAGATTGATAGATGGCAGACACACCATCATCACCAATTGTGCTTTTATAGGAGTAGAGATATTTTTGTTTCAAAAAAAAATTGATCTGTTTTTAATGATATATTCATATAGGGGTGCGTGACCCCCGAGAGTCACTAATCCTCTTCCATTATGCACTTGTGTAACATATACTAGTGTAAAATGTTGAAACATCCAGCGGTCTATATATGGATCTATGACTTATTCGTACAATATAATACATACATATGAAACATACTTCCCCCGTTCCTAAATATAGGTTTTTTTAGAGATTTCAACAACCGACTACGTATGAAGTTAAATGAGTAAATCTACACTCTAAAATATGTCTATGTATACGCGTATGTGGTAGTCCATTTGAAATTTTAAAAAGGACTTATATTTAGGACGGAGGGAGTAGACAAATAATCATTTTGGCAGAGCCTGTTGTTACATACACGAGAGGAAAGAAATTATGATATCATGTTGAAACATCGTCCATATATGGATCTCTGATTTATTGGAAGTACAATATAATACCACCCGTCACATCAGTGTTTAATTTATTATTTTCAGACACACACACACTATAATGCATGCATGCATGCACGTTGATTATTAGTAGTTGATGCCGGCGTTGTAGAGGTCGCGGCCGTATCCGGTCTGCTTGTCGTAGTACCTGTCCCACAGCATGACCCCGCCGTAGTTTGCCGCCTGCTTCACGCTGGGCATCACCGCATCAGGTCGTAGTTCATCGACATGAGGCCGACCTCGTCGTTCCTCCCAGTCCCGGGCACGTTCGCCGCCGGCAGCCCGATGTACACCTTGCTCCGGGGGTACCTCGCCGTCCACTTGCTCCACTGCGCCATCACCCCGTCTTTGTGCACGTGGCTGTACGAGCACCGGTCTTCGCCGTAGAACCTGACGTGGATCCGCTCGAACAGCCCCGTGTCCAGCGCCCTCTGGACGTACCAGTCCGGGTACACGCACCGCGGCGTCGCCGTCAGCCTCACCCCGGCGCGCCGCGGTAGTACCGGTTGTATCCGGACAGACGCCTGGCGAGCTCCTCGTAGTGGTCCGGCGCGCCCTGGTCGATGAAGAAGTCGATGCCTTCGCCACGGTGTCGCCGAACGGGCGGAACACGCCGCGGCGGCCGCCCCCAAGGTGCGCGTTCCACAGGTTGTCGGCGACATCGGCCGCGGACTGTGATGACGGCAGGGAGTACTGGGTGCCGCCGCCGCCGATGGAGAGGAGGACGACGATGCCCTTGCCCCGGCAGTGCTTGATGTCGGTGCCGATGCCGTAGAGCGGGTGGCCGGAGAGGTCGCCCCAGTACTTGCCGTGGCCGAAGACGCTGTAGAAGGAGATGTGAGTTTTCTTTGTATGCTTTCTTTTCATTTTTGGTTTGATGTGTTTCATTATTGTCGAAGATTATTAAAGTCTGTTGTCTTTTCTTTTGTACAGGTCAAGGCTTAGGTTTTCCTGGAAGATGCATTTTGCAACATCGAAGGCTTTGCTTGAAACTAAGCTTTGACGAGAAATTATAGACAGTAGTACTGTTGTCAATGTTTTTTTGTCGATAGTGTAATTAAATGTGACAAATTTGTACGGTTTGGTCTAGATGTCATGTGTATGTGCTGGATGGCTGTTTTGATTTTTAATGTTGTGATTCAGTGAACTCTTTTTTACAGAGAAGTATGAGAAGGATGCTTTCATTGTGTAATTTGTTTTATCTGATGCTTTTTTGTTTCTTTGTGGTTGCTTCATTTTATTTTTTGTTTTAGTGTATTATTAAGCATGGTTGCTTCAACGGCAGTTAGTCGTTCCTGGACAATCAAGGTTCATTTTCCAATCACCATATTCTTTTACTTGTTTTTCCCTTTTAGGTGTTTAATATATTCTGAATATTTTTTTATCTCTTTGTTGTTGTTGCAGGGTTGGTTCAATTCTTTCTGAAGCCCGCCAATAATTAAACTCGGACGGTCAAAGTTTCAAGTTTAATATTCAGGTAAAAGAATGCTTGCTGGCCCTTTCATTTTTTTTCCTTTTTGTGTTTAATATTGGGTGTGCATTTTCGTTGTACTAGCTAGTTTCTTTTTGATTTTGCAGTGTGATTTCAATGCTTAGTTACTGTATTTTTTTAGTAGTACTATAGTGTAATTTACTGCAGTTTTTTCTATGTGTTATTCCCATGAATTTCATGTAGATTTTCTATTTCTTATGCTTCTTTTCCCACACTGTAAGTTCAGAGGCATTGCACTATAAATGTTTCTGGGTTGTTTCAGTGTAGGTTCTGGTTTTTTACAGTGCAAGTTCATGTGTTTTTACACTGTAAATGCTGGGAAGTTACAATGCCTTTTCATAATGTATTTTTAATGTATGTTCAGTGTAACTACATAGTGTATTTTCATTGGCTTTTCAGTGTAACTACATATTGTACTTCAGTGCTCTGGGAAGTTTCAATGTGAAATGCCCAAGAATTCTAATGTAAATTACATTGGCTTTTGCATTTTGAGTGTCACTGTATTTTCAATGTATGTAATAACCACTATAAGGTCAAGGGATTTTATATTGCATTACTAGGGTACTAATGTATATTCTTTGGTATTCACACTATAATTACCCCAGATTTTACAGTGGAATCACCTCAGAATTTCGGTGTAATTTCATTGTTCATGTCACTGTAATTATTGTATTTTCAATGTAATTATTCTTCATGCAAAGATTATGTATTTTCCCAGATTATTACAGTTTTGATGTTGATACGTCTTTGTAGGTGAAGAAAGTCCATCCTCACTTGTTCTGGTGGATCGTCTTGTCCTTTCTGCTCTGATTGTCCCATAATCATTATTGGATGATCTTCCTCCTTGCTGTTTGTGAGGTACATTCCCCTCTCCCAAACGTTTCCTCAAATGTATTGTAGGTGTTTTTCCATTTTTTTGTTGAAATGTATATATTGTAGTTTAATTTGCAGCAAAATAGATCGAATTTAGGCAGCAACACTTTCTCAATCATAGTACAACAATGAATTCAAAATTAAGTAGCAACACTGCTAACCATCATAGTACATTCATTGTTCACTAGTAGCTTTTCCTATCACTTTTCACCTCCTACTCAACCTTTTCTTTCCTGACTTGTCATCTTGTCTTTCTCATTTTCTCATGTTCTTGTCAATTGTTTACTTCATTTCCTCCGGAGGGTTCTGCTCTAGGGTTGTGTTGTGTCGTTGTGTTGCCCGTCTTCTTGCCGTTGTCCCTCTGGCTCCTCCTTTTGTCATCTGCCCCTGTATCCAATGAGTGGTATCAAATTCTATACTTGCAATCAAATAAAGCTTATTTTCAATATATTTTTAGTTACCTTTCTTGACATTCCTTGGGTTCGACTGCTTCGATTGTTTCCCTTTAGGTTTGTTGTACACCTTGTCAAGGTTTGTGCAGTTCTTTACTGTGTGTCTCTGTGATCCACAGTGCGAACATTTGTAGAACTTGTTTTGCTTTATTGCCTCACGAATAGTTAGCATCCTTGGTCTCCCTTTTGTCTTTCCTACGTCCGGGTCTTGAATTATGAATGATGATGTTGTTCTTTCTCCCTCTCCTACTGTTGGTACAAACGTAACTGTTCTTGTTGTTGCACTTTGCTCCTCATCCATTGTTTCTTCTTCGTCATCCATTTCCCGTAACCTTTTCTGTATCCTGTCTAATTCTCCCAACAGATATTCATATTTCCTCTTCTTCTTTGAAGCTATTGATGCCATATGCACCAATTTCCTTGCTAACACATTGTACCTTAGTGTGGAGTTCTCAGCTGCAACAGCTGGTGTCTTTGTAATATCAATCTTGTAATCATTCTTCCTCCATCTGTCAATTATGTATTTTTCTGGTATCTTCTCGATGTTGAGATGGATCATCACTCGAAGTATGTGCAAGCACAACAGGCCATCTTTTTGGAACGCGCAACAGATGCAAGAGTATTCTTCCTCTTTTAGTCCAACTTGCACTAGGTACAACCTTTTCCGGATTTCCTTCAGGGGGTAGTTTTCAGCTTGTGTCACAATGTAGTATTTGTCCTTTTCTTGCTCAAAGACATGCAGCCTTGTTGTGTCTGCCATTTTAAACTGGAAATTCCTGAATATTCCAATGTTGTATAGCTCATGTGCTTGCCTTTCTATGCTGTATTTCGACCAAAATGCTTTCTGTGCAAATTTTTTGTTTCTACTAACATGGTCGCATTCTTCTTCCCTGTCATGCACAACATCAAGTATGCGGTCATACTCTCTCAAAAAGCTAGTACCACTAAATTTAGCTCCAACCCCTTTTTTGAAAAGGGAATTCGTTCCTTCACTTCTCGCTGTAGTTTGTATGAATGGGAAGAATTTGTCCTTGAAATACACCGGGATGAACTTTTTCCTGTTTTCCCACATGTCGTTGAAGTACTTGATGTGGTGAACTTGGTATTTTCCTATCATTTCTTGCCAGTGTGTCTCAAATTCTTCAACCGTTAAGGAGTTGTCCACAATGTCCTGGAAATCTTCGTAGAGTCCCTCATTAGCTTGGAAACAGGGCCCGACTTTCTTCTCTGCCTTCTTCTTTATGTGGAAGAGGCAGCTCCTATGGGTAGCATTAGGAAAGACTTTTTCAATTGCTGCTTGCATTGCCTTGTCCTGGTCTGTTATGATTGATATAGGATGCTTTCCTCCCATAGCCATCAGGAATTGTTCAAACAACCACGCAAATGTTTCTTTTGTCTCATTGACGATAAATGCACAAGCAAACAAGTATGTGTTGCCATGTGGGGATATCCCCACAAAAGGTGCAAACGGTAGATTGTATCTGTTTGTTAGGAATGTAGTGTCAAAACTGATGCAATCACCACAAATGTCATACATCATTCTTGACCGCACATCTGTCCAGAATAAGCTTCTCACTTTATTTTCTGCATCAAGCTCAAATGAGTAGCAAAATCCAGGATTTTTTGTTTGCTTCTTGTTGAACATTTGCACTACTTCCATCATGTCAGAGTTTGCAATATCTCTGTTTACTGTCGCTGCATAGTTAGTCACATGCTTTTTTGTGTAGGGAAGCTGAGCCATTCCTCCTCGCAAGTAAGCTAGGACAGCAACAATCCTTCTTGTTTCCAGGTTTGTGTGCTTCAAAACCCTTATCAAGCACTTCTCTTCATCTGACATGTACTTATGAGACATGAAGAATCTACTAGTTGGTGTTAATTCATGGTTGTGTTCTAGCTCTTGTCTTGTAATCTCCCATAAGCCTCCTTTTTCTGATATGACCATCACAACTTTACAATCTGTTTTAGCAATGACTGTAGTTTTTCTCATGGGCACTATGCAGTCCTTCTCTATTTCATTTGTCTTGCCCCACTTGTTGCACTTCATTGTGATTCTTGTCACCTCATTGTTTCTTTTTTTGCTAGTTGTTGTTGAGATTGCAACTGTAGCCACTGAAAAGCCTGCCACTTTTGAGTAGAAATTGAAATACTCCTGTGCTTCTTCCTTTGTTTTGAACTGCATGCCTAGATGCGGCTTGAAATTACTGCTAGTGTTCATGAGATTCCCTTCTGATGCTGGATCTTGTTCATTTTGCAGGAACTTCTCAATGTCTTCTTCATCAAGATACCCGTCGTCTCCATCTTGTGCAAGTGAGTCTTCTTGTTCCTCTCTATCTAGTTCTTCATACCCACCTGTGCTTGAGTTTGTGTTAATGTCCGCTCTAGTGGGATCAACATCTTCAGGCACCTGCAACTGTTAGCGATTTTATTTTTACTTTATTTTTGTCTGCAATGTTTATGCTGATCATTTGACTTTTTTCTGAATTTTTTTGGTGTGTACCTGTTGCAGGTTCGTGTTGTTCAACAGGTTATTGTGCCAGGGATTGGATTCTCTCCGCCCATCTTCACTTGGTGCCATTTCATGATGCAAGTCTGCCTCCAGTGTCTGCAAAGTAAGTAAAGATTGTTAGTGTGCTTTTCCATTGGCATTTGCTTGTAACAGATGTTGTTTTGCTCACATTGCCATATCCTGCTGTGATGAAACTCTCATCTGATTTGCTCCTAGGGTTTTCGTACAACATTCCGTTAATTTTTGTAGATCCATCTCCTGAATGTACCTGCAAGTTTCATCAGAAGTTGTTGTTTTCAATGTGATGCTTGGTATTTTTGAATATTTTTTTGTCAGCATGATACTTTGGTAAAAGTCATCTATTTTTTTACCTTGTATATAATGTCGGAATGAAGGAGTGCGGTGAAAGAAAATGCTTCCTATATCCAAAACTTTTTGTTAGATTTTATGCATTTTAAATACATCTGCAAAGTTTTAGCTAGTTCATCTCACATTTAGTATGAGTTCTTCATGTGACATTCTCAATAGATCCTCTTCACTCACTGCCGCCGCTATGCTCCTGTCCTGTCACAATTGCAAAGTAGAATGTTAGTGTAAACATAATCATGAGCAGCAAAGCATGTTTTGTATTTTTTTAAATGTTATGTAATTTTAACAGTGTAATTCTTGTTTACTTCCAATGTAACCCCCTATGTAATTCTCACAGGGTTGTTATGGTGTAATTTTTTTGTACTTTTCTATGTAAATGTTTTAGGTACAGGATTATTTATACAGCATTTCGCACTGTAATTTTCTAGCATCTTTTTACACTGGATTTTCTGAACTTGTCTTCATTGTTTTTTGCAGGGGTGGCGAGTTCAGTGAAGCCCGAAATACGTGGCAAGCGAAATGTGGTATTGCTCTCTAATGTTCTATCATTTTTGCACTGTATTTTTGATTTTTTTCTAGATTTCTGAATGTTTTCTGCAAAATACCAAACTACAGTAAGAGTGATGAGCTACACATCATCTTTGCACTGGAATTTTCTAGGTAGTTTACAGTGTAATTTTCTAGTGTTCTCACAATAAGTCTGCTTCATTTTGCCTAGAACCATTTTTACTCTGGAATTTAGGATGACTTTACACAGTAATTTTTCTGTTCTTGCATTGTAATTACTTCAATTTTGTGTAGAACCATTTTTACACTAGAATTTAGGAGCAATTTTACACAGTAAATTTTCTGTTATTTGCAATGTAATTACTTCAAATGGTATAGAAACTACACTGGAATTTAGGAGGAACCTACACTGTAATTTTTTTGTTCTTGCAATGTAATTACTTCATTGTCCAGAAACATTTTTACTCTGGAATTTTAGGATGATTTTACACAGTAAATTTTCTGTTTTTGTAGTGTAATTACTTCAATTTTGTCTAGAACCATTTTTACACTAGAATTTAGGAGCATTTTACACAGTAAATTGTCTGTTCTTTGCAATGTAATTACTTCAAATGGTATAGAAACTACACTGGAATTTAGGAGGAACCTACACTGTAATTTTTTTGTTCTTGCAATGTAATTTCTTCATTGTCCAGAAACAATTTTACACTGTAATCTAGGAGGAATTCACACAGTAATTTTTCTGTTTTAGTAGTGTAATTACTTCAATTTTGTCTAGAACCATTTTTACACTGGAATTTAGGAGCATTTTACAAAGTAAATTTTCTGTTCTTCGCAATGTAATTACTTCAAATGGTATAGAAACTACACGGGAATTTAGGAGGAACCTACACTGTAATTTTTTTTGTTCTTGCAATGTAATTACTTCATTGTCCAGAAACATTTTTACACTAGAATCTAGGAGGAATTCACACAGTAATTTTTTCTGTTTTTGCATTGTAATCACTTCATTTTGTCTTACACTGGAATTTAGGAGCATTTTACACAGTAAATTTCCTGTTCTTGCAATGTAATTAGTTCAAATGGTATAGAACCATTAGTGCACTGGAATTTAGGAGGAACTTTCACTGTAAATTTATAGGATACAAGACTAGTTACATGGGGACAGTGCAATTCTTGACCAGGTTCATGAATGTTTTCGGATGTTGATTTATGCTCCTCTGTTTTTGTAAATGAAGGAAATTCTCATGTTTCTGTCAACGTGAGATCCTAAGAGGGGAAAGAGAGTTGATGCAGAGAGAGTTGTTGACCTGTGGATCTTGTTGTTGATCTCCTTGGTGATCAGCAGGTTCATCCCCCTCACCCAATGTTGTGTTTCCTCTTCGTTCTTCCCTTCCTGGGCGATCTCCTCCTCCCTGATCTGTCATGGTCGCCTCTCCCAGTCCCATTGGCGTCCCAGATCTGATTAGGACGAGATATGCCTTGTGTTTGAGGATGGAGGGGCGTTTTTGGGGGAGGTGGGGGTGGGGTTTGGCCTCTTGCGTGGTTTGCAAGCTTCCGGCTGTTGTGGTCCCTGAATTGGTGGCGGTTTAGCTGTGCTGGGCAAACCGGGTTAGTCGGTTACCCGACCCGTTTAGGTGCTTATTTTTTCCTTTTTGTTGATCTACCAGCGAGTACAGCTGTAATTCTCTGGTTGGTCAAGACATTTGACTGTTTTCAAATTGAAAAACAGTCAAATGTCAAATAGAAATTCCCTTTAAAAATCATAATTATTTTGAAAATTACTTGTGATTTTGGAAAAAGTTCATAAATTTGATAAAACGTCCACCAATTTTAGAAATTTCATGAATTTGGAAAATATTTTTTTGGTAAATTTCTTGCAATTTGAGAAAAAGCTCATGAATTTAATGAAACGTCCACCAATTTGAAAAAGTTCATGAATTTTAATAATCTTAATTATTTTGAAAATTGTTTGTCATTTCAGAAGTTCACGAATTTGATAAAATGTCCTCCAATTTCAAAAATTTCATGAATTTGAAAAATCTTTGTAATTTTGAAAATTTCTTGCGATTTTAGAAAAAAAATCATGAATTTGGTAAAACGTTCATCAATTTTAAAAAATTCATGAGTTTGGAAAAGCAGTTTGCGAACTAAAAACGGTCAACAGTTAAAAAACTAAAAACAAAAACAAAGAAACAGAAACGGGCGCATGGGCCGGCCCATTTCCTGCGATGTGTGCTGGAGGGTTCTGCGCCAACTGCAAATAAGCCTATACGTGGTGTAATGGGCGCCGAATAGGAATTGGCAACTGGCGCTGGGAGCTCCTATACAGCGCTGCGAGCGCTGATTCGAGCCGCTGGCGCCTGCAGCGACGCGAACTGGGCCGGCCCAGGAAAGGGAGCGAGGCACAGCGATGTTGTTACATAGCAAAAATAGACCAGAAATCTGATAAAGCCAGGATTCGAACCCTGACTGCCTGTGCGGTCAAATTCGCACACAGCCACTAGGCTGACCTATCCATACTGTTTATATTGAGGACAAATAGTCCTTATTATATACCAACCTGTATTATTTTATGATAAAATGAAAAGAAAAATAGACCAGAAATCTGGTAAAGCCAGGATTCGAACCCTGACTGCCTGTGCGGTCAAATTCGCACACAGCCACTAGGCTGACCTATCCATACTGTTTATATTGAGGACAAATAGTCCTTATTATATACCAACCTGTATTATTTTATGATAAAATGAAAAGAAAAATAGACCAGAAATCTGGTAAAGCCAGGATTCGAACCCTGACTGCCTGTGCGGTCAAATTCGCACACAGCCACTAGGCTGACCTATCCATACTGTTTATATTGAGGACAAATAGTCCTTATTATATACCAACCTGTATTATTTTATGATAAAATGAAAAGAAAAATGAAAAATGAATGCACAATATAAAAAGCGTGAATTTGAAGAAATTTCATAAAATTGAAAAGTTTTGTATAAACTGAAAAAAAATCGTGAATTTGATAAATCTTCACGAATTTGAAATAAGTTCGCAAAATTTAGGATAAGTTCATGAAATTTCGAAAAAAGTTCACAAATTTGGAAAAAGTTCATCGATTTTGAAAATAGTTCACCGATTTTGAACAAAAAGTTCACCAATTTAAAAAAAGTTCATCGATGTTGAATAAAAAAGTTCATCAAATTTGAAAAAACAGTTCACGGATTTGAAAAAAGTTCGCTGATTTTGAAAAAAGTTCATTCACTTAGAAAAATCTCACCGGAAATTAAAAAAAGTTCATCAAAATTGAAAAAAGTTCATAAAAAATTGAAAAAGTTCATCGAAATCGAAGAAAGTTCATCAGAACTGAAAATAGGTTCATTGAAATTGAAAATTGGTTCCCCGAATTTGAAAAAGTTCATAGAATTTCAAAATTGTTCATAGAATTTGAAAAAAAGTTCATCAATTTAAAAAGGATGCAGGGGCATACAAAAAGAAAAACAAAACAGAAAAGAGTAAAGGGAAATGAAAAAAGGGAAATGAAAAAAGGGAAATGAAAAAAGGGAAATGGAAAAAGGGAAATGAAAAAAAGAAAATGAAAAAAAGAGAGACAATAAAAGAAGGGAAAGGTTGAAACTTATCAGTACTTGGTGCGTGGCGGGGTGGTAACACAAGCTTGGAAGGACGAGTGAGGCTTTTTTGCGTTATAAAAACAATAGAAGAAGAAAAACCTGGGGCACCCATAGTTTGCGAAAATGCATACAAACGGGCGCCTGCAGCGCTAAATAGGAATGGAGATCTCCTCACGGCTTTCATGATGGACTGTTGTAATGGCAAACGGATGGGCCCACAAGCTGCCATCTTGGCCTCTTTATTCTTTTTCTTACGCAGGGTTGGGCCAAACCTATAAGGTGTGCGGCCTGGACAATATGGCGTATAGAGAGTGATGTCGGTCAGGATTGAAGACGGCGGTGATTTCAGCAACAACGGCATAGAAGCGTGATGCTCATGTTGGCCAACTTCTAGGCGTGGCAACAAACAGTGTGGTCCCGGGGGACATGGCGATAGTGGGGGTTGATCCAAGACGATACACAAATGAGAGCCTGTAGTCAACGGTCGTGAGGGTGGGCTGATCATCTACCATGGAGTTATGTTGAAGTTGGAGGTGGAGTTTTATGGAAGACACACAGCTGATGGAGGGGCTATGGCATAAAGATCCAGAGAGTCGAAGTCTATTTTAGCGTGGGGTGGGTGGGGGGGGGAGGGAGGGATATGTTGTTCGGGGTGTGATCCAGTGGTCCGAGGGATACGTGAAACTCGACATCGATCAATGATGGCTGGTGATTCTCTGTAGTGGAGTTGAGGTAGTGTAGGTTCGCGGCAAAGTATACCCAATTGAGCCAAAAGAGGCTCGACGCAGTGATAATAGCGAGCCGTTCGGTAAGCACGTGACACGATGACATATCATGACACTGGTGGTCAGGCGAAGTGTAGAGAGGAATTTCTAGTAGTGTTGGACAACTCCAGGTTCAAGTTGGTGACTTGATCTATCGAGTTTGACATGTCAGATGGATGAGAGTTGAGCATGAAGAATCTTAGAAAGTGGTGGAAATCTGAAAAACGTCAAAAGTTTGGGAGTACACAGCAGTATATTCTATGGCGTTCAGTGCACATGCAAAGTGTGGATGACAAGTGCAGTAGAAGGTAGAGAGCTATAGATGCAGGACATGTAAAATACTATCCGAAAACGGGATGAGATAACTATGAATTTGACTCAAGATGACTTAGGGCAACAAAGAATTAGTTCAAGTTTAGAAATCCAATCAGCAATAGTAAGGATGGTGAGTTCAAATGATTATTATATGTGGCATACAATATGAGAGTTGTTCACTTTCACGCACATCAGGAAAGAAACTATGAGGGTGATGAACGGTGTTGTCGTATATGGTGACTTTATGGTAGGTGTGTGCTGGGGTTGGACGAATACTCCTGGAAGTTGATAACACAAAACAAGAGTGTAGAAGAACTTAATTTTGCTGGAGCTTTGACTGTCGTGAAGAAAACGGAGGGGCTACAGTTGATGGTCGAGCCATGTGAAATCAAGGAGGTAGTAGTGAAGATCATGATTAATGTTCAAGTCCAAGGTACACCTAGGTTCATGCATGATGGCAAGGATATATTCTCCAAGGTCGAGTGTTAAAAAAATATGTGTAGAATATATATGTACGAGTTGTGCTACAGTTGGACTTGTAATTAGCTGAGGGTTCCATGTTTGAGTCGAACTATGTAAACCGGGCCAATTATATAAGGGAAATGCGAGGTAGACATATAAACTAGAGTAAGGCGGCAGGCTAGAGAGAGATCACGATAGGGACTGTTTAGTCGCCAGTGGCAGATGCGGCTTGGATGGGCCGTGATGGGTGATTGAGGACCTATCTGATGGTCTCGCCGAGACTACCGTCGACTGCATCATGTGATTTGGTATACAGGGAGGAGTGCCCGTAGTCATGCCACAGGGATGAAGCAATGTCGATGAACCTCGTTAAGAAATCTTGTTGTCGTGTTTGTGTTTGTGTGATTGCTTATCCTCGATGGATCGAAGTGTGCCTCGAATTAGTGTAATAGTACCTCATGTTCCTCGTCGTCATGCACCGCCACATGCTATTGGACCTTGTTCTTTGTAGCCTGTTTGAAATAACCATATGAAGTATACACAGAGAGGCTGAACCCACTTGAGGAATTGCTGAAAAATTCTCACCCTCACTTCCACGGGGGAGCATTATTATCATGCAATGCCCAAAGAACAGAAACCAAGTGTGCGACTGACCTGCCCAAGATGATTTTTTTTATTTTTTTTCATAATAGTAGTTTGTCAACACATCCATGACAGTACGTGTTTTCCCCATTTTTGTCATGGAAGTGTACCTTCTTTTGGCCAAAATGTCACAGATGTTTCTTTTCCTTTTAGTGATGATCACACTTTATTAAAAAAATATGCTCCAAGATAGGGGCGTGAAAAGAAATGGATGGATAAAAGGGTTTAAAGGATCATACAACAAAGGGTCGTTGAAGAATAGGGATGTCATGCCTTGGGCCGGCCTCCCCAAGGTTTTCCTTTTGAGTTTCTGAGATAAATTTGGGGTGCCTTGGGCACCCTTAAGATTTGCCTATTGAGTGTTCTTGGAAATAAAGTGGGGGTGCATCTGGCATCCGCAAGCACAATCATGAAATTCTTTTGGTTGTGATTACATCCTTCATAAACTAAAGTTTCATGCAAACAAAACTATGAGTCATGTTAGTCCACAAATGATCACTAATAGCTCTACTTGTTGTATATAAATCATGGAAACATGCTATAACCATAGATACAGTAAGATACAATCATAGGCTCTCTTGATAAAGAAGGGGCCAAAAACTATGCAATCCTATAGCAAGCAGGCAAGTTGCACAAGAATTTGTCAAAACAGACCAGCACAAAAAGTGTAATTACTAAAAAATATTTGTGTAACTCAGAAACTTTGTACAAAAATTAACATAAATACTAGACATATGTGGTTTTGTTCTATGAATTTTAAAGATTTTAGCACTCTCTAGTAGAAGCAACACTATAGTTTCACAACAACACTTCCAAGATAATCATAACATTAAAGCTAATGTCATAAATTGACACTTTATTAAAATAAATAGATTTTTTTTTTGCTAAAGTAGCATAGCAATGTGACACAACCAAATAAAAATAAAAAGGATCACTATGGGATGCCGCCAACAAGTTCTTTCTTTAATACTTTTTGTCTAGGCATTGTTAATTTTGATGATTCTCGCAAATAACAAAAATGATTGTTTTAAAAGCTAAAAACAACATCCAAACCCACAACCCCAAGCTTTCTTTCATACCTTTTAGCTAGGCAATTGATATGATAAAGAAAGAATGATACATGCCAGATAGCTACTACCACAAACCCTCAGCCACGTTGGGTCTACTCACTCATCACCATCGACAGATTACATAGAGAGTTGTTCATGATGGTGGTGGAGATGTCCCCCGCGATGTTCCGGCAACACCGGAGGAGATGAGGAAGGGGACCTCCCCTGCTTATTTTTCCTTGGCCTTCTCCCCTTGTTAGGAGGGGTCATTCCTGATGGTTTTCGTGGATTTGGTTTCTAGGAGACGAGATCCTCCCTAGAGGTTCGATCTGACTTTTAGGGGAGCTGTTTTTGGATGCTGAAATCCGAGTACTATCGCCGGTTTATCTTTTCCGGAAGATCCTTGTGCAACTCTTGTATTTTCTATAGGATTGCATAGTTTTCGGTTTCTCCTTGATCAAGAGAGCCTATGATTGTGTCCTTTGATGTAGCTACCTTTATTCCATCTTGCCATGATTTACATACAACAAGTAGATCTGTTTAATTATTATTTGTGAACTAACCCGGACTCGTCATTCCCTTGAGCTATACTGTTTCTGTGAGGTTAATTTCATTAGGGATGCCATGATAATCTCAAGCAGTAAGGACGTTAGATGACTGATTCAACTTTAATTTTAAAAACATCATTCAACCAAAATAGTTATTTCTCTTCTTTATAAATTCCACGTGCACCATAATTATATGTGTTTTGTAGATTGCGAGGACTGTTGATCTATAAAAGAAACATTTTAAGCAAGAAACATCAACTTAGTTGACCTATAGTGATCACACGTATCAACCAGAAAGATTTTCCACAAACTAGTAAATGATAGCCTTTCCATCCATATCGTTGTTCTTGATTTGGAGGCCAACCAGCGGGAGTGCTGACACATGAAGAGACAACAATAGTGCCCGTAGAGTGAACGTTGTGCTCCATAATTATATATGTGTTGTTAAGATTGCAACGAGTTGTTTATCTACAAAAACACATTTTTAAGTCAGAAGCATCAATTTAGTTGACCTATGGAGGCGATCCTTCGTATCAACCAAAATGGTTTTCTACAAGCTAGCACGTGCATCATCGTGCATTAAACTAATGGTGCACGTGCATTAAACTATGATCCCAGATATATGCTCTCAAAAATTGACTGTACTAAGTTATCAACCAGCCAACGCATGAACTAATGGTGCATTAAATCATCAACCAGAGATGGTGACCCTAGGTATCAAGCAGTAATGGTGCACTAAATAATTGCATCGTGCGTGGATGTAGAGAATTATAGAGGATAGGACGCAACAGAATAACTCCACCCTTTGGAAGGCTATAAAATCCACAGAAGCAGCGAACGAAGTAGAATAGAGCTTGCTAGCTTTCTGTCTTGTACGTAGCCAAGTACCTGAACAACACATATATCAGGTTTAGCCCACCATGAGTGCAAACAAGAGCTATCGCTCGCACAAAAATACCGACGGCGAGGTGGACTTTGAATTCTATCCAGTAATACGCAAGTACAAGGACGGCCGTATCGAGCGGTTCACAATGAGTTCATTCGTGCCGGCATCAGCGGATCCAGCCACCAGCCATGGGGTGGCAACAAGGGATGTCGTCATCGACCAAGGCACCGGTGTGTCGGTACGCCTGTTTCTTCCCTCCCAAGCCGCCGCGGCGGGCACGAGGCTTCCCCTCGTCGTCTATGTCCATGGTGGTTCTTTCTGCACACAGAGTGCGTACTCTCGAACCTACCACCGTTACGCCACCTCCCTCGCAGGAAGCGCAGGGGCGCTCATCGTGTCTGTGGAATACCGTCTGGCACCGGAGTATCCCGTGCCGGCGTCCTACAATGACACATGGGCTGCACTGCGGTGGGTGGCCACCTTGTCCGACCCTTGGCTCGCTGAGTATGCAGATCCCAGGCGCACGTACCTCGCCGGCGACAGCGCTGGTGGCAACATCGTGTACCACATGGCTATACGCGCCACACATGATGACAGCATCATGGACATTGAGGGCTTGGTTATTGTGCATCCATTTCTCTGGGGACTCGAGCGGCTTCCCGCCGAGAAGGTTTCGGACGGTGACGTGATGTACCCGCCGGCGCTGGTGGACAAGCTATGGCCATTTGTGACGGCGGGCCAGGCTGGCAACGACGATCCCCGGATCAATCCTCCGGACGGTGAGATCGCGTTGCTGACTTGCAGGCGTGTTATGGTATGTGTTGCAGGGAGAGACACCTTGCGTGACCGGGGGCGCCGGTTCGCGTCCAGAATGCGGAAGTGTGGGTGGACTGACCGCAACCTCACCGTGGTGGAGACGGAGGGCGAGGATCATCTCTTCCACCTGTACGCACCGCTGCGTGCGACCAGCAAGGACCTTATGGATCGTGTTGTGCACTTCATTAACGATCGCGCCACGTTGCCATCACCGAACCATAGTGATCCCAGATCTCTATGCCGCGCAGCTCTTTAAAACATGGAAATTCAAAAGCATGATGGATATTGAAGTTAATCTTGTTGTACCTCAATAAATATACTCTTTTATTCCTGTCAAAAATAAATGTACTCTTTTATTTGTTGCTTCACTGTTAAGTTTGTGGGCATGCAGGTTATAGTCGTGCAAGTGCTTTAAGCATTGCACTGGCACATTGTATGTGCTAGAAACGTGCAAGTTCATGTTGCGTGTGAAGTCGTTGTTTTGCGATCTTATCGCGTGGCCACTGTCCACTATCTGCCATATAGCGCACGCTTTCTGTGGATCAAGGCGAGCTTTGTGTGTCTGGATTGTTACAATCTGTAGCGCAGATTCACAGGGGCATGCAGGTGCGGGCCCGCACCTGCGGAAACGCCTCCAGCCGTTTATACGTGCCGTGATCCGGACACAAGTTCATAGCGAAGTTGGTTCGAAGCTTTATGGATTATTTTATCCATGTGAATACGAGACAGTATACATGTTTACTCTGTGCAAATACTTTCTCCCGGAGCTGTTATATGTCTTTCTGCCTGTTCGTATGCCACGTACCTCGTTCTGTTACATACCTTGCTAGACACTTTAGCTCTACTATTCCCCTTCTTCCTAGTTTCCTTCTCCGTTCTGGTATTGTTTCATGATGTTCTTTCTCTCTCTTCTCCTTCTCTGGACTCACGAGATATGATTTATACCACGCAGGTCCGACCAACATCTCAATTCGTACCGTCGTGGTGCTTCGCAAGTTCATGTCATTGTTTTTCATATGAACTCATCAGTTCATACTGACGTGGTGCTTGGTAACTTCATGCCATCGTTCTTCTCATGAACTTGCTACTCTTTTTGTCAGTATTTTCTTTTCTTTTCCCTCGAATATGCATCGTTCTATCCAGATGTGCATCCTTGTGTGTATCCCAGCTCGAGATCAGATGGCAACGGCTCATGTACGGACTGCCCTTGCGGGTGGCTCTGGCGACAGGGGCGGCGCTCTCGCTCCCGGGCCTGCTTCCGGCGCTGGCGTTCGGGTCTCGGCGCGAGGGGCGGTGGCAGCGGACCCGGAGGCGTCCAGGCGGTCAGCCGGCCCCGCCTTGGGTGCGGCTGGCTGGTCGGGGAACCGTTTTTGGGCGTTGGCCGATGTGGATTTCGGTGTGGAGTCGGAAGGTGAAGATGCGAAGGAGCTTGTGAGCGCGGCGGCGGGGTCAACGGCGGGCGGCCTTTCGGCGTGCTCCATCGGCGACTTTGTCGCGTGCGCGGAGGAGCTTGGGGGCTCCTTCAAGGCCGGACGCCGGCGTGCTTTTGCGCTCGGTGGCCGTGGCGCACGACGGTTTGCGCTCGCCGCGGGCAGGGGGCCACGTGCGCCGCCGGGTCATGCGGGGTGGGGCAGCATGGGTTTCGCAGACGCGGGCCTGTGTCTGCAACTTGCTCCGGACCAGCTCCGCTCGGAGCGGGCGACGCCTGCGGCGGCGGCGGCTCTGGCGGATCCGGGCGCTGGTTGTCCTAGGGTTGGGGGCGACAAGCCAGGGGCGGTGTTGGGTTGGGCCCCTGGGACGCTAGTTGGCCCCTCAGAAGGGCTAGCAATCGTGGCGGCCCAGTCAGGTGTTGTCGCAGTTGGGCAGGGGGCTCAGCTCGCGGCCCAGCCCGTTCCATAGGCAGCAGCCCAGCCCAAGCCTGTCCGAGGAGCGCAGCCATATAAATGGTTGTGGCTTCCCCTTGGAACCCTAGATCCCTCTCTAGGTTTCCCAGCCACCGATTCGGAGGTGCGGCACTTTGGCCACTCCGCTCGCTTCCTCCTCCCCACTCCTCCCCCCCCCCCCCCGCCTCTGCTTCGCTCGTTTGCGGAGGTAGTGACGATGGGATCCAAGTCCGACCGCCGGGGGGAGAAGCCTCCCATGGAGCCGCCGCGGGACCGCAACCGTGGCCACGACGACGACGAGGGCGGGTGGGGGCCGCCGCCTGCTTGGTGGCTCAAGGAGTAGGAGCGAAAGAAGAAGAAAAAGGAAGAGTACAGGAAGAAGGGGCTCGAGCTCAAGCGCAAGGGGCAGCTGGCCTCCCAGGGCGGCGACCGCGCCGGAGATCTGCAAGCGAAGAAGCCGAAGCTCAAGTTTGCGGGGGCGGCGGCTCCCATGCCCCCCCTCCCGCCCAGATCCGAGATGCCTGGCTCCTCCAAGGGCTCAGAGGAGGCGTCGATTCCTGTCGAAGACGCCGACGGCCCAGAGTGCTTCATGTGCGGCCGCTCTGGCCATTTCCAGAACATGTGCTCCTTCCAGCCACTGTGTGTGGTGTGCAGCAAGGAGGGGCACACCTCGGCGTAGTGCCCAACCCGCGGCAAGCCTTTGCTCCTGCAAACTATGGGGCACGCCATCGCCGGCGAGGGTTTCTTCTGTCTCCAGTTCCCGGAAGATGCGAGGGAGGAGCCACCGATCCTGCTGGGGGCCAACACGACAGTGTTCTCCATGCCTTCGGGTGCGCTCTCGAGGGAGACCTTGGAGATGGAGCTGCAGCAACTCTTTGAGGGTGCTTGGGGACTGGCAGATTACTCCAATGGAAGGTGGCGCATTTTCGGTGGTGTTTCCTGATCCTGCGATGCTTCGGATGGCTACAAGGAGCGGCAAGCTTTTTCTGTCCCTCAATAATGTCATGGTGGATATCCGTGATGCGATCCTTGATGCACCCAAAGGTATGGAGATGCCGGAGGTGTGGGTCAAGCTGGGTGGCGTTCCTCCAAAGCAGCGGCGCTTCGACAGGCTCATGGCGGCCACCACCATGCTCGGTCGCCCCTTGCAGGTTGATGAGGAGTCCCTGATCCGCCCCGGGCCGGTGTGCATGCGCTTTGCCTGCCGCAACCCACACAAGCTTCGAGGGATGGTCCAGATCTGGTTCAACAACGAAGGCTTCAACATCTCCGTCGAGCCCGAGCTTCCCCCGGCGCAACTTGCGGCTCCCGCCCTCCCTTCCCCTCCCCCTCCTCCCCATGGCAAGGGCCCGGACAGGAAGGGGCGAGACGGAGGCCACGATGACGACAAGGAGCTCGACGCAAGCATGGAGGACGACTCCATCGATACGGCGGTGTGGGAGAAGCTGGGTATCACCGAGAAAGGCGGTGTGGTGGCTCATGCGCTGCTGCCCAGGGTGGAGCATTCCCTGGCCGGCGGGTCGTCGGAGATGGATCTCTCCATCCCGAACCAATACGGCTCCAACCTGGGGTCGGTCACGTCTCCTCCGGTGTGGATGGAGGCGGTAGTGCCCCTCCCCCCCCCCCCCCGACGCTGGCGGAGCCGCTGGGTGAGGCGCGCACCCCCATCACGGTGTCGGCGGACTCTCTGCCCCCCTCCTCGCTCTCTCCATCGCAAGGCGGTTGCAGCAGCAGCAAGCTTGGTGAGGTGAAGACGCTCAAGAAGGTGGCGTGCGCAAGGTGAGCGCGGAGGCGGCGAGTGCTGCGGAGAACTTGGGGGCTCCGGCGACGCCACGCCAGGCGGTGATGGCCCTGGCCGTGCCAGTCACCGCTCCGCTCGTGCAAGAGATGTCCCAGTCGGCGCCCATCCCGAAGGCCAAGCGCTCCAAGGCCGTGGTGGAAGGGCAGGTGCCTCCCGTGCGGGTCAGCGCGCGCGCCAAGGGAGCCAAGGGCAACCTGCCTTCGCTCCAGTGCGCCCAACTACTGCAAGCCCAAAAGAACTTGGAAACTTCAGGTAATCCCTTGCCGCGTTTTACGATTCTAGATTCCTTTTCGGACGAGCATTTGGGCGAGGTTCTGGAAGAGAGTGGGGTGGAACCGATGGGCGACGGTGGGGTGACCGAGCTCATCTCGCTGATACGTGCTAAGGAGGTGGCGCAGGCAGCGCTTGCAGCGGTGGCTGCTCAACACGCGGAACACATGGCACTGGAGACTGAGCCCTCGCTGGTGCCAGCGATCCTGCCCGATGGGGACACAGCAATAGGGGTTGCTGTTTCCCCCTCGCCTCGCTGCGGCAAGGTGAGGCGCGTGGCTAAGGCGATCACCTCCAGGGGGGTGCGCCTTCGGAACCGTGTAAGTTAAATGCGCGCGCTTATTTGGAACATTCGTGGCTTCGGTCACTCGGGGCGACGCACCCAACTGAAGGAGTACATTAGAAAAGAGGCGATCGATATCGTAGGGCTACAGGAAACGATCAAATCTGAGTTTCAGCACTAAGATATCATAGCTATAGACCCCTTAGAGCGCTTTGTGTGGCAACATAGCCCAGCTCATGGCCACTTGGGTGGCATGTTGCTTGGTTTTTGTAGTGCCACTTATGAGGTGCTGACCTGGGAGGTTGGTACTTTCCTTATTGCGGCCAGAATCCGCGTGCGAGCGTCGCTTCGCGAACTCGCGATCGTGCAAGTCTACGGACCAGCAGATCACTCCCGTTCAGCTGAGTTCTTGGGAGAACTTGAAGCCAAGGTGCTCGATCTAGCTGCGGCTCAGATCCCGCTCATGGTGGGAGGGGATTTCAACCTGATCCGTTCGGGGGCGGACAAGAACAATGACAACATTAATTGGTCAAGGGTGGCCATGTTCAATAATGCGATTGCTTCTATGGCACTTAGGGAAGTGGCTAGAACTGGGGCGAGATATACTTGGACTAGCAAGCAACTAGCCCCGGTGCGATCTGTCCTGGATCGTACCTTCATGTCTCCGGACTGGGAAGTAGTGTTCCCTTTGTGCTCGCTCCTTGCTGAAACAAGGATCGGTTTAGATCATGTGCCTTTAATCTTATCTTCAGGGGAAGATAGAATCTAGCGCAGCCCGCGTTTCTTCTTCGAAACCACGTGGTTTTAGGTCCCTGACTTTGACGCAATCTTTAGGGAGAGATGGCTGCGAAGTGTCCACCTCTCTGGCCAGCAACGTGGCCCGATGGAGCTCTGGATCACGGTGGGGGCCCGCCTTCGCGCAAGCCTAAAGGGGTGGGGTGCGAACCAGGGGCGTGATGCCAAGGTCCTCAGGGTGAGGCTTCTGGCAGATATCGCCATCCTTGATGCGCAAGCGGACACGCGCCCTTTCTCGGAGCAAGAATGGGCACAACGCTACGACTTGGAAGGGCAAGTCGAAGCATTGCTGCGGGCCGAGGAGGAATATTGGAGGCGTAGAGGTGGCCTCAAGTGGATGCTCAAAGGGGACGCGAACACTAAGTATTTCCAAGCTTATGCGAACGGCCGGCGTAGGAAATGCTCAATCCTAAGGCTGCAGACGGAGCAGGGGCTCCTTCTTCAGCAATCGGAGATCTCCAACCACATCTACGACTTCTACATAAGTTTGATGGGGACGGACGAGGCACAGTGCGCGCGCCTGCGTGCGGATGTGTGGCTGTCGTCTCAGCGGGTGTTAGATAGCGAGAACGAGGAGCTAGGGCTTGCGTTCCTCCCTAAGGAAATCGACGACGCGTTATGTAGCATGAAAACCGACACGGCCCCAGGCCCTGATGGGTGGCCGGTGGCGATGTTTAAACATTTCTGGCCACTGCTACGTGGCCCTATATTCGATGTGTGCAACGGTTTTATGCGCGGCTTTGTGGACATCGCTAGGCTTAACTATGGTGTGCTCTCGCTCATTCCGAAAGTACCGGGCACGGACAACATCCGTCAGTACAGACCCATTGCACTCATTAATGTCCCGTTCAAAATTTGCGCAAAAGGTTGTGCCTCTAGGCTCTCGCCGATCGCCCATCGCATCATAAGTCACTCGCAGTCGGCGTTTATTCGCGGTAGGAACATCCTTGAGGGTCCGTTAGTCTTGCAAGAGACCCTTCACGAGCTTAGACGCACACACGAACCGGCGATCCTCTTGAAATTAGATTTCGAGAAGGCTTACGATCGCGTCAACTGGGATTTTCTTCGGCAAGTCCTCTCCAGCAGGGGCTTTTCGGCCGAGTGATGCAATTGGTCTCGGGGGGCCAGACTGCAGTCTCGATTAACGAAGAAGTAGAGAACTTCTTCAGGAACAAGCGTGGATTGCGCCAAGGTGATCCCATGTCACCGCTCTTGTTTAACTTTGTAGCCGACACGTTGGCTGCCATGCTGCGGAAAGCCGCGGAGGCTGGCCACATAAAAGGGGTGTTGGGACACCTCATCCCAGGGGGGGATTTCCCACTTGCAATACGCGGATGATACGCTATTACTGTTCCAACCCGACCTGCACAGCATTGCTACAGTCAAAGCACTGCTCATTAGCTTTGAACTTATGTCGGGTCTTAAAATAAACTTCCATAAGTGCGAAGTGATGTCTATGGGCATGGAGGTGCAGGATAGTAGGCGCGTCGCGGACCTGCTGAATTGCAAGTTAGGCAAACTTTCGTTTACTTATTTGGGCCTTCCGTTAGATGCTAAGCGCATTACGATCAACGGCTGGGCTCCGCTTTGGACCAAGGTGGGTGGACGGGTTTGTCCGTGGAGGGGAAAGTTCTTCTCCTCCGCAGCTAGGTTGGTGCTCACGAATTCGAGCCTCTCCTCATTGCCGCAATTCGCAATGGGGCTTTTCCTATTGGCCGAAGGGGTGCATGCCAAGATGGACACTCCCCGGTCCCGTTTCTTTTGGGAAGGAGCGGGACCAAAGCGCAAATACCACATGGTTCGTTGGGATGCGGTGTGTCGTCCGAAGGCCCAGGGAGGGCTAGGGATCACGAACACCAGAATCCTCAACATTGCGCTCATGTGTAAGTGGATCTGGAAGATGTCGCAAGGGGCTACGGGCCTGTGGATCGATCTGCTTCGTGCTAAGTACTTCCCGTCCGGGAACTTTTTCGAAGGTGTGGCGAGGGGTTCACCCTTTTGGAATGACCTTCAAGCGGTTCGGACAGCCTTCGCCTTGGGAGCCAAGTTCTCCATTGGCAATGGCCGTTCGGCACGGTTTTGGTTGGATCACTGGGTGGGATCTCAACCCCTCTGGTCCGCTTTTCTGGACCTGCACGTCCAGGCGGTCAACCCGGATTTGAGCGTAGCCACGGCGCTTGCCTCCTCCCCCCCTGAGATCTGTTTCCGGCGCGAGCTAACGGGAACGGAACTTGCCCACCTTGCGGAGCTGCGTGATCTCATCGCGCCAGTGTCGCTTTCCATGACCGCGGACACCGTGGCGTGGTCCCTCACCCCTTCCAGCAAGTTTTCGGTCAAATCTTTGTACCGAAAGATGTGCCAGAGCCAGGCCTTCCTAGTGCCAAAAGGCCTTTGGACCGCGCGCCTCCCACTTAAGATTAAGGTGTTCTTTTGGCAACTGTTTCGCAATAGACTGCCCACCTCGGCTGACGTTGCCAAACGGAACGGCCCGTCGACGGGTACTTGCGTGGTTTGCCGCGTGGCGGAAGATGCGAATCACGTTTTCTTCCGCTGCCCGTTAGCTTGCTTTGCTTGGAGCGCGGTCCGCGCAGCCACTAACACCTCTTGGAACCCGCGATCGACCTCGGATCTAGCGGTCATCATCGCCTCTGCTTCAGGAGGCAACAATCGCGTGATGTGGAGCTGTATCGGAGCCCTAGCTTGGTCTCTCTGGCTAACTAGGAACAAACTTGCGATCGAGGGTATCTTCCCAACGCACCCAACTAATATCATCTATAAATGCAACCTCTTCTTGCAGCAGTGGAGTCCGTTGGCGAGGCGCAAGGATGCTGACAAGCTGAAGCATGCTCAAGATCGTCTGCGCTCCGTCTACGTTTTGGCTAGGGAGCCCCCCCGCCACGTCTCCGTCTTGATAGTGGCCCTTTTGCCCCGCGATCGAGCGAGCCTGCGTGCTCTAAGCTCTGGCTATGTGCCATGTACTCGCTTCGTACTTCGTTTGGTCAGGTCTTTCTCGCATAAACCTTATGTTAAAGCTGGCCGGGAGCCTCCGTGCTCATGTCGTCTGTTTCGGGACTAGGTCCGATCACGCTGCCTGTTGTGGGCTTTATTAATTTAAAGCCGGACGCGTCCAAGCGTCTTCGTTCTAAAAAAAAAGTGCATCCTTGTACTTTGAAATCTCAATTTGTCCAAAGACTTCCATGCGTTCGCTAGAAAATTTCCCAAACGAAGATACCATTTTGACTTTCTTCTTCCAACTGCACTCATTTCTTTATGATTTGTTTACGTTTTTTCAGAAGTAACATTTTTCTCTTTTTCTTCCAAGTTACAGCATACGGAACTTAACATGGTACCTTCAATTTTGTACATAGGAACTTGTGCTACTTACATTACTAATAATAACTACTGCGTACAGCCAACGGAGTAGTTGTGATGAGGCGGTAACATCTATTTTTTCGGTGCGCACTCCGCACATGTCTCAACTTGTTTCTAGCTCATCTTTCCCCGCTCTTTACCCCTCGCCGGGTTCCTTTCTACCGGGATCATGTAGATCTGCCGTGTTCAAACTCCTAGCGGACGTTCCTGCCATCGCTTGCCGAAGGTCGACGACGACAATCGTTGACAACGACTACAACTACTGCCGGTGGTCTTCCACTTTCCCCTCGGAACTGGTGATATGGAAGAAAACCCCATTGGACGTCAATCCAGTTCATGAAATGGCGGTAAATCACATGCATCCTTGTTAATCTTGTGCAAATCAGCTCTGATTCCTCTATTCGTACTAATCTGCTTCTTCCTCCTTTTCTAGTGCCCAGTTTGTTTTGACTAGAGAGGCATGTGCGACCAGGAAGACGTTCTGAACATCCACAACTGGTTTTGTGTCTTTTTCAAATCAGACTATAAAAGAACACCAACAAGTTTCAAATAGTGACTCCAATCTTCCTTTATCAATAAAAAGGATATTTCATTAATAATCCCAAAAGGAGCGGAGGGGATACACATTTGTTGTTCTGGTCGATTATCAGGGTGCGGAAATAGCTAGAACTTTTTTTAGACAAAAATAACAAACATCTTTTAGAACTGAATGTAGAAACTATGGTAAAACTTCTTGATGTATTTAAATAGAAAATAAATTGTCGCCTCATCAGTGTATGACCATGATTGAATTGGTTAATGTGAATAGAGTTCAGTCAGTTTGTGGTGTACCAGATTGGACTCGTAGCGTGCCGCCAATGGCACACTCCTGGTATGAGGTGACTCATCAACCTTTTCGAGAAAAGGCCATCGAATCGACTCGTCAACTGAACTCGTCTCGTCTCTACACATCAACTCGTGCACCATCTCGAGGTTTGCAACAATGCCTAATATGGCCGGTCGGGCCCTCCCAACCCACTTCACGCAGCATCGTGCAATCTGCGCCACACGCTTCAAAGCATGTAGCTTCCATGACGTTGGCTCTGATACAGGTCGCCTGTCCAGCAACTCCACAAGGTTACCGGCCTCGATGATGGGGGATGCGAAGCATGCCAGATCTTCCTTTATCTTCAACCCTCCTTGGAGAAATGCTCTTTCCCCTGTGAGAACCTCGAGCATCAGCACACCCAGGCTATACACGTCACTCGCGGGCTTCACACGACCTCGGAGGCAGTACTCAGGGTCGACATACCCAAATGTGCCCGTGACGGGGCACTCTAACCCCGATGACTCCTTGTCGCTTGCCACGTGCCAGGCAACCGACGAGCCAAAGTCTGACAAATGTGGTACCCAACTGGCGTCGAAAAGGATGTTACTCGACTTGATGTCACGGTGGATGATCGGCGGGTTGGCGTGACAGTGCATGTGCTCGATGGCGCGTGACACGCAGAGGAGCACCTCTATGCGCATCTTCCAGCACATTGTGACCGGCGACGGCGCTGAGGAGCCTTGGTCACGGTGCAGGTGGTCATAGAGTGTGCCGTTCTCCATGTACTTATAGACGATCAGCCCCTCAGCCTCCTCTTCCGGCTCCTTTCTCCGCCTGGTGGTTAACAGGCGCTTTTTTCTCTTGCCTATGACCGTAGTCACACACGATCCAAGAAGGCGGACGATGTGTCTATGTCGGAGCTGTGACATGATGTCAAGCTCCAGCTGTAGGTTGCCTGATTGCACGCGAGTTATGCGCTTGATGGCGACTTCCCGGCCATCGTGAAGCCTTCCCCTGTAAACCCGTCCACCGCCGCCATGGCCGATCACGGTGTCACGGGCGAAGCCATTGGTGGCGGCCACAATCTCCGCCAACGTGAATTCCTGGGTTCCATGGGGTACTATCTCTACGTCCTGGAAAAGGGACCACGAGAATGAGCACCCTTGTACATTTATTTTCCAAAAGATTGTCTGCATGGAGTGATGTACATAGCCTTAACAGCACCCATGTAAGTAGTACTCCCTCCGTTTCTTTTTACTCCGTGTATGAGTTTTGGTCAATGTCAAACTATATTAAATTTGACCAAATTTATATTAAAAAATATGAACGTCTACAATACTTAAACTATATAATATGAAAATACATTTCATGGTGCATCTGAAAATGTTGATTTCATATTATGAATGTTGATATTTTTTAATATAAAGTTAGTCAAACTATGCAAAGCTTGACTTTGACAAAACCTTATATGCATATTAAAAAGAAACGGAGGGAGTACATATCAAGCTTAATATCATCTTTATCGGAGAATATTGAGGTTGTACATACCTGCTGCAGCTGGGACAACCGTGGTGGAGGAGGTGGATACGATGGTTCACCTCCAGTGGTGGCGGAGTCATCCGGGACTAGGACGTTGTAGATTCTCTCGAGGCGGCGAGTGATGCCGATGTGGCTGATCACGGGGAAGAGGATGAGGTAGGAGTCGATCCTGCCCTGAATCTCCCTGAACCTCTCGGCCGTCCTGCCGGCCATGACGAACTGGTAGGCGGCGCTCCTCCCCTGGCAGGATACGACGAGCTCGTGGGCGTCCCGGAGCACGTCGCCCAGCCCGGCCAGAGGCCACGCCGTTGCCTCCGGTTCGTCGGCCAGCTGCACGTGCGGCAGCAGCTGCGCGATCATGAGGACCCGGCGCGCCAGCTGCTCGCATTCCGCCCTGTTCTGCCGAGCCGTCAGCGCGGCCTGCATGGTCATGGAGATGAGCCCGCCCACGTCCGCGCCCACCAGCTGCGCCACCGTCGCCGCCTGGCCCAGCCCCGTCCACAGCGCCATGGCCGCTGACCGAAGCTGCTACGCGCAGTGTTCAGAGGCTCGCGAAAGGGTTGCGTGGGTGACCTTTGATTCACGCTAAGATTCCTCCAGAGTCCAGAGAGTTGATTTCCACGGCGGGGCAAGCCGTTGAGTCCGCTTTCTGGTCATGGTTTGCGGCCGAGGCGACCACGGCAGCTTCCGCGAAATTCCCCGGAAGGCGAAGGGTTTATCGTCGTGCGCGCCTGACTTGGACGGCTACTCGTCACCTCATAACAACCACAACGATGTTAGTGCGGCATCTCCACCAACATCTCTTTGAGAGAGGCCACGCGCGTCGCCGCCGTTTGCGAGCGCTGAGTGCATGGAACACAAGGAGACGTAGGTGTCGAAGTAGTAGAGATGTCTCCGATTCTCGTTTCTTTTCAGCTGGCGGTGAGGCTGACGAGTCACTCGCTCAGCTACCTGCCCGTGTCTTGTCTTTGCTCAATTGAGCTCACCTTGCTGTAGTCTAGTGTGAAAGAAGAAGGAGAAGAAAGGGTTGGCAAAGATGAAGTAGAGGATAGGCCTCGATGATGATCGATGACACATCTCTGCATGAGTGAAACTTGCTATCAGCTGAAACTGAGAAGGCGTTGAACTTTTCGCGCTTGTTCCCAGACCAAGCGAAACACCCAAAAAATATTTGAAAACATGAGCATTTTTTAAAGAGGTAATATCATCGAGAGTCATGGAACTTGCGCCCGATGTTCAGTTTAGTGCTAGAATTTTGAAAATACGAATTTCCAGTCATTTAACTTCACTCAAGCATGCACATACGGTCACAAAATATGTATGTGGACGTATTAATGTGGAGGTAATATCATCAAAGATTATAGAATTTGCATTGAATGTTCAGTCTGGTGCTAGAATTTTGAAAATACGGATTTGTGGTCACCTAACTTGCGTTCTCATGCAAATACGGCCATTTTATCCCGGACACACCATGTGGCATGACTGGAACCATTTTTTTTACAGAAACACCCCTGCTTTACTTTTCATTGCACAGAAACCCCCTCATCAGCACATGCGGGTCACACTTGATAGAGAAATGAGAAATAAAAAGGCCGAGCCCATGTCACGCTAGACAGAGAAATGAGAAATGAGTTGAGCTTGAGCCAACACTAGCTCGCTCAATCTTAGGTCGAACTATCATACATTGAATGTTATTGTTATATATTAAAAGGAAATAAGATAAAATATCATTGTATGTTGTGTAAGCCTTCATTTTATCTACAAACAAACAAACATGGAACAGTAATAAACATATAGCAAATTTACACCTTAATATGGTACATGGTCGATCCTCAAAAAAAAAATGGTACATGGTCTATCATGTGCTAAATATGCTGGTATGTTTTGACCAAAGTTCAATAGCAGATGCACCCTCTTATGTGTTCTTGTTATTGTGGCATAGCTATTTAAAAAAGGATTTACATTATGGAAAATTTTATTGTCTCATTTAGCTCTACACTAACTTTCAGATATCAATGCAAGAGCCATTTCTACAGCTCAACCTTGATCTTCTCTCAGATTTAGCTTGGTCATATTTTAGTATGAGCTGAGCTGACACTAGGTTGATCCGTTCGAATTCAGCTCGTTTGTAGCTCGGGCACAAAATATACATGTGTTAGGAAAACAAAATGGCTAAAAAATCAATAGATGCATGACTCAGCCCACAAAGCACACTTGGCAAGATGCCAGTGCCACGTGCATGCTGATGGGACAGGCGTCCTCCTCGCACAAAGTTGTCGTATCACCATTGACACATGGCGCACATGAAAGAAGGGTCGAGCGCCACCTCGCATTCCACATTTTCTTGATGCTCATGTATAAGAGTGTTCATTGGCTGGCCGCCTCTTTGGAAAACACAGGTGCAGAGAAGAAAAGTATGTGCAAAAAATGGTGTTCACTCGCATGTGATTCATGGAGTCGCCGCTGTCCGCCGGCATCCTGCCTCAAACGTTGTCGGTAAGATCACAGGTGTGTCTTCCAGCTCAAGCTATTTACTATCCAGTACACTTCTTTAATCTAGTTGCCATGTGCATATCAGGTGGAGCTAGGCTTTACGCATCTAGCCACACGCGCGAGGCCAGGAGGCGGAGGAACTAGCCATGACGCCGAGTGGCTTGGAGGTATTTGTTGTTTCCTTTCTTTGATTGAGAAGTTTTGGTGTTTTACTTCTTTTCATGGATTCTTGAGTCTTATCGGTTAGCACCAGAAAGTTGGTGGGTTAAACGGACATGGTTCCACTTCCAGCTTCACCAGCTCCTATTTAATTTGAGCATGGCTTCTCCTATACTCAGTTCATTTTCTTAGAAGTTATGTACAGAGCCTTGGATTAATTCAGTGCAAGCTTATCTTCTCTAGATGAAATTCACTTATATAGTTACATGTGTGTATTTTTTTTAGAATTGTGCCTAGAACTACATTGACCACTTGATAAGGAAACACTCGGAATAGCAGAACAAACAAACTGCCACCGGAGGTTGTTGGTTTGAGTACATATTTACACATTATTTAATGTCTGCAGGTCTCACACACGGTTTATGTCCCTCGCCAGATGGTTACTCGAAGAAGTTACATCACCATGCAAAAAACACGTACACTTCTTCTCACTTTTGTGGGCGTTGGATAAATCTGAGGATGCATCGACACCACGGTTTGACCAAACGCCTTCAAAATATCATTACTAAGAAAGACACTACCAGTAGCGTTGGTGTTTTGCATACCGGTAGCGTGGGTTCCCGCGCTACTACTAAGGCGCTACAGCTAAATTTTAGCAGTAGCGCGTTTTTTACCCCGCACTACAGCTAAAAAGTTAGTAGTAGTGTGGTGCCACCCACGCTACCACTATTCCCGTGTCTTGTCTTTGCTAAACTGAACTCACCTTGCTCTAGTGTCTAGTGTGAAAGAAGTAGAAGAAAGAGTTGGCAAAAATGAGGAAAGGCCTCGATGATGATCGATGACACATCTCTGCATGAGTGAAAGTTGTACCATATGAAACCGAGAGGGCGTGGAAGCTTTCGCGCTTGTTTCCAGACAAAGCGAAACACTACTGGATTATCAGATCGATTTTGTCCGGGCGCCAATCGCTAATTTACATACGTCTGCTATGGAAGAAAAGATTTAGCAAAAGATGGATAAAGCGACGACGCATATCCATCAATCTCTACCAAAAGATGAGAAGGTGTTGAAGATCGTGTTGTTTCGGGTTCAATTGTAAGCAAATTAACGTACGAAATCCCAACAACTCTGTTGGTCCCATACAAAATACGGGCATGCTTTGAGTATCGAGTTAATACCACAATTGATACATAAACTTATAGGGGTGGGAACAGTATCATACAAAAACTATAAAACCCCACAAAACTGCTCCTCCAACTTGTCTGCTGTAACAAAATCATACAAAGAGCTGTGGAGGCGACATTTGGCATTGCCACGTTGGCTGTGGTAATTTTGCAGAAAGGCCATCAGTTTATTTTTTGTACACCGCGCTCCTCTCTCCCCTCCTACCCGTTCCCCGTTTGCCAATCCCTAGCCCCGAGCTCCTCTCTGTCCACTCGGCCGCCGCTCCTCTCTGTCCACTCGGCCACCGCCCCTCTCTGTCCACTCCGCCGCCGCTCCGGCCACGGCGCCGCCGTCCTCTTGCTTCCACCGCCGGCTCATGCGACATGAAGGGGTCTCCATCTTCAGGATGGAGGGAGCAGGTAGGACGCCGTGGGTCAGGGGCAGCGCCGTCGTCTGGCCAACGTCTTCCGCTCCATGGATGTGACCTCACGGGCGCCGACAAGACGAAGGGCGGTGAGCCCTGGGCGAAGATCACCGGCGAGGTGCGCTACATGGATGTCGATTGTGTTGGGAAACGTTGCAAAAAATAAAAATTTTCCTACGGTTTCACCAAGATCCATCTATGAGTTCATCTAAGCAACGAGTCATGGGAGAGAGATTGCATCTACATACCACTTGTAGATCGCGTGCGGAAGCGTTCAAGGGAACGGTGATGATGGAGTCGTACTCGCCGTGATTCAAATCATCGATGACCAAGTGCTGAACGGACAGCACCTCCGCGTTCAACACACGTACGGTATGAACGACGTCTCCTCCTTCTTGATCCAGCAAGGGGGAAGGAGAGGTTGAGGAAGAAGGCTCCAGCAGCAGCACGACGGCGTGATGATGGTGGAGAGGCAGTACTCCGACAGGGCTTCGCCAAGCACACAACGGAGGAGGAGAGGTGTTGGGGAGGGGAGGGGCTGCGCCTTGGATCAGGTATTCAGCCCTCCCCTCACCCCTCTATTTATAGGGGAAGGGGGAAGGAGGCCGGCCATTTGTTGGAATCTGGGCCCGCCATCGCTTCTTCATAGTTCGAAGGTTCACCATTGTCTAACAACATGATTTTCAGGACAGGGTTGCCATACCACTCTGGTGTGGAACGTGTCCTTGTGGACCTACGAAGTTCAGTAGCAACTTGATCAGAAGTACCTTGATCATCATCATTAATTTCCTCTCCACTCGGTGTAGGCACCACAGGAACGTTTTCCTGAGCTGCACTACTTTCCGGTTCAAGAGGTGGTACTTCATTGAGTTCTACCTTCCTCCCACTTACTCCTTTCGAGAGAAACTCTTTTTCCAGAAAGGATCCGTTCTTGGCAACGAAGATCTTGCCCTCGGATCTTAAGTAGAAGGTATACCCAATGGTTTCCTTAGGGTATCCTATGAAGACGCATTTTTCCGACTTGGGTTCGAGGTTTTCAGGTTGAAGTTTCTTGACATAAGCATCGCATCTCCAAACTTTTAGAAACGACAGCTTAGGTTTCTTCCCAAACCATAATTCATACGGTGTCGTCTCAACGGATTTAGACGGTGCCCTATTTAAAGTGAATGTAGCTGTCTCTAGAGCGTATCCCCAAAATGATAGCGGTAAATCGGTAAGAGACATCATAGATCACACCATATCCAATAGAGTGCGATTACGATGTTCGAACACACCGTTACGCTGAGGTGTTCCAGGCAGCGTGAGTTGTGAAACGATTCCACATATTCTTAAGTGTGTACCAAATTCGTGACTTAAATATTCTCCTCCACGATCCGATCGTAAGAATTTTATCTTTCGGTCACGTTGATTCTCTACTTCATTATGAAATTCCTTGAACTTTTCAAAGGTCTCAGACTTGTGTTTCATCAAGTAGACATACCCATATCTACTCAAGTCATCAGTGAGAGTGAGAACATAACAATATCCTCCACGAGCCTCAACGCTCATTGGACCGCACACATCGGTATGTATGATTTCCAATAAGTTGGTTGCTCGCTCCATTGTTCCGGAGAACAGAGTCTTGGTCATTTTACCCATGAGGCATGGTTCGCACGTGTCAAATGATTCATAATCGAGAGACTCTAAAAGTCCATCAGGATGGAGCATCTTCATGCGCTTGACACCTATGTGACCAAGGCGGCAGTGCCACAAGTATGTGGGACTATCGTCATCAACTTTACATCTTTTGGTATTCACACTATGAATATGTGTAACATTACGTTCGAGATTCATTAAGAATAAACCATTGACCATCGGGGCATGACCATAAAACATATCTCTCATATAAATAGAACAACCATTATTCTCGGATTTAAATGAGTAGCCATCTCGTATCAAATGAGATCCAGATACAATGTTCATGCTCAAACTTGGCACTAAATAATAATTATTGAGGTTTAAAACTAATCCCGTAGGTAAATGTAGAGGTAGCGTGCCGACGGCGATCACATCGACCTTGGAACCATTCCCGACGCGCATCGTCACCTCGTCCTTCGCCAGTCTCCGCTTATTCCGTAGCTCCTGCTGTGAGTTACAAATGTGAGCAATGGCACCGGTATCAAATACCCAGGAGTTACTACGAGTACTGGTAAGGTACACATCAATTACATGTATATCAAATATACCATTAGTGTTGCCGGCCTTCTTGTCCGCTAAGTATTTGGGGCAGTTCCGCTTCCAGTGACCCTTCCCTTTGCAATAAAAGCACTCAGTCTCAGGCTTGGGTCCATTCTTTGACTTCTTCCCGGCAACTGGCTTACCGGGCGCGGCAACATCTTTGACGTCCTTCTTGAAGTTCTTCTTACCCTTGCCCTTCTTGAACTTAGTGGTCTTATCAACACTTGATGTTCTTTCTTGATTTCAACCTCTGCTGACTTTAGCATTGAGAATACTTCAGGAATGGTCTTCACCATCCCCTGCATATTGTAGTTCAGCACAAAGCTCTTGTAGCTTGATGGGAGCGACTGAAGAATTCTGTCAATGACCGCCTCGTCCGGGAGGTTGATCTCGAGCTGGGACAGGCGGTTGTGCAACCCAGACATTTTGAGTATGTGCTCACTGACAGAACTGTTTTCCTCCATCTTACAACTATAGAACTTGTCGGAGACTTCATATCTCTCGACCCGGGCATGAGCTTGGAAACCCATTTTCAGCTCCTCGAACATCTCATATGATCCGTGCTTCTCAAAACGCTTTTGGAGCCCCGGTTCTAAGATGTAAAGCATGCCGCACTGAACGAGGGAGTAATCATCAGCACGTGATTGCCAAGTGTTCATAACGTCTTGGTTCTCTGGGATGGGTGCTTCACCTAGCGGTGCATCTAGGACATAATTTTTCTTGGCTGCTATGAGGATGATCCTCAAGTTCCGGACCCAGTCCGAATAGTTGCTGCCATCATCTTTCAGCTTGGTTTTCTCTAGGAACGCGTTGAAGTTCATGTTGACATGAGCGTTGGCCATTTGATCTACAAGACATATTTTGCAAAAGTTTTGGACTAAGTTCATGATAATTAAGTTCATCTAATCAAATTATTTAATGAACTCCCACTCATATTAGACATCCCTCTAGTCATCTAAGTGTTACACGATCCGAGTCGACAAGGCCGTGTCCGATCATCATGTGAGACGGACTAGTCATCATCGGTGAACATCTCCATGTTGATCGTATCTTCCATACGACTCATGTTCGACCTTTCGGTCTCTGTGTTCCGAGGCCATGTCTGTACATGCTAGGCTCGTCAAGTTAACCCTAAGTGTTCTGCATGTGTAAATCTGTCTTACACCCGTTGTATGTGAACGTAAGGATCTATCACACCCGATCATCACGTGGTGCTTCGAAACGACGAACTTTAGCAATGGTGCACAGTTAGGGGGAACACTTTCTTGAAATTATTATAAGGGATCATCTTATTTACTACCGTCGTTCTAAGTAAACAAGATGCATAAACATAATAAATATCACATGCAATTATATATAGTAGTGACATGATATGGCCAATATCATATAGCTCCTTCGATCTCCATCTTCGGGGCTTCATGATCATCTTCGTCACCGGCATGACACCATGATCTCCATCATCATGATCTCCATCATTGTATCTTCATGAAGTTGTCACGCCAACGACTACTTCTACTTCTATGGCTAACACGTTTAGCAATAAAGTAAAGTAATTTACATGGCGTTCTTCAATGACACGCAGGTCATACAAAAAATAAAGACAACTCCTATGGCTCCTGCCGGTTGTCATACTCATCGACATGCAAGTCGTGATTCCTATTACAAGAACATGATCTCATACATCACAATATATCATTCATCATTCATCACAACTTCTGGCCATATCACATCACATGACAATTGCTGTAAAAATAAGTTAGACGTCCTCTAATTGTTGTTGCATCTTTTACGTGGCTGCAATTGGGTTCTAGCAAGAATGTTTTCTTACCTACGAATAACCACAACGTGATTTTGTCAACTTCTATTTACCCTTCATAAGGACCCTTTTCATCTAATCCGCTCCAACTAAAGTAGGAGAGACAGACACCCGCTAGCCACCTTATGCAACTAGTGCATGTCAGTCGTGGAACCTGTCTCACGTAAGCGTACGTGTAAGGTCGGTCCGGGCCGCTTCATCCCACAATACCGCTGAAGCAAAAAAAGACTAGTAGCGGCAAGCAAGTTGACAAGATCTACGCCCACAACAAATTTGTGTTCTACTTGTGCAATAGAGAACTACGCATAGACCTAGCTCATGATGCCACTGTTGGGGAATGTTGCAGAAAATAAAAATTTTCCTACGGTTTCACCAAGATCCATCTATGAGTTCATCTAAGCAACGAGTCATGGGAGAGAGATTGCATCTACATACCACTTGTAGATCGCGTGCGGAAGTGTTCAAGGGAACGGTGATGATGGAGTCGTACTCGTCGTGATTCAAATCACCGATGACCAAATGCTGAACGGACAGCACCTCCGCGTTCAACACACGTACGGTACGGACGACGTATCCTCCTTCTTGATCCAGCAAGGGGTAAGGAGAGGTTGAGGAAGAAGGCTCCAGCAGCAGCACGACGGCGTGATGATGGTGGAGAGGCAGTACTCCGACAGGGCTTCGCCAAGCACACAACGAAGGAGGAGAGGTGTTGGGGAGGGGAGGGGCTGTGCCTTGGATCAGGTATTCAACCCTCCCCTCATCCCTCTATTTATAGGGGAAGGGGGAAGGGGGCCGGCCATTTGTTGGAATCTGGGCCCTCCATCGCTTCTTCATAGTTCGAACGTTCACCATTGTCTAACAACATGACCGAGACGGCTCTCCGGTCAATAACCAACAACGGGATCTGGATACCCATGTTGGCTCCCACATGCTCCTCGATGATGTCATCGGATGAACCACGATGTCGAGGATTCAATCAACCCCGTATACTATTCCCTTTGTCAGTCGGTATGTTACTTGCCCGAGACTCGATCGTCGGTATCCCAATACCTCGTTCAGTCTCGTTACCGGCAAGTCACTTTACTCGTACCATAATGCATGATCCCGTGACCAAACACTTGGTCACTTTGAGCTCATTATGATGATGCATTACCGAGTGGGCCCAGAGATACCTCTCCGTCATACGGAGTGACAAATCCCAGTCTCGATCCGTGTCAACCCAACAGACACTTTCGGAGATACCTGTAGTGCACCTTTATAGTCACCCAGTTACGTTGTGACGTTTGGTACACCCAAAGCACTCCTACGGTATCCGGGAGTTACACGATCTCATGGTTCTAGGAAGAGATACTTGACATTGGAAAAACTCTAGCAAAACGAACTACACGATATTGTGCTATGCTTATGATTGGGTCTTGTCCATCACATCATTCTCCTAATGATGTGATCCCGTTGTCGACGACATCTAATGTCCATAGTCAGGAAACCATGACTATCTGTTGACCAACGAGCTAGTCAACTAGAGGCTTACTAGGGACGTATTATGGTCTATGTATTCACACGTGTATTACGATTTCCGGATAATACAATTATAGCATGAATAAAAGACAATTATCATGAACAAGGAAATATAATAATAATCCTTTTATTATTGCCTCTAGGGCATATTTCCAACAGATTGTTGCAAGGTGTGTACCCTCTCCTCAATTTGAAGATGCACTGTGTAAATTTGTAGTGAATGGATATTATTGTAGATGTTAATTGTGGCAGACTTGGTAACTTGCAAGATGTAGTGAATTTCTTTCAAATTTGTACTCAATGTGGTAAATTTCTGAAGATGTTGTCACTTGCAAGATGTAGTGAATTTCTTTCAAATTTGTACTAAATGTGGTTACTTTCTGAAGATGTTTTGGTTGGATATGATTGTAGGGGACTGCAGTGCTTCCAAACTTTGATTGGAGTATACCTCCATCCTCCCCTGATGCTGCTTTCAATGGCATTGACAGTAGTGACAAATGTTATCACTTTCTGAACCCAGCAAGAAGAGTTTGCTGTGAGGGCTATGACTATGGTCGTAGATTTCTTGTCTGTCCTGTTGAGGTTAGAATCCAGCACTTATATCTGAAGTGTGTTCCAAAAAATGCCTGTTTAGAATGGATGCTAATTTACTAAATGTGTGTTCCAAAATGCTTGTTTTATGTTTTCAGGATTATGGTACATGTGCTTATCTGAAGTGGGTGGACAAAGAATGGCAGGGGAGGCCTAGGCAGGTGATTGGGAAACTTGCTGAAGAGAATGTGGCTCTTCAGAAATTTGTCTTTGACAAGGATGCTGAAATTATGAGGCTGAAGGAAGAGAGGAAGGCCATGATCATGAAGCACAAGAAGGAGATCAGAACTAGGGGTAGGAGGGAATTTGGTTAGCCTGTTTGGTCTGCTTCTCTGCACTGTTGTATGGTGTTGTAGCTCTAGTGATAAGAGGTTTTGTGTAGTAAGTTAGGTAATTTAGTATTTGGCATGATGTGAGTGGTGAAACTATTTGTTATCAGTTGCTACTTGTACTGATTATATGAAATCAGTGGCTACCTATTATATATGTTCAGTGTTGTAAACATTCCGAACTGGAATGAGTGGCTTGAAATGAAATCAGTGGCTTGTACTCATTTCAGTTTACTCTAGTGTAAGCAAAATTCTCTTATTTGACATGAAATCAGTGGCTTGTTTACTTAACTGAAATCAATGATTCTCTTATTTGACATGAAAATACACTCATTTGTGTTAACTTAACTGTAAGCAAAATTTAGATCAAGCAAAATTCAGTTAACTTAACAGTGCAAATTTCAGTTAAGTTAACCATTTGGAAGGGGCCCAGGGATTTTCAGGTAGTACAACTTGGCATATTTGGCAGAAAGTGAGCACCTGGTACATTCTATTTTAGGATGTGTGCACATGGGCACAACATGAGCAGAGAACCTATAGTTCAACAGCAGATCAACATGGGCAGAGAACATGCAGTTCAACAACACTTCAACAACAGATTGGCAACATAGATAACAACAGTTCAACATGGACTGCTCAAAATACATAACTTATATGCCAACATATAGATCATCATACCTAACTACTCTTCAGCATCTTCACTGCTTCTTCAGTTGTTCAGGTGTTGCAGGCGGATGCAGCGGCGCACCTTCTTCAACTCTTTCTTCAGCGGTGTGTTCTTCTTGTTTTGCTCCTTCACCTCTTCTTGTTCAACCTCCACCTCTTCTGGCAGGAGCTCGACGTCCGGCAGGAGCTCGACGTCGATGGGCATGTTTCTGCCACCCTCAACGGCGACCAGCACAACGAGCACAACCTCGTCCGCATCCGTGTTGTCGTTAGTGATGACAACAGTCTCTGTCAGGTCATCGTCAGAGGCGTAGTCCGCAGGGTCGACTGGAGCAGGCAGCGCGAGCACGACGATGATGATGTTCGCAGGGTCGTCGTCGAGGGGGACCAGGGCCAGAGAGGTGGTGGAGCGGTACATCCACCACCTAGCTCGCTGGTACGGATCCACGCTGAGCGTGCCCTCACGCATTGCCCAGACAAGGAAGGATGGCGGCGGCACTGTGAGGCCTGGGGGGAGGCACGGGCCTTCTCGCCGTCCGTCAGCTGCTTGGCCAACCCGCGCGCATGCATGAGCATCATCTTCGGGGTCGGGAACCAGGTGCAGACCTCTCGAATCTGCGCGCGGAACGACTGGTCGTTGCCGGCCAGATCCTCCAGTGCGAGCTTCCAGTCCTCGACGTTCGCCATGGCGGCGGTGGTGAGTTGGGAGTGGAGGCGACGCGGTCGATGTGTGGGGATTGGTGAGTGGGGAGTGGTGGGCGGCGCGGTGGGTGGGCGTGGATTTATTGATGCGGCGAGTGGGAACGCGAACCGTCCAGAGTGGGAGTTGGCGACTGGAAGAGTAGAAGTAACTTTCTGCATCTATAACTAACAAGCTCCTACTCTTACCGTACTAGCATTGCACCCTACTTCTCTAAGTACAGGTCCTGGGTTCGAGACCCAGGCCAAACATTTTTTTGTTTATTTTTTTTAATTGTGGGCGTCTCCAGCACAAACAATAAATGGAGTTCAGCATATTCAGTCCACCAAATTCAGTTCAGCAAATGCAGAAAATTTAGTACATTTAGTAAATGCACAAAATTCAGTACATTCAGCAAATGCACATTCAGTACATTGAGACATTTTTCAGGTAATGCACAAACAACTCAAATGTGTAGGTATTGAAAACTTAAATGTTCTTAATTCTTGAGTACATTGCCATGAAGTGCTGGCAGTTCACTACATGTCTAACTGGAATTGCAACAAAAACTTGGTATTACATGAAAAATGTCTTGCACTCACAAATGCTAGCATCAAGTTCAGACATGAACTTCTAAAGTTTAGCATGAAGTTCATTGATGAACTAAACAGACATCTAACTGTCACCCCCAGGTGCATTCTGAGAAACTGGAATTTCTTCAGTTAAATTGAGATCGAGTATTGGCTCCCTTGCTCCACCATCACCAAACATGAGTCTGTATGCTGGATAAGAGGTAGCTTCCCTCCTAGCTCTTCTCCCAGCCACTCCTCTGCCTCTGGCTCTACTTCCAGAAGATCATCATCTCTCTGTAGTGCCAGATCTCACTGTCTTTCCTTTCTTCCTTCCTCTTCCTCCAGTTGCACTTGACCCTGGCTCATCTGGATGTGGTACTGCTGCAGCTCTAGTCCTGCCTCTTCCTCCCCCTCTCCCCCTCACACTGGTTGTTGATGTGGTTGTGTTTCTTCTAGGAGGGATAGAATCCCTAGCTTGTACCACAAAAGCAGACTCTTCAGGAAGTGGCCCGGGAGGATTCCAACTGCTCACATATGCCCTCTCCTATGCAGGATCACAAAATGTCAGGAAGATATAAATGAGAAAAAGAAATGCATGTACAAAGTCAGAGAAAGACAGAAATATGTAAAGTGCACCTCCTGGCCTATGGTGTAGACCATATTGCTTGTGTCATTCATAGGATCACGCCTTGGATCAAGTCTTGTTGGCATAACATCCTGTAGTCACAGAAAAATTCATGTTAGTAACATGACTGAACTTAAATGAACTTAACTGAAATCACTAGTTTAACCTATAGAATTGAAGGATCTCCAACTTCTTCATCATCTTCTAGTAGAGCTTCCTGTTGCCTCATAAACTTGGCATGTCCTCTCTTGTTGTGGTCAGCACTGCCACACACTGAGCAATGCATGGCCACTCCTTTTTTGTTGATGTAAACAGTTCCATCTTTCTTCTTCTTCTCTTCTGGTGTCTTTCTCCTGTTCTTAGCTGGCCTGCCCATTTTCTTTGTGAAGACTGGAGGATGGATGGCAATGCCATTCATCTTTTCTCAACTTTTCCTGTCCCTCATAGGCATGATGTTGTGCACATAGGCCTTTAGATAGTTTTCTATGCTATAGCACTTGTGAACCAATGTTTCAGGGTCAATCTTGTCAGCTCTACAACAGGCAATCACATGATTGCAAGGGATGCCATCCAACTGAATTTTTTTGCAATCACAAGTTCTTGCTGGAATATCCACAACATACTTGTTGTTCCCTGATTCAACGCCATAAATGCCCAGACCTGAATGTGTTGGAAAGGAGTTATCTGAGTACTCTGCATTCTTGTCTAGTTTCTTCCTAATCTTGGGGCAGATAAGTCCAGTTCACTTTTCGGAAGCTTCTTTGTACTTTCTGTCATGCCTCATAGGAATTTTATGTGTTATGCATTCTAGCATTGATATAACACACAGTTCTCTTGCATCCAAGATGTAGCTGCAAGAGAGACATAATAAAGTTTTGTCAAAACTCAGTGACACTGCAAGATTGTGTTGAACATAACTGAACTTGTATGCTACATAAGTGAACTAACTAAAGTTTACCTGTTGTACCCTCTGACATGTTGTTCAGCAATATGTCACACTTGGGGAAATCTCTGAAGTATGCTTTCACCCACTGGTTGGGGGGCTTGCCATCCAACCAATTATATGCCTCCAAGTTTTCTGCCCTCAACTTCTCTATGTTCAAGGTCCACTTCTCCACATTAGTTGACCTAGCAATGGCCCACAACATATTCTTCAGTGTTTCTCCTTTGAACTTCTGGTGGAAGTTTTGATAAAGATGTCTAACACAAAATCTTTGTTCTGCATCTGGCCATATCTTCTCAACAACATTTATCAAACCCTGCAAAAATAGTTAATAAACATGTCAGACAACAGCAATATATGGAAAATATGTAACAACAACATGACTGGACAAATGGAACACACCTTTTGCTTGTCACTCATTATAGTGAAAGGGGAGGTGTTAATGATGTTTAAATCATTCTTCAAAGTGGTGAGAAACCATTCCCAAGAGTAAGTTGACTCCACCTCCATCATCCACATTGCAATTGGAAATATGCAATCATTGGGATCAATCCCAACAGCTGTAAGCAGCACACCCTTGTATTTGCTCTTCAGGTGACACACATCAACAAATAGAATTGGCCTGTACCCCCTCAGAAAACCTCGCTTGCAGGCATCATAGGACCAATATAGTGAAGATAGGTGATCTTTTGGAAGCAGGTCACCTATTTCCTTCACTTTGGTTGTGCAAACAGTGAATTTGCTCCCTGTATTACTTCTCCTCAGTTCTTGTCCATAGTCCCACAAGTGGCTGTATTGTGCTTTCTCATCACCGTGTATGATCTTAAGTGTTGCACTCCTGGCCCTGCCAAGCTTCATTCTCACTGGATTAAGCTTGAACTTCTGCTGAACTTTTCTTCCAAATGTACCCAAGTCCATGCTCTTGTTGTCTCTGAACTCATCCATAAATATCTCAGTCAGGTACTTCACTGTGAAGCACTTGGAATCCCATGTTTTCTGACAGGTGTGCTCTCCATTATACTCTCTGATGACAATACTTCCTGTTTTATTGTCTCTAGAAGCTTTCAACATCCAAGGGCAATCTGTTTGACAAACACCAATGAATCTCTCTGCCTCATTTCTAGCTTTGATAATTTTCACTCTGTTTTTGACTGTGTATGCTGTGACTGCTTCCCTTAGCTCTTTCATTTCTCCAAATACCTGCCCAACCCTGAAGATTGGGTTGCTCATGTCCATTTCTGCATTGAATGTTCTGAATTTATATTTTAACTTCTCCAACTCATCTTTTGACAGGTTCAATTCATCATCATCCAGTGGATCTTCCTCCTCAAATATCTCTTCCTCTTCTTCATTGTTGTCATTCAGTGATTTGTCAACATTCTGAGCAAACAAATCATCATCTCCATCTTCACAATCATAGTCACTCTCATAAAAGTCCGAGTCAGTTTCATTCAACTCTTCTTCTCCATCATTGTTTTCAACTGCATTATCCGTATTCTTTGCATCTGCATCATGATCTGCCTCTGCATCATGTTCTGCCTCTGCATCCTCTCCTTCCTCTCCATTCTCTGCATCATGATCTGCCTCTGCATCCTCTCCTTCCTCTGTATCCTCATTTCCATCTGCATTTGGGCATCCTTTTAGTATGATTTCAGGATATAATGTCTGAATCTTCTTCTCCTCATCAACTAACAAATCCAATGTCTTGGCTTCTCTGCTGGACCTCACCATAGCAGCTATAACATCAGGATTGTCCACACATAGTAGGCCATCACCATAGTCTTTCCCTGACAAAATCCAGTACACCTTGATTTGAGGGTCTGTAGGGTCATAGTCCATCCTTGACAAGCAATACTTGATCATCCCTAGTGACCATGTGTCTGTATGACAGTAGTCAAAAGCTTCATGACTACACCCAATGTAAGAGAACTTCATTTCTCCACCTATGCATTCCCCCAAGAAAATTCCATTGTGCTCAAACTCCACTGAGAAAAACTAGCTAGCTTCTCAGTTTGTCACTACAATAATTGACAGATGAAATTTTTAGTGCAACTGAATCATAGTTTCAGTGATCAAACTCTAACTAAATCTGTACATGATTTTCAAACACAAGTATGTACTGAATATCAACTAAAAGATAACCCTTTCATCACAAATCAATGGTACAAATGCTGACTTTCATCTCAAAAAAGACATGTACTTTTGGCTAACAGGGAAAGTCAGCATTTTTACACTGAAATATCAACTAAGATACCACCCTTTCATCACATTTTACAGTGCATCTTCAGTTCAGTGCAACAATAGCACATAATCTCTGAATATGTAAACAATAAAATCACATCAAAAGACCCACTCAAGGACCCCCCCCCTTTCCTTGTATGCTACCCAAAACCCTAGATCAAATCCCCTCACATTGCCCTTGATTGACCCCCCCAATTCCCGAAATCAGCATCAAGAAACCCTAAACAAGCTCATGGAAACTACTTCCCCTATGAACCCTGGGGACGCACACAACCAACCCTAGTGAGCAGATCGACCCAATTTTCAACCCTACATCGGCATGATCGGCCTCAAAAACCCTATTGCGCCGGGTGCAGGAACAGGGGAAGCGCGAATCGGCAGGTCCTTACCGTATTCATGAGGGAGCTCGCCGGGTTCCCTATGTCACGGGTCCATGGCGCCTTGTGTCGCTGCTAATGAGGCCGACGGCAGCGGCGCCTCGCAGGAGGAGAGGGCAGAGATGAGGAGGAACAGGGGACGGGAGCGAAAGAAGGGAAAGGTTTTGCAAGGGGTTTGCATCAGGGCCGACGACCAGGTGCTTTTCTGTCAAGGAATTGTACTTGTCTGCGAAATTGCTAAAGTGTGAGTGGGGCCCGACAGAGCCTACCTGGCATGCCATGTGTGCAGTTCGGGGTGGTTTTGTATGATTTTGTTACAGCAGACAAGTTGGAGGGGCAGTTTTGTGGGGTTTTATAGTTTTTGTATGAAACTGTTCCCACCCCTACAAGTTTATGTATCAATTGTGGTATTAACTCTTGAGTATCATGGCATCTATCACCGGCATGAAATGGTTAACGGCTAACTAAACTAAAAGGTGCGCCACTGCTGTCTGTCTCGTGGCATGCAAGAAAGTACGTGTTTGTGCTATCGTGACCGAGTGACACAAGTACAGACATAACAGTAACACATACCACTACTAGGGAAAACCCTAATAGTAGTGCGGGTAAATGGCCTAGCAGTAGCGCGGGCCCAAGCGCTACTACTATGGCGCTACAGCTACTATTTAGCAGTAGAGCTGGTTAGGCACATGCTATTGCTAATTACATCATATTTATACACCGTTATACAAGTTTTCATACAGTAGCAATTTATAGATTGTTATATCATTATGATCATAATGAGTTATTACATCATTGGATGAAAGAACAATGGATTAGGTTCAAATGGATATGATCGAAAGTGGATGATGATATAATAACTCATCATCATCATCATCATATTAACAACTTATCATCATAATACATCATAGTCATATAACAATTCCTCCTCATCATCATTATTGTCCATCCAGAAATAAGAGAAGAAGGCTCCTACAAGGCTCAGAGCTCAGCGACTCTCGGCCGTCGGATCGAATTTTTGATGCGTTTTGGACCGTTGGATATCGCTCCCGATTGACCTCGTCCGTCGGATCAAAAAAAGTTACTGCTGGAATGAATAGTTATCGTCGTTCGTGCCACCGCGCGTAATTACAGTGCCCCCACAGGGGCATTTTCGTCATTTCACATGGCTAGAAAAATATGCAGTAGTGACATGGGTGTGACCTAGCCGTCTCTCCTCCTGCACTCGCGCAGCCACCTCCGCTCCCCAACCCTCTCCCCGACCTCTCCCTTCCCTCGTACCTCGCCGCCCCATCCACATCGCGCCGCCGCCGCCCCTCAAACCTCGCCGCCGCGGACCTCTCTCACGCCCCCGTTCTTCCTCCCGCGCTCCTACCCCTTCTTCCCCAGCCACAGCCGCCACTGCCGCCCCCATCCCCCCCCCCCTCCGTCACGCCGTCGCGGGTCTCCTCGCGCAAGCGCACGACCTCGCCATCCCTAGGACGATCTGGGCCGGTGCGATTCTGGACGATCTGGGGCGTCGAGCTTGGCCCTCGCCATCCCTGGGAGGGCGTCGGCGAGCTTGGTGAGCGCCAAGCCGGCATCCTCGCGTCGAACTGCCCCTCCCGGTGCACTTGGTAGCCCGACGACTCGAGCATGGTGTCCACGTTGGCATGCGGTGGGCTCAAGCGGCCCTTCCCGCCGTCGCGGGCAAGCTCATCCGCGCGCTCATGGAGCGGTAGCACGGCTCCGTCAAGCCCAATGAGGCATCCATCCCCGAGGGCGGCGAGCCGAACCTGGGCCTGGACAAGGGATTCAGCTTCTCCAAGCACTTCTTCGCCAAGTACGAGCTCGGGGAGGAGGCCGGCTACGGTCACTTCGGATACACCTGCGCCGTCAAGGCCAAGAAGGGCGAGCACAAGGGTCAGGACGTCACCGTCAAGGTCATCCGCAAGGCCGAGGTCCGATACTCCTCCTCTCGCCATTGCCATGCCCTCTCGTTCTCGACTTACTTGCTGCCATTGAGTCTCTTGTTGTTTATGTTCAGTTGCATACTCTGCATTTTAACACTTCTTTTTCTACCCGTGATTAGGTATCAGGCATGTCCGTCTGAATGATGATGTCATGTGATCAGCGTTGATCCCTTGGCGTTTAAAAACCAGTCTATGTTTTTTTTGAAAAACCCCTCCATGTATTAATTAACTTAAAATGTTCATACAATCATTCGTTACAAACTTTGCCACGCAGGGCGGAACAAAATGAAACATAATACCATCAGAACTATTATCAAAACTAAACTTTGCAATCTCATGAGCCACCATATTAGCCTTCCTGTTGATCTTAGAAATCTGTAAATTCACCAACAAATTTGAGACATCTACAGCTTCCTTCTTTAGATCAACAAGGGATGATCTGTCCACATATTCTTTACCAAAAACGGAGGCTACAAACGAACAGTCAGTTTCCAAAATGACGAGCATGTCTAGAGTCATACCAATATATAGGCCGGACAAGGACGCTCTAAGTTCCGTTTCCTCAACGCTGTAGCAAGTACCAATATAATCCCAGGAGGATAGGATCACTTGTCCACGGTGATTTCTAACAACCACCCCCACGCTCGCAGCTTCAATGGCCTCCACAAAACTTGCGTCGACATTAATCTTATAGACGTCTGGGGTAGGTGGCCTCCAAAGATTAACCTGCCTCTCAATGTTATTGGTTGGCTGAATATCCAACTCCACTTGCTTCCCCTTACTGCATATCTCCACCTGCATTTTAGCAAGACAAGACGAGAAAGATGCCCAATAATTTTCGACAAAACTTACCGAGGCTGAGATGGATTCCATTCCCTTACCAAAGATCAAATCATTCCTCAAGTGCCAAGCTCTCCAAAACATGAATATAGTTTGCTCACGAACAGGCGTAGTTAACTGGTCCAATAGAATAAGGAACCAATCCGGTCCAGAATATTTGAAGGTCTCCTCCGCTGGTAATTTCCAAACTTCCTTCAGAGCCATGCGGAACGCACGAGCCTTGGGACAAACCACCAAAGCATGGAAAATACACTCATCATCAATACCACATATTGAGCATGTACCTAGAGTAGTTTGATGATGTTTAACCCTATTGAGTTGAACCGCCAAACTATTAGAAGCAGCCCTCCAGGCAAAAATTTTAATTTTTTGGGGGACATTAGCATTCCAAATAATATTCCAGAGCCTCCTATCCCCATTTATGGCATCACTGGAATTGCCAGAAACACTCCTCGGCTCTTTAAGATTCAGAGCTAGTCTATACGCACTCTTCACGGAGAACAAGCCACTTTTCTCGTGGTGCCAAGCAATAAAGTCTCCCTCGCCCACTCGAAGAATACGGAGCTTTAGGATTTCCTCTACATCATGAATATAAAATAGATGCCTTATCAGGTTCTCATCCCAACTCCTGGTTGCACTCAAAAATAACTCGGAAACCAATTTGATCCTAGTTCTGCTCTTTTTACCACAAATTTGTAGGCCAGATTCCCTAGGGATCCAATTATCCCTCCAAATATTTATACTAGTCCCATCGACCACTCTCCAAATAATGCCTTTTTTTAGCAATTCAAGGCCATGCATAATTCCTTGCCAAGTAAGGGAAGTAGCTTGAGGGAATACCGTATCAATAAGGTGCCCATGAGGATAGTATTTAGCTTTCATCACCTTAGCACACAGAGAGTCCGGAGAAACCAAAAGACGCCAAGCTTGTTTCGCCAGGAGTGCTTGATTAAAAAGCCGAAGATCACGAAAGCCCATACCCCCTTCACTTTTTGGTCTCGTCAAATATCCCAAGCCAGCCAATGCGTTCTTTTCCTATTCTCTTCATCGCCCCACCAAAAATTCCTGATAATCTGGGATAACTCCTCACACAGTGAAGCGGGGAATTTAAAAATACCCATTGCAAACACGGGAATAGCTTGAATAACAGACTTGATCTGGATTTCTTTCGCTCCGCTCGAAGCATATTTTTCAATATAATCCGAAACCCGCTTGAGCACCTTATCTTTGGTGGATTGAAACTTACCTGCCTTCATACGACCTTCTGGAATAGGCAAGCCTAGATATTTATCCTCAAAACCATCAATCGTGATTTCAAGGATAACCAGAATAGACACCTGGTCTTCCATAGAACAATTTTTGCCAAATAATATGGAGCATTTATCCGGACTTAATAGTTGGCAAGTTCCCTCCTCATAAGCCGACAAAATGCCTTTAATATTCAGAGCTTGCTCCAAGTTACCCTTAAAAAACAGGAGACTATCATCAGCAAAAAGGAGATGAGATATACCTGGGGCATGTCTGTTTATCCGGAACTCTTGAATAGCCCCTCTTGCCGAAGCATCATTAAGTAGCAACGACAATGCTTCAGCCACAAAGAGGAATAAGTATGGTGATAGTGGATCCCCTTGCCTGAGACCACGAGAAGGATGAAAAGGCTCTAACAGCTGGCCATTCAAATGCACAGCAAACTTCACAGTGGTAACACAAGACATGATCCACTTAATCCATGTTGGAGCAAAACCATACGCTCGAAGCATTCTTTCCAAGAAATTCCAATCGACACGGTCATACGCGTTAGCGAGATCCAACTTATATGCACAAAATTCACCACGGCTATCTTTTAACGTATTTAAAGAGTGCATACATTCAAACGTGATAAGTGCATTATCAGATATTGATCTTCCAGGGATGAATGCACTTTGGGTAGGAGAAATCATACCATCTAGCAGAGGTCTTAGTCTGTTGACCAGGCACTTAGAGATAATCTTATAGATCACATTACAAAGACTGATTGGACGGAAGTCTTTTATGGACTGAGGATTCTTCACCTTAGGAATAAGAACAATAGTTGTATCATTTATCCCTTCAGGCATAGTTCCATAAATAAAAAATTGCTGGATGGCACGAACAATATCCTCCTTAAGTAGCCCCCAATTTCTTTGAAAAAACCTGGCAGGAAATCCATCTGGCCCCGGGGCCTTTAACGGCCCTATTTGGAATAGGGCATCGCTGATTTCTTGCTCAGAAAATGGCTTACAAAGATCCTCATTCATTTGATCAGTCACCAATGGTTTCACAAGAGAAATGATACGGGACGGATTAACCATAGAATCACAGGAATAAAGATTCTTGAAAAAATCATTAGTGATACCTTTTATTTCATCCATATCCTGAGAGAGAGAGACCCATCTCTTCTTTTGATGGCAGAAATATTATTTTTCTTCGCTCTCCAAGTGGCCTTCCTATGAAATTTTTTTGTGTTCCTATCTCCCCATTTCATTTTATTCAGACATGATCTCTGCTTCCACATAATTTCTTCCTTTAACAGGAGCTCATCCATTTCCTTTAAAATTTTCTTCCTTTCTACTATTGCTTTATGATCACTTCTGTTAAACAACACACTTAGTCTTTTGCGAGCAGATTCAAGTTTTTTTGGCAAATATCCAATGTCAACCTGACTCCACCCATGAAGAGACTTCATCAACTTGTCCAGATTATTGGCAACATCTCCCAGATTATTGACTCTAGCATTATTATTCGAACATGAATCAATCTGTACTTGCAGCTCCGCATCTTCCCTCTCCCAATATGCTTCATATTTCAAATGTTTAATAAATGTGCCAGAACGAGGAGCTCCCATCAATTCAATAAGAAGAGGGCAATGATCTGACCTGGAACTGATAATATGCGTTACCTTGCAGTCAGGAAAGATAGATGACCATTGGGGGCACGCCACCGTCCGGTCCAGCCGCACCTTCACATTCCTGTTACCTTCCTGCTTATTGTTATAGGTCCAAGGAACTACATGAAAACCCAAATCAAACAAGTTGCATTCAGACATGATCTCACGAAAATTAGCCATAAGTTTTGGTGACCGTTTGATACGAGAAAAATGCTCATCTTGCCACATAGCCTCATTAAAGTCACCAGCCATAAACCATGGACCCGACCCAAGAGGTTTTATACGCCTTAACAATTCCCACATAACATACCTTTGGCTCGCCTTCGGCTCCCCATAGATAAAAGTGCATCTCCACTTAGTGCCAGCATCGTTGGAAATGTACATGTCAATAAAATGTTCCCCATATTTGTTTAACTCCAAAGTGTACAGGTCATCCCAATAGACCGCTAATCCACCTCCTTTGCCTGGCATAGAAACAGCAAAAACATTTTTCATACCCAAGCGGTAGCGCAAACTCTCAACATACTCTTTATTTTTTCTTGTTTCAGAAAGAAAGATAATGTTAGGCCGGTGTGTCTTTGAAAGGCACACAAGTTCTTGAACTGTCCGAGGCTGACCTAAGCCTCGGCAGTTCCAACATATCATTTTCATGGCTCCTGACGGGCGTCATCAAGTGCGCCCGTCAGTTGACCGGCAGCCCCAGGGCCGGTAGCTTCCTTGCTTATACCCCCAATTTCCTTACCATCGCCTACGGACTCTCTCCTATTTTGATCCTCCTCCTCTCCCTCAACTATCTCCTCTGTAATATGAACAGCGGAGCCTTCTATGCCTACTACAGATTCAACTCTCTCAACACACACTCTTTTACATGTCACACTCATATCTAGAGCACCCCTAAACTCTATGCTATCAGTACTGGAGCTATTCATGCTAAGAACCATGTCCTTGTCTTCATCCGTTGAGCGCCTCTTGCTACCAGCCGTGCCCTCAAGCATTGCAGCAAAGGCCACCTTGCCGCCGGAAAGATCGCTGCCGCTGTTCGGCGGAGTGGGGATGCCAAAAACCGCATGTTTAACACATGCGGCTTGCAGCATAACCTTCTCGTCCTGTTCTTGTCGGTGAAGCCTTTTCCACCGCTGGACTCCAGCAAAAGTGAGGGCTTGCCATTGGGCGCCAACATCAGCACCATCGTCACGACCATCCTTGTGAATGGCCACCTGAACCTGAGCTTCGCCCTCAAGCCGCTGCAGCTGCACGCCCACAGCAGCAGCAGAAGCCAGGGTCAGCTGGTGCCCCGGCTGTGCATGCACCTCAGTAGTTGCACCCCCAGCCTGCTCCTGAGGCCGCTGCTGCATAGGAACATCAGTAGCATCACTCGCCTGGTCTTGGATCAGAGCCATAGAGGCCCTAGCAGGATCATCCAAATTCCTCTTGTGTCCACCTCCATCCGCAGGAGATGACCCAGGGGTGACCAGGTTGATGTTGAGGCCCCCCCTAGGCACATGAAGTTGAGGATGATCAACTTGGCTTGCCACCAACTGGTTCGGGGGCGCCGGCAACCCCTCCTGGGTACCCGCATCCCCCGCCACCTTTCCCGCAACATCTGAAGAAGGACCCGAGCCTGCCGCAGCCACTGAAAGGTTGCGCACAGCCTTGGAAACCGCCGAAATGACTCTGTCCGACAACTTTGCCCCGGTGCTTCCGAAGTCGAGGAAGCGCTTCCAGTGCGGCGGCGCCTTCATGTCGATGGAGAAGTTTGGCTTGCGCAGTTCCTTTGGCATGCTGCAGAATCTTTCCGTAGTGTGGCCCAGGATGCCACAACAGAAACAAAAATTTGGAAGTTTCTCGTATTTCACCTTAAACGTGATCTCGTCCTTGCTGCCGACCGGAGTGAACCCAACTTCCTTCTTCAGCGGTGTGTCCACCTTATGCTCCACTCGAATGCGGAGATGCTCGTCAAGGATCATCTTGTTCCGGTGGGACACCGTGATGACCTTGCTGAGCTTCTTGCCGAAAGTCCACCCCATCTCCTCAGTCTTCAACACGAAGGGCAGCTTGTGGATTTGTGCCCACAATCTGATGGAGTTGAGGTCGACCTCCGCTGGGTTGCCCTGGCCGTCGAAGTCGGCGAAGATGATGGCGTCGTTGTGGAAGTGCCAAGGACCAGCAGCCAGGACATGCTGCCGATCCCCCTCCTCCGTGAACTCCACCACGAAGCGTTTGTCGATGCTCGTGACCATCTGGGCCCTCGCATCACCACGAAGCCGCCAGGGTCCTTTGAGCTCGTTGACGACGGCCGAAGGATTGGCTGGGTACGGGGAGAGCACTCGCCCCACAGCCAGCTTTCCCTTGACCGCACTCACCATTGCCTCCATGTCGATGACGATTGGCGAGTCATCGAACTCGACCATCTAGGCCTTGCCATGCCTGCGGAGAGGAGGAGGGCGCTCCGAAGCAGAAGTGAAGCCAACGGAGGGGTTCGGGGGAGTGGTCAGGGCTAGGCCTGACGGACCCCCGACATCACTCCTTCCCTTTCCGACCGTGGGCGTGGCTGGGGTCGCCGTTGGCTGCATTGCGGCCGGCCCTTCCTTAGGGGTTCTGGACCCAGCACCACCATCACCCGACCCAGCAATGGTCAGGTTCATCATTCCTCGACCTTGATCCTCGCCTTGGCCTGCCATGGACAGAAAGTACAGAGCAACAGAAGAAACTGGTATGGAGCAGAACACTGTAGACTGAAGAAAACAGAGCCGACCCCCCGCAAGAAATAAGCCTGGAGTTCCTCAAATTTCTCCTCCAATTTAACAGGATTAACACCCCTGTTAATTCCTTTAGCCTCGTCCGGCCTCATTCCTGATCCCCTTTTGAAAATCAAACCAAACCCATTAGAAACGCCCCCCAAATCCTCCTCATTACTCACCAGATTTGAAGCCTGGACCCTTAATTCCGCCGGCTGGATCGCCGCCCCTTGTCCCGCATCCGTACCTCCGGTCATCTCCCTTTTCAATTTAGCCGCATCCAAATCAGATTTGAGAAGCATCGCAGCCCTGCTCTGCATCCGCCGTAGTAACTTCTGTGGGTTCCTCGCTCGGGAGAGAAGGTCCCTTCCGCGCGCCTTGAAGGTGCTCCAGTCCTCAACGAGGAGGCCACCCACCCCTCGCCGCTCATCGCGGCAGGCTATCGCGGCCGCCGCCGGCGGCGGCGCCTCCATGTTGACCCGGTCGTGGGTCGCCTCGGCTATCGCCAGAGAGCCTTCCTTTTTCATGTTTCTTTTTTAACCAAATCTAGACCATGTTCAATACCCTTCCATACAGTTGAAGGATTTGCAGTAAAAATGTATCCAACATGTTCCTAGTGGGGTAGTCCTCAACGAAGTAAAAACCAGTCTATGTTGCCATCTCCATCCAGCACACATACATGATTGCGTCCTCATCTACGAACCGTGCTCCACTCTGGAAGTTTTACTCTCCCTAATATTAGCCACACTGATTTTTTACTATCCCTGAGCTTATTTTTGTGAATTTGTCAGATTGCAGTTTGGATCGAAAGGTGCTCGATGATTCGCTTCATAGGACCACTGTTGTTCGGATTTATTTCGTTGTTACTCAGGTGTTTTGCTAATCGCATTTGTCAAGATTGTTCTTTGCACTGACTTTCATATGCAAAAAGCATACAATGCTAATATGGAATATTAGGCTTTCAAGTTTCATGGTACTTCTCGACACAACTTTGCTCGTTCGAGAAAAAACCACAGAGCCTTGGTTCCCATATTATTTTCTGTTTCGTGTGTGTTTATTGTATGATTGATTATATCCATTTCTAATAGGGATAATATGTTGATGCTAGAGGTTAAACTCTAAAATCTGACAAGGGCAATGTGTTCAGGATGTGGTTGAGAGAATAGTGGTTGGCGTGAATTTAGAGCATTTATGTTTTAACAAGCAAAGGGGACAAGGGGACAAGTGCAAGCAATTTAAGACACTGATCTCATTATGTATGCATTACATATATGCTTGTTTTCATTATGGTAAGAAGCACATCAATTGACATGCTTTCAGAACTTAAATTGCAAAAAAAATCCTGGCTAGCTGTTTGAAGCAATTGCTGTTAAGGTCAAATACGTGGATTTTCCTTTTACTTTAAGAAGCATTTACCTTTTCTGCTTGACTGTATATATGTGCTCTCACAATGTTTGCAAATGCATATGGTGTCGAGTGTACAGCCATATGCGTGAGTCATTTCACCATTTTGCATCACTCTAATATTGATATCGTTTGTGTTGAATATATCGCCATATAGAATTCAGAGATGATCGAGCCGGTTGACCATGATGTAAAATATACTCACTCTGACATGCATTTCTTCTGTGGAAACTCTTATTTTGCAAAATCCAATTAGGAAAATTTCCAGTATATAAGTGTAGACAGTGTTCAGCTAGGATACATGACTGATCATTTGTGATTCTGACCAGGATTCTCTGAGAAATATATTAATTATCTTGCCAAGCTGAATACTGGGATAAAGTCATTTGTGTCTACCACTTCCATATTTTCTTGAGGAGGTTATGTTGATATATTTAGGGTAGTCATTTCAGGTTGGGGTTGGAGGGCGGAAAAGGAGCATGTTATCATAGCAGTGGCGGTGGCTCATCTTGGGTTACTCCGTCGTCCTATAAGGTTGTTGCTGCTGCAGAGTTCTTGATTGAGTTACTTGGTTCTTGATACTTGGATGGGTAGGTGGTGGAAATACTGGATACTGATTCTTGATCTTGGTTCTTGTATATAGGTTGCCGACAGACTATCAGATCTCTAGGAGGTGGTGCTGGGTGGTGATGTCACTTAGTTGGAAACATGCTGGTAGCATTTATTAATTTTTATTGGTACTGCAATTTGAGTTAGTTTGCTTCTTGGATATCATATCATACTAGATCTAACATTCATGTATATGATTTCTTCAGGGTCGTATTCTGAATAATAGTGCAAGGTACTTTGACTAAATGATCTGCAAATCAGTGCATCTGGAATGCTAGGATGTGTGGGGACAAAAAGGTATGTATGGCAACAAGCTCAGAATCTGTCATATATTATGAATGTACATGGTTGCCTTGTTTGGATAATTCATATGTAGTTGTTCCATCTAATTTGTTGTTAAGTTCTCAATCATGGATCAGTTGCGAACTAGCATTAGTACTCATTCAGGTCCTCCATACCTTAGCTGTCATTTGTGCATTTCCTACCATAAAGTCATGTAGATAGGTGCTGGATGATGTAAGTCTCACATCTTGTGGCATATTTGTTATGCTAGAGCACATAGTGGTGTCATCATTGAATTATTTGATTTGTCAGATTCTTCTTTTGTTCTTGCATAACTACTTTTGAAAATTTGCACAGATGCCATTGCATGGGCCTGTTGGCAAAGAAATCAAAGGTTAGGAATACCACAGTATCATCCTATTTTCCTATTTGATCATTGTTATTGCACCTATTACAATGCATAAGTTTTACACTGCATTGCATATATTAGAAGGTGTAGTATGTACCTTTTTGCTTGAGTATTCTGAACAAGCGTGTAACCTTTGAAGTTTACATATCTATTGTCCTCCAGTAATTCTTTTAACTCAATGGAAGTGTTTGTTCTCGCTGATGCCTACCCTTGGTGGGATATTATTCTCATGTAAACATATAATATTTGCATATGGTTATGCGGACCTTCATAGGAAGGCTCTCATATCCCCATTTGTGGTTTCAGCTTTACGAGGCTTGTCAGCAATGATTGATGAGATAATTCGTTCAGCTGCTTTGGTAAGAGGTGACGGGAATCATAAATACCACAATGTCTATGAAGATTCAACATACAGAAAGATGGAAGAGGTTCCGAATATCTCTCTCTCGCTCTCTCTCTCTCTCTCTGAATGGCTTTGTTTCTTTATTTTGGCTATTTCAGACGACAACGGGATACAACACCTTGATGAAAATATATCTACCTAAAGATTTTATTTGTTTGGATACAATCTCTGAATTCAAAATAAAAACATGGATGTCGTGATACTGGTGGAAGAAACACTCATAATTCTTGTTCTGGTTGCAGTCATGTGGATCAAGATGTTGTTCTTGAGCACTAGAGTAATTTGGTTTTCCTGTCAAATCCTAGCTTCCAGGTTCGAATTATATGTGGTTCCAGTTTTGTGGATCAAATGTTGTTCTTGGGTGCCAGATTAATTTGGTTATCCTGTTGGCTCCTAGCTTTGAGTTTCTAATTAATATACGAGGAATTGGTGCTTTACTATCAGTTTTTTGTTTGGTTCTCTTGTATTCCGATTCGTTGCTTCATGCGTTCGCATGCTGATATGCTTGTCCTTGCTAGGTTGCCTCGCTTGTGGCTCTAGGGTTTATTTTTTTCTTTGATTCTGATATTTGTTGGCTAATTCTGCTCCATCTTGCTTTTTCGGAACTGTATGTTGTTGGTTGGTCTCTGTTGTTCTTCTTTTATCGTCTTCAGCTGAGACATGCTCTTGACTGAGCGCGGGCCGCAGAGGTGGTGAGGATGCCGAGTTGTCCGCGGCGTGGTCGTTGCTCCTCCGGACTTGGCAGGAGGAGTGAGGAGGTCGATCCATCCTCGGCTTCATCGTCGTCGTGCATCCATCAAGAGATGCTCGCGCGCCAGGAGACGAATCAACATCTGCTCCTGCTCGACTGCTTCCAAATCGAGTGATGCATGCTTCTGCTCGCTATGGAGGCCGCTGCTCTGATACACTCCAACTGCCAGCGATGTTCCTCCTCAAGGTCAAGGTTGGTAACCATATTTGCTTCAGTTTGCTCTTCCCCCTCTCACTTACCTTCCCTCTCATGCATGCGCTTGGTTTCTTCCTCACGCAGGCAGGCTGGGTGGGCTCCTCGTCGGCATCGGCTTTCCCTGCCTGCCACTGCTCTCTGATGGAGCGGACCTTTGGATGCTCCTGTGCCTCTGGTGGTGGGCTAGGTAACTCTCTTTCTTTAATGTGCTCGTGGTCATCTGTATGCACTTCAAGCAGGAGGGCAAGCAGCTAGACTGAATACGAATCTCCTTGCAGTGTTTTACTAAAAGAAAAATCATAACAACATTACAAATAGTAAGTTGTTTCTCACTGACAAAACATCAGTTTAATTTGATGGTTCGACACTGATTTGCACTACTTGAGAAATTATTAGGATTTACAAACTAAACTGGACATTATAAACAGCAAGCAAAAAAACATGTCATAGAACCACCCCTTGTTGTTCCATGTAGAAAACTGAAACTATAACCATGTACTCCCTCTGTACAGAAATATAAGAGTGTTTAGATCACTACTTGCCCAAGCAACACCAACATAGATATGGGGGAGGAAGAGGAGACCTGGCTGGCACGTTCCATCTCCCATAAGTGACTGCGATGGGAGGATCATGTCTCCGACATCCTCCTGCAAGCCTGCAACTGCTGCCTGCCCTAGCAACGTAATAAGGCGAGCCTCCCGCCCCACAACTTATGGGAGCAAGAACTAGAGATAAAATATGATAACAAATGTTTACCAATATAATTATGATGTTGCCTGGGCAGTGAAGGTACTGGTGCCCGTGCGACGCATCATTGTTGTAATGGAAAATAGCATAATTTAGACGCCTAATTTGTAGTTGTGCAAGTTGTATCCTTTTTGAGGTGGAGCAACTTTGTGGTCTGCTAATTTAGAGAGACTGGTTGGCCTTCAATTATTTGTGTCGTTGCTTGATCCTACTAGCTCAGTGTGCATTGGTTGTTTAATTGTTTCTTGTTTATACCCCCTACACGCACTAACCTTTTTATCTATCATTAATGGTATTTATTTTATCACAGGCTGGAACTGCTCTGTTGGATCCTTACCTTTCTTTTGCAGCAACACTGAATGGTTTGGCTGGTCCACAACACAGTCTCAGGTAATCTTGATTTTACACGGTGAATGTTCTCTGTTGCATCATGATCAACCTGTGCTTGCCAAATGGATCTCCTTAAACAAATTCTTCCTAATAAATTGCAAAAGTCCTAATGAAGAAAAATTATGTTCGTGCCCTTCTAAAACGATGTATGTACTTATTGGCTTTGCAAGTTCCTCGCAGATTGTGCTTTTCATTCTTATGTAGCAATGCATCACTTCTCTAGGTGAAAAAATGATAGAAACAAATGCTCGGTTTAAATTTGTTAGATCCTTGATTCATTGATAAGGTGTGCAATTTATTTTGGATAGGGATGGATGGTCAAGTTGTATATGGCTTCCACCATGCACGAGATGAAAAGCCATATCTTGCTCAAGGACCAGTTGCAAATAAGGTGCCGAAAGAAATTCTTTAATGGTGTAATATGTAGCGGCTTAATGCTTTAATGTATGTCATTGTTAAGTGATATCTTTATGGAAGCCCATAGTAATTTACTGAAATGTTTTGGTGAGGAGCTTAGCATTCAGAATGTGCTGGTTAGCAACATCTTCATTAGTTAAGTTGTCTTCTATCAGTAGGATATAAGTATGGCAGACTCATAGATCACGTGATGTTGCACACATATGAAAGAACTCATGCACCCAAGTTGTCCCATATTATTATTATGTGGATCCAGCTGTATACTTGATAGATAAGCTGGATGTGCAAGTTCTCTAGAATATGTAACTTCTGAATAACAAGAAACTGGTTTCAAACGCTCCTTTTGATTTGTTGTATCATAGTTATCGGGTACCTAAGAATTCTATGTCGTGGAAGGTAATGTCAAAATAGGTTTTTTTGTGATGAGCGCAATTAAGAGTGTCAACACAATATTAAAACTGGATTAAACATTAGCTCTGACCAGATGGCAATTTATTTTGTCATATTACAGGGCAGATAAAGAGTGGATGCCCAACTGCTCTGATGTAGGCCGCTCCGAATCAATTATCCGATATATGGCATCTCCTGAAGGTAACTAAGAAACCGGCGACCCAGTTTTTGTTGTGCCTGCATTATTTGCTATGCCAGAATACTTCCCATTACCCAGTTCTACTTTGGTATTTCCTTCTGCATCGGCTTTTTAGATTTCAACCTTACATGTTCATCTTGGAAAAGATCTTACATCATAATTTGGTGTCTCTGTTCAGTGCTAATCAATAAAAAAATTGTTGTTTCTTGTAATGATGAACATTTTATAGTTGTAGCATAATTAGATGATGATATTGTTAAAGGTTAACTGATTTATGAAAATACTTCCATTATTATTCTGCATATCGCCATTTCTTTTACTGTATACACGCTTTCAAAAGTTGGCTAGATAATTGGTTCACACGTAGTGTGCAGTGACATACCTCATGCAAATATAATCCACGATATTGTCTATTTCTATTGTGTGCTCACATGACCACCGGAAGATTTCACTAATTTATATGCTTAGGCAGGTTCACTGGATGATATGCATCATGGACCGTAGGTACTATTTGGTTTAGTTTAATACAATCTCTATACAATCTGTTGATATTAAGGTATAATAACTGAAAACTTCCAGAGGTTAATGGGAAGGCAGAATTGATAAGCATAAGCATAAGCAGCTAGAAATGTTTTGTTTGCTTGTGAACAGATAAAGACAAAAAAGAATGTGTGCTATGAGTATAAAAATAGCACGCCATATGAGTATAAGTAAGAATACTAATGAGCTTTCGCTCATGCTTATGAACTGATCCATCTACTTATATAGAATGATGAGATGTGATCATGCACGTGCATTATCCAATTTCTTACTACTAATTAGATAAGTTCAGCTATAACGGAGTTGGTATCATGCCCTTTTACATTGTGTACATTGTTTGGTGTTCAAGATAAAATCATGTTGTTTTTTTTCTCATTTGAATGTGAATGACATGATGCGTGTTTCTGTGCTCGTTGGTCCTCTTTTGTCCTGACCATTATGAATTTATAGCATTTCATATATACATAATTAATTTTTCCCATTTAGATATCATATGATTTTCCTTCTACCAATACTACTATTTATGGTCTCATGCCTCTCTGTGAGGATTCTCAGTGGTCTCATGCCTCTCTGTCAGGATTCTCCCAATTTGAAAGAGGTACACAAACGTTACTTTCTTTGTCAGGGTTTGTCTACATTTATCTTTAAGGCTACAACCTGGAGTCTCATGGGGGTGTGAAGATGATACCTGAGTAATCTAGGGCATTGCTTTGTTAGGGGTTCACTTATGTACAAGAATGGCATGTTCTTTCTTGTGTAATATATCGTGGTTTTTTTCTGCTCAACACCATCTGGACTATGTATCACTGTAACCTGCTTTATGGTTTGGACCTGAGCGCTGGAGCATGGTGCTGGATAGGAAACGAGTCCCTAAGACCGCTCTTTGGAATTCCAATATAGATGAAGATAGAAGTGAAATTTGAGGGCCAACAAATATGTTGTATCGTGGATATCTCCCTTTACATCATTGTTTTATGAAATGCACTAACGCTCCTGGAAGGTTGTTCTGAGTATATTTGTATATTTTTTACAACAAGTATGATTTGGTGTGAAGTTATCCAATGTCGTATGATGAACCTTGATGTTTAGTATTGAATCATTAGTAAGTGTTTAGTAACCTGCTTTTTTAGATGTTACCTTTGTAGCGAAGTTGTTTTTGGCATAACTTTAACCTATATTGGGCAGTTGCCTTGCTTATGCATGGATGTGCTGCAAACTTTGTTTTAGATTAGGACATTGCTCTCTCACGTTCGCCCTCTTGGTACTGAATTGGATGGAAGTGGTTACCTTTCATGGTCTCATGAATGTACTGAACAATCTCACGACGATGTTGAACTCGATGATGTCTTCTATTAGAAATGAATGTTTCTTCTTCTTCTTCTTCCTCTTCTTCTTCTTCTTTATTTTATTATCCTATTTCAATACGTACGCTAAACCAGGATTTCTACTAACTCGAGAATTACTTGCTTCACCATATCGTTAGGACCGGCACCCTCGCGCCAAGGCGCGTTGCCGATCTAGTGAGTCATATAACAACTTGGTCACTAGTCATAATCACAACTCATCATCATCATCATCATCATCATCATCATCATCATCATCATCATCATAGTAGTCATAATCACAACTCCTCATCATCGTCAACTCTAACACATTGTAGCACATAATAACAACTCCTCCTCATCATCATAGTCATAATCAACAATAACTAATTGTTCTTAATTACTAGGACCTACTCCTCTCTCCTAGGTAAAATAGCATAAAACAGATAAACCGGTCCATCTCCAAAATGGAGAATGGAGATCCACCTGTCGTCAAATTGTGTCTTGCACACTTGCATGTTGTCTCCAATCGGTTGCATGCGCACATTCATTAGTTTGCTCCATTCTTTGATATTGAGTCTTGAGTCTTTCAAAGAAATTGAGTATGCACTATAGTAAGTCGGCGGTGGAAATGGTCGTAAGCTAACCATATACATATGACCTTCGGTAAGCATCATGTCAGGCGCAACCTCCTTTGGAAGCTTCTGTTGAACAACACAACAGCAACATATATAGTTAGCAATGTTGCTTACTTAAGAAGAATGTATGCAATGAAGTTACCATCATTAACAAAATCATACCAAGTTTTTTGGCAATGAAGTTACCATCCTACAACTCATGGACTAGTGGCACGTATCCACTAAAATTTGGATTGATAAAGTAATTGGTCTTAAAGGCCTCAACATCATATATAAATGAGACAAGATAATTAACATTTATCCTCAAAATTAAGCTTGGGGCCATAGTTGTAGTATATCCTGCCTAAAGCCTTCCGAGTATTTCTTGAAGATAAGAAATAAGCTGACAATTATGAATAAACAAGTTTAGTAGAGATGAAAATCAAATATTTTTAAATAAACAATATAAATTACTTAACTTAACAAATTAGTTTGACAAACCCACATACTGGAGGCTGATTGTTTGTATCTACGTTGGTATTTCCCTTGAAGAGGAAAGGATGATGCATCACAGCAGTATTTCCCTCAGTTATGAAACCAAGGTATCAATCCAGTAGGAGACCAAGCAACACTATGTAAACGGATCCTGCACACAAATAACAAATACTTGCAACTCAACACGTAAGAAGGGTTATCAATCCCTCCATGGTATTGAGATGGATTAAATTGTATGAGATTGGATAAATAGATCTTGCCAAAACACAAAATAAAATAAAGAAAGAAAAAATGTAGCAAGATATTTTTTGGTTTTTGAAATAATAGATCTGAAAGCAATATGATAGAAAATAGACCTGGGAGCCGTAAATTTCACTTGTGGCTTTTCTCGAGAAAATATCATACGATGGGTAAGCAAATTACTATTGGGCAACTGATAGAAGAGCAAATAATTATGACGATGTCCAAGGCAATGATCATGTATATAGGCATCACGTCCAAAATTAGTGGACCGAAACGATTCAGCATCTACTACTATTACTTCACACATCGACCGCTATCCAGCATGCATCTAGTGTATTAAGTTCATGGAGAAACTGAATAATGCAATAAAAATGATGACATGATGTAGACAAGATCTATTCATGTAGGAATAGACCCCATCTTTTTATTCTTAATAGTAACGATACATGCGTGCCTCGCTACCCTTTCTGTCACTGGGTGAGGCGCAAGATCGAACCCATCAAAAAGCACCTCTTCCCATTGCATGAAAAATCAATCTAGTTGGTCAAACCAAACCAAAGTTTTGGAGAAGAAATACAAGGTTATAACAATCATGCATATAAGAGATCAAAGATGACTCAAATATTCATAGATAGAACTGATCATAAACTTGCAATTCATCAAATCCCAATAAACACACCGCAAAAGAGTTTCATCAAATTGATCTCATAGAGGAGAACATTGTATTGAGGATCAAGAGAGAAGCCATCTAGCTACTGCCTACGGACCCGTAGGTCTGTGGTGAACTACTCACGCATTATTGGAGGAGCACAAATGAGGATGATGAACCCCTCCGTGATCATGTTCCCCTCCGGTAAGGTGCAGGAATAGGGCTCTATATTTGATCTTGTGGTTCTAGAACTTGCGGCGGCTGGAATTGTATTTCGTCGATTCCCCTAGGTTTCTGAAATATTTGATATTTATAGAGTTGAGAGGCGGTGGAGAGGACCTCTGTGGGCCCCATAACCCATCAGGGCACGCTAGGGTCCTCTGGCGCGCCTTGTGTCTTATGGGCCCCACGGGCCTCCCCTGATGCACTTACTTGGCTCTCAAGTTGTCTTCTAGGCATAAAAAAATCTCCAAAAAGTTTCGTGGCTTTGGACTTCGTTTGGTACTGATATTCTATGAAGTAAAAAACAATCCAAAAACAACAACTGACACTGCGCACTATGTTAATAGGTTAGTCCCAAAAAATGGTATAAAGTTGCTATAAAATAAATATAAAACATTGAAGAATGATAATATAATAGCATGAAACAATAAAAAATTATAGATACGTTGGAGACGTATCCGTGGCGTATCCACATCCACTCAGATGTCGATATTTATTTTCAATATCATCATCTTCGGGACGAATATCAAATGTTATTTGCATATTCTCCTCAAATCCACATGCCTTGCAGAGAGCTTCCATTAGAGAAACCGAAATGGGAGTTATAAAATGCATTGTACAGCTTAACCCGAAATGCATAACCATGTTTTGTCCTCTGGTGAGGTCTCCTCGTCTCCATATTCTCAAAGTCTTGCATGGCACGGGATGTACTAGTCAAAATAAAAATAAACAGAAATTACATGTTGAAGCAAAGACGCACAAGTGATGATTAATTACGATGAAATGCTTGTCGTTGCGTACCGTACAAACATCGAAGGTCTCTTCTAGCTTCACGGTGAAATACCTACCATTTTGCAGGTGAGGCTCCCTGCCGCACAAACCCAGGTCATCGCAGCAGTAGTCACACTCTGGGATCCTATATCGTCAGACATTTCCTGTGTTCAAAATTCAAAGATTATAAACCAAGGGCAATTACCAGGAACTCACGACAACATATCATTATTATTTATCACGGCTGACTTTTGGTCTGTCGAGTCTTTCTTGAAAACTCTCAGCTCATGTGTTGTATACGGTGGGCACTCCCTCTATGGTATATTCGACCGTTGGTGATGGTCGCTCCTCCCTTCGTCCCGGAGTACATTACACCAAAATGTCTAGCACATGGGAACGAATGAGAAGCGACCCCATGATAACGGTCAGGATTCTTCCTCTCTGACATTTGCAACCGTCGGTGATGGAAGCTCCTACTTTCATTCAAAAGTGTATTACACCAAAATGTCTAGCACCTTCGTGAAGAAGAAGCTCCCCTCACGACAACAGTCAGGATTCTTCGTCCTCTCTCATATATGGTGGACACTCTCCTCACTGATTTTTTGACCATCGGTGATGGTCGCTACTCCTCCTTTCCTTAGTGCATAACAAAGGTCTAACACAAGGAGAAGAAGGTTACTAGGCAAGATTCCATTATAAAGGATAAGTATATTCTCGCTTTAGAGGTGACAATGGAGGGTAGTTCGATCAAAAGTTTTTCCTGAACTTAGTACGGTTTCAAGATGGCTGAAGCCAATGAAAGACGATTGAGGATAGTGGCTCCATATCCTAGTATGAAGAACCCAGGTCTTACCAGTGATTCAAACATATTCGAAGCCAAATTCTACATGACTAATAGATTTTGTGGAACGCGGAGACGTATTAGGAGCTCAATGCTCGGCAATTTGCCGCAGCGAGTGGTAATTCAGAGCTCCCTTTACCGAATATTTAGAAGTGTTCACAAAGCGCTTGAGCAGGCCTGCTCCATAGCACCATTCCTCAACACGAGGCAGCTCAGATTAAATAAGATCCCAGGTTTGCAACATTGGCTTAATGGAATTGCGAGTGATTTATAGCGCTCCTCTACACGGATGCACTATAGGTTGGCTGCTCCAGTAAGCGCTTAGCCAGTGGCTGGTTTCAGCTAATTTGTTTTGTTGCCCTCTTTTTGGCTTTTAAATCATGTTCACTTTTCTATAAGAATGTTCAAAAATGGTTGCACGTTTTTTCAAATGTTCATGTCATATTGAAAACACGGACAAATAACTATTTTGTTTAAGCCTGTTGTTACTTGTTACTCACAGTCACACGACTGGAAAGAAATTAAGGTATTATACACTGGGAAATGAATTGGAGCACCTGGGTGCCACACACCCCTATATCAAGATGGCACTAAAAGAATATCAGAAAAAAATTCAGAAAAATCTGAAATTTTGGTATATGAAACCTCGGTGCCAATTGTACACCATTGTTCATTTTAATGGGGAATGAGTGCCAGTGGTATCTGCAGCGCATGAATTATTGTCCTGACATATGTTACATTCAGTTTTTTTTCGACACAAACAATGTATTTGTGTTTTTTACTGACATAACCACGAGCACTCATTCCCCACGAAACAGTATACGTTTGTTTGTACAACGGGCACATAGGTTCCATATCCCAAAATTTTGTTTCAGTTTTTTTTATTTTTAATGATATATTCATCAGGGCCGTCTTCAGAAATTCGAGGCCCCGGGGTGAAAATCAAAATATGGCCTAAAATTATTTCAAAATTTTCATATGATAGAAGAACTAATATAACTAAAACATATTCTCACTTTATTAACACTGATCAGGAACAAATTTAATTCCATCCTACTCCTAACTTAGCTTTGTTGACAAATAAATTCATGATGAAGATTCATGGACAAACTCAATTTCATCCTAATTCGGTCCGTGTCAACCTAACTTATTACCAGCCTGGAGTACCAATATCTAACCACGTGGACAAATAATATTAACCTGCTCATCTACTCCTAACTTAGAATCGGGGAGATCAAGCTTAATCAAGTACTAGTAATCAAAGAGAGGGATGGGCTTAAGCAGATGAGACATTTATACCTACTAGTAGACTAGTAGTGGAGGATCGGGGCAGCCATGGAGGGGGAGTCAACGATCTGCGATCGCCGATCGGTGGTAGGCCGTCAGCAGACGACGACGTCCTAGGCGATTGAAGCAAACCGATCAGCGTGTTGTGTTTAGGGTTAGCGATCCATTGATGAAAACATGCCTGATCGATGTACAAGGAGGACTCGTGAGCTGGCTTTCCTGCTAAGTGGGCTTTCTGTACGCTTTTCTTAGGCTAATACCTGGTATTTTGGGACCCCAAATTTTGGGCGGCCCTGGGCGGTCGCCCACCTTGGCCCCCTCCATCGACGGGGCTGATATTCATATAGGGGTGTGTGGCACCCGAGAGTCACTAATCCTCTTTCATTATGCACTTGTGTAACATTTACTAGTGTAAAATGTTGTAACATCCAGCGGTCTATATATGGATCTATGACTTATTCGTACAATATAATACATACATATGAAATATAGACAAATAATCATTTTGGCAGAGCCTGTTGTTACACACACGAGAGGAAAGAAATTATGATATCATGTTGAAACATCCAGCGGTCCATATATGGATCTCTGATTTATTGGAAGTACAATATAATACCACCCGTCACATCAGTGTTTCATTTATTATTTTCAGACACACACACACTATAATGCATGCATGCATGCACGTTGATTATTAGTTGATGCCGCCGTTGTAGAGGTCGCGGCCGTATCCGGTCTGCTTGTCGTAGTACCTGTCCCAGAGCATGACCCCGCCGTAGTTTGCCGCCTGCTTCACGCTGGGCATTAGGTCGTAGTTCATCGACGGCAGGCCGACCTTGTCGTTCCTCCCCGGCACGTTCGCCGCCGGCAGCCCGATGTACACCTTGCTCCGGGGGTACCTCGCCGTCCACTTGCTCCACTGCGCCATCACCCCGTCTTTGTACACGTGGTTGTACGAGCACCGGTCCTCGCCGTAGAACCTGACGTGGATCCGTTCGAACAGCCCCGTGTCCAGCGCCCTCTGGACGTGCCAGTCCGGGTAAACGCACCGCGCCGTCGCCGTCAGCCGCACCCCGGGCGCGCCGCGGTAGTACCGGTTGTATCCGGACAGGCGCCTGGCCAGCTCGTCGTAGTGGTCCGGCGCGCCCTGGTCGATGAAGAAGTCGATGCCGTCGACCACGGCGTCGCCAAACGGGCGGAACACGCCGCGGCGGCCGCCCCCGAGGTGCGCGTTCCACAGGTTGTCGGCGACGTCGGCCGCGGACTGTGATGACGGCAGGGAGTACTGGGTGCCGCCGCCGCCGATGGAGAGGAGGACGACGATGCCCTTGCCCCGGCAGTGTTTGATGTCGGCGCCGATGCCGTAGAGCGGGTGGCCGGAGAGGTCGCCCCAGTACTTGCCGTGGCCGAAGACGCTGTAGAAGGAGATGATGACGGTGTTGTAGATGCCGGTGTCGCAGGCCTCCCCGAGGGAGCCCTCGTCCTTGTTCCGGCCCCAGAAGACCGTCAGGCCGTGGTCACCGGCGGCTGCCGTGGCGGCGAGGAAGGAGACGGCGAGAAGAGCTCCTAGTATTACACATGAAGGGCGTCGGAACGCCATCGTTTCTACTTCTTCTTCTTCTTCTTCTTCTTCTTCTTCTTCTTCTAGTTAGTTGCAGTGATTGTTGGTTGTTGTGAAGAATGCTGATCATGGCCAAGTCTATATATAGAGAGTTAGAGCGCGCGTGCAGTAGGTAATAGGCAAGGAAGAAAGGTACGTACGCGCGTGCATGTCATTTCTTGTGTGCCGGCCTACACAATTTCGATTGGCTGCGGTGCCAAACTGGTCTGGATGGGGTCAAATCAGATGGACGATCGACCACAAGCCCAGCCTAGAAAAGAAAACGGCAGATGCTATCTCTGGGCGCCGCGCACATGGATGAAGAAGACCCATTGAGCATTGATTCACCACAAATCAGACCCATTGATTCATCATCAACCTCGCCGATGAGCATGCACCCCTCAAAATTATGTATGTGAACTGTGTATATATAGTCCTAAACTAGCATTTGTCAAGAATTTTGCACATCCAATATATGGCGTAATTTTTTCTCTTCTTGCTCCTGGTGTTGACATAGAGTGAATTGCAGAAAACATCAGCATTGAAGCTTAGGGTTGCAAAAACCATAATTCTACAGTTTTGTGCCAAAAATCACTAATTCCGAGGCTATTTTTTGCCAAATAACAGTATTTGCCAACTTTGACCCGTTTAATGACGATGATGACATGTGGAGCTGACGTGGCGTAACTGTTGACATTTGACGGTGTTAGACGGGAGATTTTTACAGATTTACAAAACAGTCCGTGTAATTTCATAAAGACACCCTCGCTCAAAAATGAGAAAAGCAATCAGCCCCACCCCACCTTGTCGTCTGCCTCTCGTGAGGTGGCAGCGTGCTCGTGGCCAGCGCCGGCTACCGGCGCGGGCGGATGTTCCTCGTGGACAGCGAGGATGTCGGCGTGTGCCCCGCAGTGGTGGTGGTGTCCAGCTGGGCTTGCTGATCCGGCTGCGTGTGCCTCGCAGCGGTGGTGGTATCCAGCCGGGCTTGCTACTCCGGCTGCGTGTGCCCCGCAGCGGTGGTGGTTTCCAGCTGGGCTTGCTGCTCCGGCTGCGTGTGCCCCGCAGCGGAGGTGGTTTCCAGCTGGGCTTGCTGCTCCGGCTGCGTCCGACTAAGCTCAGATGCTGCCCTGCCCGTGGTCGGCGTTGATACGTCTCCAACGTATCTATAATTTATGAAGCATTCATGCTATTTTATTATCTGTTTTGAATGATTATGGGCTTTATTATACACTTTGATATTATTTTTGGGACTAATCTATTAACCGGAGGCCCAGCCCATATTGTTGTTTTATTGCCTATTTCAGTATTTCAAAGAAAAAGAATATCAAATGGAGTCCAAACGGAATGAAACCTCCGGGAGCGTGATTTTTGGGAAGAATATGATCCGGGAGACTTGGAGTTCACGTAAGAAGATCCTCGAGGAGGCCACGAGATAGGGGGGCGCGCCCACCCCCCCTAGGCGCGCCCTTCCCTCTCGTGGGCCCCTCGAGGCTCCCCCGGCCGACTTCTTTCATCTATATAAGCCTACATACCCTAAAAACATCGAATATCAAGATAGATCAGGAGTTCCGCCGCCGCAAGCCTCTGTAGCCACCAAAAACCTGTCGGGAGCCCGTTCTGGCACCCTGCCGGAGGGGGAACCCATCATCGGTGGCCATCTTCATCATCCCGGCGCTATCCATGACGAGGAGGGAGTAGTTCACCCTCGAGGCTGAGGGTATGTACCAGTAGCTATGTGTTTGATCTCTCTCTCTCTCGTGTTTCCTCTATTGCATGATCTTGATGTATCGCGAGCTTTGCTATTATAGTTGGATCTTATGATGTTTCTCTGCCTCTACTCTCTTGTAATGGATTGAATTTTCCCTTTGAAGTTATCTTATCGGTTTGAGTCTTTAATGATTTGAGAACACTTGATGTTTGTCTTGCCGTGCTTATTTGTGGTGACAATGGGATATCATGTGCCACTTGATGTATATTTTTGTGACCAACTTGCGGGTTCCGCCCATGAACCTATGCATGAACGATATGAGCTGCCATTTTTTACTGGAGAGTGATTTTAGGTTGATTCTTTTTGCAGATGATTAATAGACAAATTACTCAGGTCCAGCAATTTAGTTCATAATTTTGGGGTTCCAGAAGTATAGGTTTGATACAGATTACTACAGACTGTTTTGTTTTTGATAGCTTCTGTTTTCATTGTGTTGTTTGCTTATTTTGATGAATCTATGGCTAGTATGTAAGGGTATGAACCATAGAGAACTTGGAATACAGTAGATATTACACAAAGATGAATTTAGAATGAGTTCATTACAGTACCTTAAATTGGTGGTTTCTTTTCTTTTTGCTAACGGAGCTTACGAGTTTTGTTTTGAGTTTTGTGTGGTTGAAATTTTCAAGTTTTGGGTAAAGATTCGATGGACTATGAAATAAGGAGTGGTAAGAGCCTAAGCTTGGGGATTCCCAAGGCACCCCAAGGTAATATTCAAGGACACCCAAGCAACTAAGCTTGGGGATGCCCCGGAGGGCATCTCCTCTTTCGTCTTCGTTCATCGGTAACTTTACTTGAAGCTATATTTTTATTCGCCACATGATATGTGTTTTGTTTGGAGCGTCATTTCCTTTTGTTAGTATTTTCTTGCTGTTATTTAGAATAATGTTTTGCATCTTCATTTTCAATAAAAATGTCAAGGATAGCCTTTACCATGCTTATTTTGCTGGTATACATGTTGCTGTTTGAAAACAGAAAATTTACCGCTGTTGCAAAAATTCCCTAGAAAATTCAGAGAGTGTTATAAAGTTGAATCTTTTTGCATATTGAGATCTGATAAATCTTCTACAGCGTAGTATTTTTCTCATAATTTTTGGAGTTAGGGAAGTATTGATACTCTTATATTCTTTACAGACTGTACTGTTTTGGCAGATTGCTGTTATGTTTGCATTGTTTGCATATGTTTGCTTGTTTAATGATTCTATTTGAGGATAGGAGTATTAAATATGCAGAGACATTTAGTATTCAATGTTGAATAATAATTTTAGTGATTTGTTACAGTAGAAGATGATGAGATTTTGCATTGTTTTATACTAACTTATCTCACGAGTTCTTGTTGAGTTTGGTGTGGATGAAGCTTTTGAGATTTAGGAAACCGTGACATGAAAGGAATTAAGGAGACACAAAAGCTCAAGCTTGGGGATGCCTAAGGCACATCAAGATAATATTTCAAGAAGTCTTAAGCATTTAAGCTTGGAGATGCCCCGTTAGGCATCCCACCTTTCTTCTTCAAAAACTATCGGTTAGTATCGGTTGAGCCTAAGTTTTTGCTTCCTCACATGAGTTGTGCTATCCTTGCAATGCCATTTTGTTTTGCTTTGCTTGCTGTTTGAATAAAATACCAAGATCTAAAATTCCTAAATGAGAGAGAGTCTTAACATAGTTGCATAATTATTTAACTACTCATTGATCTTCACTTATATATTTTTGAAGTAGTTTGTCATTTACTCGTGTGCTTCACTTATATCCTATGAGTAAATGGTTGAATGTGTTGAATGTCATAAATCTGAAATTATATATGCCTCATTTGCTTATCCCATGGGGAGTAATGACTCTACATCTAATAAGTAGAGGTTGTAAATTTATTGGAGGTTAGCAAGCATTCTATTGGTCATTTGAACAATTCATGAAAGAATATTGAAGGAAGAGAGATTTCACATATAAATTTATTATCATAGACATCTTTTATAATTGTGGGCACTCATTAAGTATGACATGTTAAAGAGTTGATGTTGGACAAGGAAGACAACGTAATGGGTTATGTTTTCTCGCATCTCAGTTAAAGTATATTGTCATGGATCATTCAAACATGTTGAGCTTGCTTTTCCCCCTCATGCTAGCCAAAATTCCTAGCACCAAGTAGAGATACTACTTGTGCTTCTAAATATCCTTAAACCCAGTTTAGCCATGAGAGTCCATCATACCTACCTATGGATTGAGTAAGATCCTTCAAGTAAGTTGTCACTGGTGCAAGCAATAAAAATTGCTCCGCCTCGTATTTCTGAACAGACAAAATACCATTGAGTGGTTTAGCATTTTTAGCCATCATGGTATGACCCTTTTTTGGCACCACTTGTCTATACTAGTACGAAGCAAGGCGAAGATATTTCTTTCCGTCATACGTGCATTTGAAAATAAGAAAAATATAAATACTCATTTGTCTCCACTATAAGTTCTGTCCAGTCTCCTTTTAGACCGTGCAATTTTATATGATCCAGCCACCGGACCAATGACTATCTCCTTTTTGGCTGTTTCATTACCTGGATCTCCATGTTAGAGCAATTGTGCAAATACATCTGTAAGAAAAAGCTTGCGGCTCGCAATCTGTTCAAAATTGACTCATCTTTTGGCTAGACTCGAGATCGACTCTGAAAGAATTGAGTTGAGTATGAATGCTTTATATAGCTCGACTGAGAAATGAGTTGAGCTTGAGCCAACACTAGCTCGCTCAATCTAGGTCAAACTATAATTACATTGAATGTTATTATTATATATTACAAGGAAATAAGATAAAATGTTACTGTATGTTGATTTTCCTTCATTTTATCTACAAACAAACAAACATGGAAGAGTAATAAACACATAGCAAATTTACGCCTTAATATGGTACATGGTCTGTCATGTGCTAAATATACTGCTATTGTTTTGGCCAAAGTTCAATAGCAGATGCACCCTCTTATGTTTTCTTATGTTATTGTGGCATGTCTATTTAAGAAAGTATTTACATTATAGAATATTTTTATTGTCTCATTTAGCTTGAAACTAACTCAAATATCGATGCAAGAGCCATTTCTATAGCAACCTTGATCTTCTCTCAGATTTAGCTTGGTCGTATTTTAGTATGCGCTGAGCTGACACTAGGCCGACTCGATCGAACTCAGCTCGTTTGCAGCCCCAGGCACAAAGTATACATGTATTAGGGAAACAAAATGGCTAAATAGATGCATGACTCAGCCCACCGAAGCACACTTGGCAAGATGCAAGTGCCACGCGCATGCTGCTGGGACATGCGCGTCCTCCTCGCACAAAGCTATTGCATCACCATCGACGCACGGCACACATGAAAGAAGGTTCGAGCGCCACCTCGCATTCCACATTTTTCCTGATGTTCATGTATAAGAGTGTCCATATGCAGAGAAGAAAAACATATGCAAATATTGGTGTTCGCTTGCATGTGATCCATGGAGTCGCCGCCGTCCGCCGGCATCCTGCCTCAAACGCTGCCGGTAAGATCACGGGTGTGTCTTCCAGCTCCGACTATTTACTACTCAGTACACTTCTTTAATCTAGTTGTCGTGTGCATATCAGGCGGAGCTAGGCCCTATGCATCAAGCCGCACGCGCGAGGCCAGGAGACCGACGAACTAGCCATGACGCCGAGTGGCTTGGAGGTTAGATTTATTGTTTCCTTTCGTGGATTGAGAAGTTTTTGGTGTTTTACTTCTTTTATGGATTCCGGAGTCTTGCCGGTTAGCACCACAAGTTTGTGGGTTAAATTGGCATGGTTCGAGCTTCACCAGGTCCTACTTAATTTGAGCATGGCTCCTCCTATGCTCAATGCATGTGGTTGGTTGGAGTATTTATTTATAATGAAATGTTCGGAACAACAGAACAGACAAACTGCCACCGGAGGCAGGTGATTGGAGTATTTATTTATATGATTTTTTATGTCTACAGGTCACACACACACAGTTTATGTCCCTCGCCAGATGGTTACTCGAAGAAGTTACATCACCATGCAAAAAACACATACACTCCTTCTAATTTTTGTGGGTGTTGAATAAATCTGAGGATGCATTGACACCGCGGTTCGACCAAATGCATTCAATGCGTGGTTCATTGCAAGGAGTTCCGACAACAACCAAATACAAGGTATATACATATACACTATTATGGAGAGCACCGTCCACAGAGTGACCGGATAACTCTGCACACGTAAGCATGCCAGCGTTGATGATAACAAGTATCAAGTTTCTACGGTTATAACATGTTAGGCATGTATGTTGTAGTGGAGAGTGTTGCTGATGTGATATGTAAACGGAAAGGGAGTTGCATTAATTGTTTCATGTTAAAAAAAATAACCAGCGAAGGACCACCGCGATACAAAAACATATTTTTTTTGTAAAGCAAAAATAATAATAAAATGAGATCAACAAAGTCCATAGTAAAAGCAACCGCTAAAAAATCGACATCCTGGATCGTCGTTCTGGCCCATATACCCCATCGTTGGGCCCTTTAATTGGGCCCATCCATCATATTCTTCGCCTTTTTCTCTTTGTTCAGTGCATGATGATGTGTCGATCACTTTACCTCCACGTACGTCGCCCTCAAAACAGGGAAACAATTATAATACCTTTTGTTGCTACGCTCGTGATTTGCTTTGTGTTTAAGTCAATAATCATTGCGCATTTTCTGCTAACGGGTCAGTCGCTTTGCTGGTGCATTCTGTGTGTGGTACGAACGAAGAGGAACAAGAATAGATCGGGTTGGAGAAAAGGAGGATCCGCATACACCCATCTCTGTCAACAGAAACCAAAAAAGGCTTGAAATATGCTCCGAAAGTTGGCCGGTCGGTCCCATGAGAAACTCCGGTCTGATTTGGTTTTGCGTGGTTTATGTAGTACTGTTTTCTACATCTACGGGCTGTCCTGCGCTGCGTTCCTTTTGCTGGTTGGTTGTTGACATTGTACTTGTGAAGCCAACATATCAGTTGTTGGCATCGATCTCTATCATCATTGGTGTATGTGGCTAATGATCAACAGTTAACTAAGAGGCTGTCTTGATCGTACTAGCGTGCAAGTACATGTGCACTCGCCTGGTTTCTGACTGGGACATGGGATTCATACGATCAGTCGTTGACTATCAATGATGTATTCAGCATCTGGGTATCGAGCTGCCTAACATGGGACGTCCCGGGATATGGTTTTCGATATCGCTGCTTTTTTTACTCATCCAGTGGGCACGCAGTTTGTTTGTTCGATCTGGCTAGCTAGCCAGCTAATGTCATCTGAGCGATAAACTATCTGTGTAAAAATAAGCCGGGTTAATACTATCTCGAAGCCACATCTGTCATAACAGAGCTGATAAGATAAGCATCGTCGCTAGATTGTCTGCGAACCTGGATTTTTTTTTTTACTTTTGGTGTTTTTGATACTACCTTAATAGTTGATGAACACTACATCGAAAGTTTTTCTCTGAAAAAAAAGGTAAGCATCCGCGTTAATCACTGGTATTGTCCATGTGCAAGGTGGAGAGAGCAAGGGGCGAATTCGAATTCCATTAGTGCCGGCGACCGTTGCTTCTTCCTGTATGGCATATGCGCTGCCAGGGTGGGAAGAAAGTGACAGGGGATCGAGTCCGACCGAGGACCGAAATTGCCAAGGGCCAGTACTGGGCGCCGGCGCACCGGCCGAATTTTCGACCGGTCATAGTGCAGCCATTCGATTTGATTGCATTTGACCGTCAGATATGGGTCTCGAATCGTTTTCTTCCAGACAAAATCCCATCCAACAAAAAACAGAAAGGAAAAAAAGTCAAAAAAAGCAACGGCGCCAAACACTTGCCATGGATGGCCGAGGCAACAAACCTTGAAGCACCACCGCCGGGCGCCGCCATCACCGCCGGTCGCCGCGTGTCGCCGCCCTCGCCGTTTGGGTTTCTCGCCGACTCCACGCATGCAAGAACCTGCACTCGTGGTTGCATCTCTGGTGGAGATGGTCGCAGCTCCGGTGACGACGGCCACCGGCCACAACAATCTCCGTCGAGCTCGGCATCTCGTGCTGTACCTCACCCTCACTTTGCTGGTCGTAACAAAAAATCCCACCGGTTGTAGCAAAAAACCATGCCGGTTCCAGCAAAAACATCACGCCCCCTGCAGAAATCAATGGCGACCACGGCGTGGTCTTGCAACAAACGGCGCTGGTAGCAAATATCTGCTCTGGTTCCAGCAAAGAAAAAAATGGTTGGTAGCAAAAAATGAGAAATCAAACGCTATTCCACCAAACAAAAACATGGTGGTAGCAAAAGTTGATGCTTGTTCCAGCAAAACAAAACGCCGGTCGTAGCAAAAAAAGCAGAGCTGAGCGCTGGTTCCAGCAAATCAAGAAGGCGGTGGTAGCAAAAAAAATGACACTGTTCCAGCAAACCACAAAAGGGATGGTAGCAAACAATGGAAATTTGGATCTGGTTCCAGCAAACTAAATCATCTCTGGAAGCAGAAAATTGCGCTGATTCCAGCTTTTAGCCGATGTGTTTGTAGCACTTGCTGGCGAGCTTCACCCACCGTCGTCTGCACGTCGCAGCTTGCAGCAAAAAACACCAGTTGTCGGCAGCCCTTGGTCGCAGCTTCCATCTCCGGCGCTCAACGCCTAGCACCACCACCGCGGCTTGCTCACCCGCACCCCCGCGATCTGGCGTTGCTCGTAGCCCCACGGTTGCGGCAGTGGGTTCCGCTGGCTGGAGGAGAAAAAGAACAGAGAGCGGAGTGGCTAGAGGATATGCTGCGGTGGAAGGCTCTCATCGGCGGGGCAAATCTCTTACCGGAATATAAAGAAAAGAGAGGAGCGGAAGGAAGCGAGGGGATTGAGAAGATGCGTCCTGTTTTGGGGAAGAAGGAAAGCGATGGAAAGGATAAGCACGTGGGGCCGATGGACACGCGTGAGGGAGGTGACCGCCGAGCGTTCGGCCGGTTCGCCGTTTCTAAACGTTTTCCAATTGCTTAGCTTCTACTCCACCACGACTGCGCCCGGCCCACCGCCGTCTTCGTGACGCGGCGTACGTGGCAATAGCAATAGCAACAGCAGCGTGTACGGCCCGAGCTAGCTAGATCGACGCCGTGCCGTTTCGGTGCCTGGCAGCTCGGGCTGACCAACGGACCCACGCGCTACGCTCTCAGCTTCAGTCCTACTGCTACCTCCAGCACGGCACGGCCGTACGGAGAGCGACCGCCGGCCGGCCACTTGGCGCACCGACGGACCTAAATAAAACACGGCATGCGGGACGGGTCAGCTGGGTCGGCCCCCGTGTCCGTCACGATAAAGTCAGCACCTTCGTCCAACTCGTGTTGTGCATGCACAAAGGAGTGTGTTTTGTTTTGTTTTCATTTTAAAAAGAAGAGTATATAAGTGACTTGTTTCTTCTTTCCACCCAAAGTGCATTACGCTGCGTTTGGATGTCTGTATTGAAGGACTCCGTATTGAATTGGTTTCAATACCAATTCAGTGTGAAAACTGTAATGGACATGAATACGCTTTCACTTGTTTGGATGCTCATGGTATTGACCCATGGAATCCCAGTGAGGTTTCAATACCAAATCTTGTTTGGATGACAAACTATGGAATTGCATAGTGCCTTGTTCTATATGCATCAAATCATATTTTTTACAATATGTGACTGTAATCAACGTCCTTGTTGCTCTCGCTGTCTAGTAAGACGGGTAGTCAATGATCATCTTATCTCACTGGCTCTTGCTGACAGCATGCTCCTGATGGCCTCCCTCTCTTCTTCTGAAAATCAATCAGCCAAAGCAGAGACATAAATTCCACACTGTGCACATAATTAAGAATCAATCCACCCGTCAAAAATTAACAATCAATCCTCTTTTTACTAATCTCATTTAGCAATATGCGAAGGGAAACTAAATTTGTCTGTTGGATGATTATATGTAGACAAATTTCCTGCAGTGTCATAAGAGAGCAAGCACCGTGAAATCTGTTCATGCAGTTGACAGAATATGGCCGCGTAGTGTGCATTTGACAACCAACTGATGAACTAGCGAACTAGTGATGACTAAAGAGATTGCCGGATTGAAAGGAGGTGAGCAGTACTGCAATCTTTTGGCGGGTGGAGATGGGGCGGCGATGGCGGGATCAGCAGCACCGCCGCCGGCGTCGGCAATGGCTTGCGATGCCTGACGGATGGCCACTTCAACTCCACGCCTAGATCTAAGTCGAAGGGGAAGATGAGGCATCCATTAGAGGAGGGGAATGAGCTGAGGTCACCGGGATTCAGGTGCCGGAGGGCCGCGCGAGGACTGGGGGCCGCCGTCGGGGGGCTTCTCTGGACGCCGCCGTCGGGGGTCCTTCCCCGGGCGCCGCTCCTCTCAGGTCGCGCGAGGGGCAGCTGTGTCCTTGGCCGAGGCAGGGGGAAAAAGAAATATTGAATCGTTTTTGCGGGATGGACGTTTCCAGCCAAATCGGAGGGGCAGAGCTCGGAAACTTGGGAGGGCTCAGCGCGTGTAAGCGATTTCGGCGTTGTATTCGTTTTATTTCAGACCGTTGTTTCCGTGTGCATGCCAAACAGCTGAATTGGAAATTTGGGAATACCAAATCCAATTCGGGGCCTCATTACAGACATCCAAACGCAATGTTAACTGTTTATGGGGTTTTTTTCAAATAAAACTTTGAATCTATTTATCTCAAGGTAGTAGTACAAAGAACACAAAAAGTAAAAAATATATTCAGGCCCATAAACCATCCAGCGGCGACTATTCAGGCCCGTATTTTGACTATATATATTCCCTCCGTCCCCACAACTCCATCCCACAATAGCTTTGCAGGACCGAGGGAGTATATACTACTCATAAGAAAAGATCACCAAAAGACCTCTAGCTCGTGCGATTGCTATTGCCACCTAACCCTATAGAAGCATTTTGAGTTTCCATGGATGCACGTTAACTTATACTCCCTCCGTTTCTAAATATTTGTCTTTCTAGAGATTTCAACAAGTACGGAGCAAAATGAGTGAATCTACGCTCTAAAATATGTCTATATACATCTGTATGTCGTAGTCCATTTGAAATCTATGAAAAGACAAATATTTAGGAACGGAGGAAGTAGAAGCATTTTCAGTTTCCATGGATGCACGTTAACTTATAGAAGTATTTTCAGTTTCCATGGATGCACGTAACATTATATATAGAAGCATTTCTATAGAAACTGAAAATTGCGCTCAAAATTTACGGGTGTGGAAGTCTGCTCTCTCCTGCATCCATGGCGTCGTGCCATGAACAAAGCTTGTTGCCGTCTTAGGACCTCGTCTTATTGGAGCAAACTTGTTGAAACTCAAAAAGTTTTAGAAGCAATGGACGGGTAATCAACGATGTAGACCAGAAGATGCACTTCACCTTTCCCACATTTCTCCTGCTTCACATATCCCTTTCTCGTGCATCTCACCCCATTCTCCTTCTCTCCGCCTCTTTCAAACTCACCGTGTGGTGTGGTTTCGATGCTCCAACAGCACAAGTCAACAATATGGTCTATACTCGAGGTTGGCCGGTGTTCCTTGAGTAGCGTTGGGAGGAGTGTACTGGTTATTTGACCGCCCACACACCATGATCATGGCCACCGAACTCAATTTGAATGCATGGATGGAGGTCATCAATAGCCAGAGATACACCAGTCCAATGCAAGTTGCTCGCAGTCTAGAATGTGGCAGGGGAAAGAGAAAAGAAAATTAATGAGAGAAAAAATAGAAACGAATAAATGTGGATTGCCCGCCTTTCATTGTGTGAACAAACGAGGAGGTGACCTAAAGTGATGAGCGAACAAATTAACAAAAAAAGAAGTGTGAGTAGTACTATCAAAAGTTATTGCTGGATAAATCTGGAAATGGTGAAGTCAAAGCTATGGAGTAAGAAACGATAACATTCTCAATGTATCGGCGTCGCGTCTCTAAGAAAAAGAGGGGGAATAATTCAACGAAGCCAAAATTCCAGGTCAAGAAATTAATTATTAGTTCCAAGGCGAGAAATTTATTAGACGAAGCTACAGCCCATATCCTCATGATCTCTTGGATCCTCGTCCACGTCCACATTTTTGCATTGTTGGGCTCTTTACTAGGGTCCACGTGTCAAAAAAATATTTTTTGGTGCGTTTTTTTTTGTCACTCACTAGCTAACTGCTAAAACGCCTAAAAAATACTTGTTTTCCCCGAAACGATGAAAAAGGAAAAAAAAAAGAAACTTGTTTTCTACGTCAGGGAATTGATTGGTGCTTATTTCAACAATCTTGGCGCAATTTCTGCTGATGGTCACTCTCAGTCAGCAATGCACTCGGTCTGTGTGGCATGAAGGAAGAAAGAAGCAAAGAGCTGGCAAAAGGAGATGAACGGGCACGACCCAAACACCCATCTCTGTCAACTGAAACCGAAAAGACATTGAAGATTTTACGTCGCTACCGGTGCAGGCAAAAGCTAAGAAAGAAAGAAAGAAAACAAAATGGCATCCTTTGGCTTACCTTTTTTTCTTTCTTTTATCTATGAGTCAATTACACCGGTGGTGTTAGAACTTGACGAAAATAGTCACGTTGGTGCTAGAAGTTGCGGTGTACATTGAAGCGGTGCATTCCTTGTGCTGGTTCATTGGCCGGCCATGGCTGGCAACGTAGCGCAGGTGTGAAACTGTAAGTACAGTATACATGGACCTATGATTAGCATTGGCATCTGTGGTGATGCGGCCAATGATTGAACCGCTAATTGGAAGGCTGTTTGGTAGACTTGTGGTATGCAAGTACAGTACATGTGCATGCTTTCTTTGATTCTCTGGACCGGATGATGAGACAGGGGATCGATGGGTCGTTGACTATGTGCTGATCAGCATCTGTGCGTGGAATCTGACTAACATGCAGATGCATGCGTCGTCCTAGCTGGGATACGGTTTCACAGCTGCACTTCTTTTTTTCAGTGAGCAGGCTCATGTTTGCTCGATCTGGCTAGCCAACTACTAGTAATAAAAATCTGTCATCAGATTGGTGAGGTAGCAGAAATGATGTCTTGCTAAGTTTTCCTGAAATATATAGGATGGTAAAATACTCCCTCCGTTTCATAATATAATAACGTTTTTGACACTAGTGTAGTGTAGTGTCAAAAACGTTCTTATATTTTTAGTGTAGTATGAAAAAACGTTTTTATGTTACGGGACGGAGGGAATACATTTTACTGCATTATCTGCACCGTATGAACTCGTACAGTACCTTTTTTTTTTCTTGTTTGGGGGTGGGGGGGGGGGCATGTTTATAATACAATTGTGGAACAGATCACTGGGATCAGATAAGCATAAGCATGGATCGACGAGGACTAATATAATCGTTCTTGGGAGAGCAAGAAGCAGATTGGGATTCCATCCGTGCCGGCATCCAGTACGCACGGTATATGTCCTGTGCGTCTGCTAGGACACCCGACCGATAACCAAAACCATGTTATTCATTTCAACGACAAGTATTTTCAGACCGAAGGAATACGTAGCTTCCACTCCACCACGCACTGGCTGCGCATACGACCCGATCCAAACGGTGCAACAGATTGCCCGCCGCACACCGATACCGTACCGGCGATGCGTAGCATGCATAACGGAACCCTGTCCCTGGCCCCCACGCGCTCCAGCAGAGCACGGCGGAGACCGCCGCCAGACGTACGCCAGGACCATTTCCCTCTTCGCCTGTTCACACCACCGACCCAACCTAAACACGGCATGCATGCATGCATATGCCAGCTGAGATCAGGTCGTAGGAGGTCGTATGCCGTGTCTAGATCTGCTTGCTTCTCATCGAAAAAAAAACACATGTTTGCTTCCACCTTTTTTTGGCCGAAAACCAATCCAGACGTGACTTTTTTTCCCCAAACTAAAGGCAAACTCGCCGAAGGGGGGGTCTACAGGAGTCTAGACACCAGCCACGTAGGACTCCAACACAACTGGTCCACTGAAATCCCTCTTCTGTCCCTTTTTCTCCCGATCCACCCCTACTCCACTTTTCTTTCATCGGCACCCTCATCGTTTGTCGCCGCCGTTGTTCCTGTCCGATCGTCGTCAAGGCATCCGATGCGTGGTCGGCCATTTCCGAGGACTTTGTAGGTATGAACAAGGGCTCGGCCTTTGGGAAAAGCTTGCATGCTTCGTTTCACCAGTGAAAGAACTTCACGCCCTACAACATGTATGTCATTCATCGTCCCAAATGCATCGGTGATACATCATCTGCAACTCTGTCATGAAGTTTTGTTGTGCGATTCACCAAGTGGAGATAAGGTGCCATTGGGCTTGTCAACCATGTAGATCATGAGTGTTGCTTCATGTTTGTTAGTTCACTCATTCACTCAATGTTGATGTACATGTTGTATAGTATGCATGTGCTCTCATGACGTACTACAGGACTGAGGCAGACCATTCACGCACATACATTTTTGGATGAAACTCCAGCGGCAGTTTCTATGGGATGACATGTGCAGTTGCATGAAGCTCGTAGGGCACAATATGCTTTTACGCGTGAAACAAACGATGCACACCCTGCCATAGGACACCGCCTCTTGCACTCCTGCCTATAAAGTCAGCAGATACTCCAACCACACACCACACTACAACTCATCCTCCTTCACCGAGTACCCCGCCATCATGCTTACTCTGAAAAGCCCTCCTATCCTATGATGTATGTTGCAGTGGCCAGAGAGGTACATCAACGGCGTTGGGCGAGATGCAAATCAAAGGGGAGTAGGGGTGTAGCGGAAGAAAAGTGGGCCGGCCGGGAAGCATGGCCGGCGGTCTCGACTCCCGCAAAGCGCCCCTCCTCCCGCAAATTCTCCGTGGACCGAGGGTACCACATTGGATGGCAGAGTGGGTCTGAACTGCTCGGTCCGAATGGATACATACGGTAGTGAAGGAAAATTATTTTAGAGGCTTAAATTATGAATAGTTCAGTCATTTGGCACCCATAAAGCTGCATATGTTCTTGTTGACCCCGCCTTCGATTCTGCTCTACCTCCGAGTGGATGGCACCCCCGCACAATCTCCGCGAAAATCCGAACGCGGGCGAGTCTGTTCGAGTTTGACAACAGGAACTCAGCCAGAGCTCAGATCTCATCGGGATTTTTTGAACGCGTCACTCGCTCGTTGCAACGTTCCCATAGAAAAACTTGTTTGCTAGTACTGCGTTAGTGGATTTGGTTGGTGCTTATTTCAATAATCCTGGCGCATTTCCCGGCGATGGGCCACTCACTCGCTCGCTCACCGAGATGGACTCTGCGTGGTAGTATGAACGAAGGAAGAGGAAAAGGGTTGGCAAAAGCCAAAAGCAGACGGAGAAGGAAATGCTGAGGCCTCCTTTGGTTTAGAGGAATTTCACAGGAATTCTAGAGGATAGGATTCTTATAGGATTTTTTTCCTTTAGAGCCCTTTGGTTCATAGGAATGGATTCCTATTCCAACATAGGATTGGTTCCTATCCTCCACATTTCATAGGAAAATAAAAAAGAGCATAGACTTAATGGAAAAATTCCTTTGATGTCAACCAAATGACATCTTGTTTCCTATTCCTACTCATAGGATTTGAAATACATGTCATCTCATTTTCTACAAGATTCCTATTCCTATGATAATCCTATCCTATGAACCAAAAGAGGCCTGAAAGGGGACGACGATCCAGACATCCGTCTCTGTCAAGTAGTGTCAACTGAAACCGAAATGATTTCCGGTGTGCTTTGCTTCGCTTTGGTCTACCGTTTCTCTTTATCCACGGGGCTGCTCTTCCTTTTTGCCGGTTATAAGGCCAACTCCACCGCGCGACCCTATCCTGTTCGGCCCCGTCCGTTTGGAATAAAACGAACATACTCGGCGGCCCAGCACGCAGGAGCAAACGAACATTTGTCCGTTTTGTGTCCGCTTTTGACTCATCCGCGGCCCAAGTTTGCGCCGTTTTGGGGGTGAAACGAACAGCGCGCGGACGGGCGGGACGCACGCGCTTGTCCGCCCCTGGCTCGCCTGTCGGTGACACAAAGCAACCCCCCCCCCCGCCCCTTTGGCGCCATTCCACCCAAACCCTCCCACGTCCCGCCCGTCCCACTCCCTCCTCCGTCCATGGCCGACGCCCAGCCGAACTCCGGCGGCCTGGCCGTCGACCCGCCCGGAATGGCCAAGAAGAAGAAGGGCAAGGCGCCAAGGAAGCCGCGGTCGGATTGCACGCCGGAGGAGATCGCCAAGTTGGACGCGGAATCGGCGAAGAGGAGGGACCGGAGGGTGGTCGCCAAGAACAACATCGTCGCGGCCAAGAGAGCGGCCGAACGCGCGGCGATTGAGGCCGCATGGCACAAGGACGAGGTCGAGGAGAAGGAGGCCATCGTCAGCAAAGCGCACGCCCTTCTCATGCATGGCATTTGTCGCCCGGCCGGTTTCTCTGAAGGGGTCGTCGGTCCGGCGAGCACAGGATCGTCGGTCGCCCGGCCTCCGCATTGCCAGTCGCCGACGTCGCGGACCACGCCCTTGTCGCTCGGCTTTCCTCCGCCAAGGCACGACGGCCAGACCCGTTTCAGGGGGTCGCCGGACGTGAGCGTGATCACGCCGTCCACACCACACCCCTCGGCCGTCATCGACCTCAACGTCACCCCTGGGTCCAGCAGCGGCGGCCGGCCGGCCGTCGAGATGCAAAGAAAGCAAGCACGGCCGCCGTTTACCGGCACCATGCCGTCCCCCCGCGTCTTGTTCGACGGAATGCCAACACCAACGGCACCGGTCGACGACCCCTACTACGACCAGTTCATGGAGGAAGTGATCTATGATGGAGGTCACGTCCCTGTCTACGACCCCGAGGAGACCCAAAGTCAGGATGGCCGCGGCCAGTTCACTGCCGGTGAAGATGGCGACGCCGGGGTGACTACGACCATGGTGACTCGTGGCATGAAGACGATGACATCTATGTCGAAGATGATGAAGAAGAAATCAATGACGTTGACATTAGTGGCGAGCCATTGTTCATTGACGAGCTAACACAAAAAGCGGAAGCACAAAAAAAGAGGAAGAGCATTCGCACGAGCTCATACACACAAGATAAAGACAAGTTGATTTGCCAAGCTTGGATGGAGATTAGCCAAGATCCAAGGACCGGCGCGCGACAAAAGGGTATTGTTTTTTGGACAAGAGTCCACAAAACATTCCATGAAAGGAAGTTGTTTGAGCCCTACCAATTTGAAAGCAAACGTGGGGTCGGCTCGATTCAAAAGAGATGATTGTTCATACAACAAGAGTGCAACAAGTATCAAGCTGCATTTGAGAGCGTTCAAGCACGGCCCGTGAGTGGTACCGGCGTTGGGGACATGATATGCTCTCCTTCTTTGCCCTTTCTTTGCTACGACCATGAGACTTCGGCCTTGTACATGGTTGCATGTTCACTTTGTTGTTGATCATATGGTGTAGGCATTTCAATCTTTGGAGGCATTCAAGGCCCGACACAATGACAAGCCATTCACTCTTACGCATTGTTGGACTATGATCAACAATTGTCCTAAGTTTAAGGACCAATACCGTGAGCTCCAAAGGAAGAGAGGCCTGAAGACGACCAAGTTCGCCGGAGGTGGAGATGGCGAGGCGTTGAAGAGGCCGAGGGGCAAGACCAACTCCAAGGTTGACGACATTCGTGATGCCTCATCCATGGCATTGCATGACACTTTGCATGACACTTTGCATGGCATGATGTCGCAAAAGGATGTGAGGGACGAGAAGAAGCGGCAAAGCAAGGACGAGCAAATGAAGCAATACCTAGAGCTCCAAACGAAGAAGCTTGAGATGGAGGAGGCGTCCAAGAGAAGGAAGATCGACATGGAGGAGGCGGCCCGGCAGAGGCAGCTCGACATCGAGGAGGCGGCCCGGCAAAGGCAGCTCGACATCGAGGCCGACAACGTCAAGGCCAGGCAAAGGCAGCTCGACATCGAGGCCACCAATGCCGCCACCAAAGCGAAAGAGGTGGCCCTGGTGATCATGAGCGTGGACTTGTCGAAGATGAGCGAGAAGATGAGGGCCTGGTTCGAGGCCAGGCAGAAGGAGATGCTCGACGCCGACGGTCTGAACTAGGTCGTCTGATCGGTCGTGGCCGTTCTTTTTTGGAGGCTGGCATGGTTGCCGCCCGCCCGCTGGGCCGCTGGCCGTGTGCCGGCGAGAAAAACATTCATTTTGAAGGCCGGCTGTGTTGCCGGCCGCTGGCTGTGTTGCCGGCGAGGACAACCATTCATTCTGGGTGCCGGGCTGTGTTGCCGGCCGCTGGCTAATGCCGGCGATGGACGTGTAGGCCGCTGGCTTTGTTGCCGGCATGCGTGATGAACTGCGGTCGTAGGGCTTGACATTTGGCATGTTTCTCTTTTTTTTTAAATAGACGCGGACATGATGGGGTAAAGGATGCGGCCGCGCGCTGGGCTCACGACCACCGGAGTACATCTTACAAGTTTTTTGCTTAATAAATATGTACATATACGGCTGGCGTACTACTCCACGTAATTAATTGGGTGTGCGCGCGCGTGTACAAGTAGCGTACAGGACTACAGGTGCAGGTACGGCGGTACCGTGGCGATGGAGAGCAAGAAGCGAATTCGAATTCCATCCGTGCCGGCGTCCGTTGTTGCTTCATGTACGTGCTGCGGTATATGCTGTGCTCCTGCCAAGCTGCGGGGAAATCGCTTCCTCCCTCCGTTTTAAAATAGATGACTTAACTACCTCTGTCCTGATTTATTAGTCCTCATTGTATTTTGTGCTAAATTTTAACCATACGCAAAACGGTGCCGGACAAATATTTATATATGTATTGCCCGGCTTGCAGCAGATCGCCCGTACGCCGGAGCCCGGAAGAGAGCGTGGCCTAGCTAGCTAGCTAGGTCGTCGGCGGGACCGCACACCGACGCTATAGATACCGGCGGCCGGCGGTGCGTGACGGACCGTCTGCCTCTTGGCTGCATGTTCACACCGACCACACTCACCTAAACACGGCATGACAGACAGCTGAGATGAGGTCACGGAACGGATACCGTGTCAAGATCTCAAGTCAAGCACCGGTTTCACCTTTCTCGTTCATGGCCAGACCCAGATGAAGAAAGGAGGACTCGTCTTTTTATAACAACAAAAAGCAAGGGGTCTGGTTCCCGATTTTCTTTTTAAAATGAGAAGCCGACATGCCTGATTAGAATGAGAAACGACGACGGTGTCTTCTGAGCGAATGAACTGCCATCGAGCGTTTTTTTTCTTCTTCTTTTGTATTGGCCATTTTGACCCTCTTTTTTGGCAACTCTTGTCTACAACCCTAGTAGCACAGCTCAAAAGAAGTGTCAGGCGTTTGAAATTTTTTTCAGGCGGCAGTTAGTTTTTTCCTTTTTTGTGAATGCAGGCGACAGTTAGTTCCACACAGCACGAGGCCGAAGGCGGGGATGACGTGAGAAGCGGCAGCGACGACCATCAGCCACACTGAGGCCGAGCCAAGACCTCGCCGAAGACAAGGACGACACTACGAGCGGCAGCGTCCCAGCTGGAGGCAAAGAAGAAACTTCGTCAGGGAGGGGGGGGGGGTGCAGGGGTTTGCCAGATTTCCTGCAAATGGGGAGGGGCTAGAAGGATGACCACGGTGGTGGCCAGTAGCGATGATGATGATGATGATGATGTGTGTGTGTGTGTGTGTGTGTGTGTGTGTGTGTGTGTGTGTGTGTGTGTGTTGGGGGGAGGGGGAGAGGAGGGTGGGGTGTTGAGGCAGTGTGCAGTAGCGCCTACCGGCCGCGAGTGGTAGAGGCCACAATTGGGGGCTTGGGGCGTGGTGCGAGAGGAAGAAGACAAGGAGGAAAAAAGATGAACAATGTTGGTCTGCTTTGGGCCATTGGATGAAGATCCGATGGCCCTGAAGAAAAGTGATTGATGCAAAACTATTTTTCAAGGGCCTAACTAATATAGACACACGCAAAAAAGGGGTACTGCCTGATAAAAGAAAAAGAGTACTACAAGAATGCTATCGAATTTTGTTTTCCCTTTGCATCACACGCGCATTTGATTGTTTCGTGTTCGATTAATTCCCTCCTACTTATCAAAAACAAAATAAATGAGAATTCTAAATGCATATCTTGATTTGGTACTGATAGGACAAAAAGGTGGGGATCAGGATATGCATGCATGATTATTAGTGAGAGTGAGTCACGAGAGGAAAGCCGGGTGGCTAGATGTGATTGTTCGGATCCTTTACAATCTACCGTACGTTCGATAGTTATAAAGGCCGTCGTTGGGAGAGCAAGAAGCAGATTCGGATTCCATCCGTTCCGGCGACCCATACGCGCGGCATAGGCAGGCCGACGGGATGAAAAGGAGGGAGAGGGATCCATCCACCCGACCGAGAACTGAAACCATGTACTCCCTGTTGGAAATATGCCCTAGAAGCAATAATAAAATGGTTATTATTGTATTTTTTTGTTCCTGATAATTGTCTATTGTTCATGCTATAATTGTATTAACTGGAAACCATAATATATGTGTGAAAGACCACAACATGTCCCTAGTGAGCCTCTAGTTGACTAGCTTGTTGATCAATAGATGATTATGGTTTCCTGACCATGAACATTGGATGTCATTGATAACGGAATCACATCATTAGGAGAATGATGTGATGGACAAGACACAATCCTAAGCATAGCACAAGATCGTGTAGTTCGTTTGCTAAAGCTTTTCTAATGTCAAATATCATTTCCTTAGACCATGAGATTGTGCAACTCCCGGATACCGTAGGAATGCTTTGGGTGTACCAAACGTCACAACGTAACTGGGTGGCTATAAAGGTGCACTACAGGTATCTCCAAAAGTGCATGTTGGGTTGGCACGAATCGAGACTGGGATTTGTCACTCCGTATGACGGAGAGATATCTCTGGGCCCACTCGGTAATGCATCATTATAATGAGCTCAACGTGACTAAGTAGTTAGTCGCGGGATCATGCATTACGGAACGAGTAAAGTGACATGCCGGTAACGAGATTGAACGAGGTATTGGGATACCGACGATCGAATCTCGGGCAAGTAACATACCGATTGACAAAGAAAATTGTATGCGGGATTGATTGAATCCCCGACATCGTGGTTCATCCGATGTGATCATCGTGGAACATGTGGGGGCCAATATGGGTATCCAGATCCCGCTATTGGTTATTGGCCGGAGAGGTGTCTCGGTTATGTCTGCATGGTTCCCGAACCTGTAGGGTCTACACACTTAAGATTTAGTGACGCTAGAGTTGTTATGGGAAATAGTATGTGGTTACCGAAGGTTGTTCGGAGTCCCGGATGAGATCCTGGACGTGACGAGGAGCTCCAGAATGATCCGGAGGTGAAGATCGGTATATTGGATGAAGGGTATTGGAGTCCGGAATTGTTCTGGGGGTATCAGGTGATGACCAGCGTGTCCGAAAGGGGTTTCGGAGGCCCCGACAAGCGTTGGGGGCCTTATGGGTCAAGGGGAGGGGGCACATCAGCCCACTAAGGGGTTGAGCGCCCCTCGCACCCCATCTCACGTAACCAGGAGAGGTGGGGGCGCCACCCCTGGGGCAGCAGCCCACTTAGGGGGTGGGGGCGCCCAAACCCATCTAGGGTTTCCCTTGTGGCCGCCGCCCCTCCCCTAGGAAACCCTAGGGCGCCTCCCCCTCCTTCCTTCCCCCTATATATAGTGAGGGAGAGAGAGGTCAGCCGCACCCTTCCCCTGGCATAGCCCTCTCCCTCCTCCAACACCTCCTCCTCCTTCGTAGTGCTTGGAGAAGCCCTGCCGGAGAACCACGAGCTCCATCACCATCATGCCATCGTGTTGTCGGAGTTCTCTCTCAACTTCTCCTCTCCCCTTGCTGGATCAAGAAGGAGGAGACGTCCCCGGACTGTACGTGTGTTGAATGGGGAGGCGTCGTTGTTCAGTGCTTAGATCGAAATCAACCGCGATCTGAAACGCTACAAGTACGACTCCTTCATCCGCGTTCTAGTAACGCTTCCGCTTAGCGATCTTCAAGGGTATGAAGATGCACTCCCTCTCTCTCTCTCTCTCTCGTTGCTAGAATCTCCATAGATCGATCTTGATGATGGGTAAAAAAATTTGAATTTCTGCTACGTTTCCCAACACTCCCTCCGTCCGAAAATAATTATTATTAAAATGGACAAAAAGAGATGTATGCAGAATTAAAATACAGCTAGATACATCTTTATTTATTATTCTAAAGAGGTGGCCCGATGAGATCAGGTCACGTACCGTGTCTACGATCAAGTCAAAACACCTGTTTGTTGTGCATGGCCAGAAAGAAAGGGCCAAAAGGGCTGGTCTGTCCACCTTTTTCTGGCTGAAAACTGATCTGATTATTGTCCATATTCGAACTTACGAAGAAAGCACGCCTTTGGTCACTGTACTTTAAAATACGACCAATACGGTTACTCAATACGTCTATACGTGATTATACGGTCACTGTTCACCATACACCACCCTTCGCCCGTCGCCGCTCCATTTGACCACTTGTTGACCAATCCGAGCCGACATGCTCCTCCTTTCCGTGCAAAAGAAACTTTTTGATTTACACTCACTCGCACTGTCTAGCTTTGCATGTTTGGGCCTTGCAAGTGACAATGGCTACGGGATGTTGAGAAATGCCTGCATCAGGCTGCTTGTTGTGCATGGAAAGAAAGGGACAAAGGACTCGTCTACTTGTGCGTCCATTGATGTGCACAGCTATTTTTCTACAGTGAAGTTGATGTCAGTCAATGAGACCTAAATCATCAACAAGTGAAAGTAGCAGAATTACGCTGGCGAGCGATTTAAGGGTCTTCTTCCACTAAAACTTATTCACAAGGGGATGAACGACCTTTACCAAATTTTTTTGGCTGAAAACCAATCTGATTGTCTATACTCACACAGCCGGGAAACCCTGTTTAGAGCAGCTTTGCTGTATTGCTGACATAATTTTATACACTAGTGCGCATTTGAAAAGTTGGCTAAAGGGGGGGAGGACCCCTCCCTCCCTCTGTCCCACTAACATAAGGCCGTGCTCGGAATAGATGTATTATAATACAGAGGCGCATAATTTACAAGTGTAACCTACCGGTCGACGTGCAAACTCCAGTCCAAAGTGAAACGACGGGGTAAGGTGTGTATTCTTTACAAGTGTATTTTCAAAGAGAAACAGTGATCCAAACAGGGCCTAAGAGTGTTTCTGCCAATACACTAGTGTAAAAAAAACGCTCTTACATTACGGGACCGAGGGGGTACGAAAGAAAAACCGATGGCTTTCCGCCCAGATTTATACTCTACGTACGTCACTACACGCTCCATCCTCCGTCCGAAAATACTTGCCGGGAAAGTAAACTTACATAGACGCATTTAAAATGAGAAACAGCTATGCCTGATTAAATTGATTAATTCCCTGTTTGATTTGATTAACTCCCTCCTACTTTTTAAAAACGAAGTTAAGATGAGAATTCTTCATGCATATATCTTATCTTGCTTACGAATGTCCCCACACCTTCCGTTGCTCGAGCCGAAACTGGAGTCGTCACATATAATTGGTAGTCAAGCAGCCGAAATGTAAATGAGGTTGCATGTCTTATCCTACTTATAAATAGCTCCACATCTTCAGTTGCTTGAGCCAAAGTTGGAGTCTTTTCTTTTCTTTTTGCGGGGTGCCAGCGTTGGAGTATAATAGTTGGCAAACAATAACTATGCCATTAATTTTGGTGTGATGGAGCCTATATCTCATGATAAACCTTTTAAGTAATAAAACGTCTTTATCGAAAAACCTCTGATGATAAAGTATGTTTCATGTCACTTCGGGCCAAATTGTAAGACGGTATGGCTTTTCGACAGTCACAAATTCAAAGCATTCATCAGTTTGACCCATCAAGATTCAAATTGAGTTTCAAGAAAACATAATCCCACCATTTGTGTTTTCTGGTCAGTTTGTCCTCCGTACACTACCTATAGGGTTATTTATGTCCTACAATAGCACGGCACGCTATTGTTTCGCCTCCGACAAGATAAACCATATCCCACATGGTGTATTTCACTTTTTTCACATTTCTCTCCTGCTTCGCAAGAGGCGGCAACATGGCTGGCGGCCGCATCGGGTCGACCAGGAAGGTGATCCTCAAGCGGAACTGCGAGGGTTGCAGTGGCTCGATTTCAACCACCCCAAATGCAGAGCCCGTGGCCACCGACTTTGTCAAGGCTCATGTGGGTGTCCGTCACCGGCCCGCTCGTGGCAACTCGACCATGGATTCTCGGGCGCGGTCGAACTTATTAGCCGTGGAGGTCGTGGTGTTGCGGGTGAAGAAAAAACTTAAACGAGGGCTAAAATGGAAAGTGTAAATTTACATCACATGTCCAAAAAAAAACTTAGTTTTAGTAGTAAAGTTACTGCCGGTGAAGCTCCGGTAGAAAAAAAAACTTAGTTTTAGTAGTAGGAACGGCCCCAGCATTTGAGCGTCGCCGAAATTCCGTTTCTGGATATATGGAGCAATTATTTAACACTTGCTTGTTATATTTTCAGCCTCTGTCCGTAGGCGTAGATATATCGAGTCGCTGCCGCAGCTCTGCTCATCTCCTTCCAATCCACCCCGGCCGCGTCGTCTTCCTCTCGCCTTCCTCCTCCCCGGCCCCGCCTAACCTCCCCGGCTTTTCTCCCTCCCCCTGGTCCACGGCGACCTCGGACTTTCCTCCACCAAACCGCGCCAACCCCCATTCCATTCCATTGGCCGCCCCCTCAAACATCCCCCCGCCATTCGCGCCACCATCCATTCCATTTCCATTCCTTCCTGCTCCCCCACAGCTTCTCCATCCATCCGCTTCCGCCCCCTTTCTCTTTGACCCTCGCCGGCCGGAATCGGCCCAACTCCCCCCGTTCTTATCCCCCGCCCTCCCGCTCCCCGGACCCCTCAGGCCAGCAAGTTCTTGGAAGAGCAGGAAGTGATTCAGAGGTAGGGATGGCGTCGATCCGGCGGCCGCACTCGCCGGCCAGGGCGCAGCACCTGCTGCGGCACAACCACCCCTTCTCCACCGCCTCGCCGCCCTCCTCGCCCCTCCGCCACGCCTCCTCCGCCTCCTCCTCGGCCGCCGCGCCCTCCTCCTCCTCCTCCTCGCCCAGGAAGCCGCCGGGCCACCCGCACCCGTTCCTCTTCTTCACCCGCCGCCCGCTGCCGCGCTTCGCCGCCTTCTTCCTCCTCGGCTCCTTCATCGGCCTGCTCCACCTCCTCTCCCACCTCCCGCTCCACCACGGCCTCCCCGCCCACCCCTCCTCCTCGCCCCACCCCACCCACCTCCACCACCACCTCCACCCCATGACCCAGCAGCAGCAGCAGTACCTGGCCGACGACGCCGCCACCGCTGCCGGCGGCGGCGAGGAGGGGGACGCCAGCGACAAGCTGCTCATCATCATCACGCCCACGCGCGCGCGGGCGTCGCAGGCCTACTACCTCAGCCGGATGGGCCAGACGCTGCGCCTCGTCCGCCCGCCCGTGCTCTGGGTCGTCGTCGAGGCCGGCAGGCCCACCCCGGAGGCCGCCCTCGCGCTGCGCCGCACCGCCGTCATGCACCGCTACGTCGGCTGCTGCGACGCCCTCAACGCCTCCGCCTCCGCCGCCGCCGACTTCCGCCCGCACCAGCTCAACGCCGGCCTCGAGGTCGTCGAGAACCACCGCCTCGACGGCGTCGTCTACTTCGCCGACGAGGAGGGCGTCTACTCCCTCCCGCTCTTCGACCGCCTCCGCCACATCAGGTACCCCCCATCCCCTCCATCCCTCCTTCAGATTCAGCCGCGTATGCGTACGAAATGTGCAATCTTTGGCCAATTTTTATCACTCATCTCAAGAATCAAGATCCAAGTTCCAATGCATGCTTGCTTTCTAGGACGGCAAAGCAAAATTTGGCATCTAGAGCTGAAAACATCAAAACTTCTTCCATGGAGTTGCTCTCCGAATTGAAAATTTCTGCTTTCTTTACAAGATTCGGTAGTAGTACTAGCACACATTCCTTGCCTGGAACAGCAGTTAGTATCTGCTACCCTGGCAAGCAAACGAATCTGAAACCTTATGTCCCAGCACTGCTTGATAAAACTGGATGATGTGTGAAGCTCCAACTCATTGTTGACTTTGCTGCTGGCTGTCATTGATTTAGGAGGTTCGGCACATGGCCGGTTCCGACGATCTCCGAGGGCGGCCACGACGTCGTGCTCGAAGGGCCCGTGTGCAAGCAGAGCCAGGTTGTTGGGTGGCACACCAGTGGGGGTGCCAACAAGCTCCAGAGGTTTCATGTCGCCATGTCGGGCTTCGCGTTCAACAGCACCATGCTCTGGGATCCCAGGCTGAGGTCCCATCGGGCCTGGAACTCCATCCGGCACCCGGAAACGGTGGAGCAGGGCTTCCAAGTAAGCCCCTCCTTGCTTCTCTTTGCACCTCTTGAGAGCTTCACATGCCATGTTCAAATCAAGCACTATAGTGGCTAGTATAATGTGTGCGTGTTCGTCTTTTAATCGATCGGCATTTCGTCCTGTCCCAACCGCTATGCCGAAACCGCACACGTGGAAATTCGAAAGATAACAAAAGGCGTCGATGGAGCAAAATAAGAACAAAAAAAAACAGTTGTGTGTAGCCCTCTAACAAATGGTGATCAATCAAACAAACAAATGGGAGATCCCATTTGCAAGCTTTGTTTGGACCTTATTGGCCATGTTTTTCTTCATGGGGTATTAACAGCTTGAGATTCTTCTTGTTACTTTGCAGGGAACCACGTTTGTGGAGCAGTTAGTGGAGGATGAGAGCCAGATGGAGGGCATACCCGCAGACTGCTCCCAAGTAATGAACTGGCATGTGCCATTTGGATCTGAGAGCCCGGTCTATCCCAAGGGGTGGCGGTCCGCGGCGAACCTGGATGTGATTATCCCTCTGAAATAAATAGTGTCATCAGCAGCTCTGTTCATCAAAGCACTAACTCGTTTGACAGGTTGGTTTGCTTTCCGATCCCCTCTCGCAAACTCTGCTTAATTTCGCTCTCTGCTTCTGGATTGCGATGCGTGGTTGCTTCTCACTTATTGTGTGTTTTGTGTCCTTCAACCTGACTCTAGCGAGTAATACACGGGTGTCATTCGGTTGTGTTTGTCCTGTCTCTTTATTCCAGTGACATTTTCTCCACGAAATTGCAGAAAGTGTGCAATGGTAGGGCTCCGGATGTTAGATTAGTTGGCATCTGATTGTGACCCCTTTGAATTTTCATCTGCCGGGTGTCCTTGGTTGACGGGGACAACGGTGCGTGCCGCTGGCTTTCAGTCACTGTACAATTAATTATTTCCATGGAAATGTTTCTGCATCACGCAACACTAGATTGGTTCGATTTAATAATCTTCTGATAATTTCATGTATATCCATTACGCTGAATAATGAAGGATGCGGTTCAGATCGCTACCGAACTGTAGTTAAATGACACAAATTGATATCAGTTGATTATAAAAAAAATAAGGCGAACTTCACAAGAACCGGCCTATGCATTTGTTAGCGTACATCACGGCTATCGCTTTCGCCTTGGAATAAGTTTTTTTTTTCCTAGCCTCTGAACAAGTTTGTATCTTAGTTGTTGCAATGGATTTATGCTTAAGTCTCTTCGAACTTTATCTGAACCCAATTGCTGGTGCTTTGTTTCAGGCATTTACATAGCGGTTGAGCCTTGAAGATTGGGCTCAACAGGTGCAGAGGCATTCCAGGCTGACTTACCTTTGAGCAGCGGCGGCGGCGGCTCTTGGCAAGACGTTGCTACAATGTAGTTTTCGCAGTACGACTTTTGAGAAATATTTTGTAGGATGGAGAGAACTGGTGGGGCAACTCAACTCTCTGCGTGTAAATGTAAATGTTGTCGCGATTTGTATTCATTTGTTGAGTTGCAAAAGCCAAAAGGTGGAATATATATGCAAGATTTGAATATCTTTCAGTTGTTGCACATGGTCTTGGTAGATGTTCAGTGCAAAGGTTTAAAGGTGCCCTTTGATTCGCAGGATTCGCAAGAGAATTTTTAGTTGAATGTCTACTAAGATCCTATAGGATTTGAAAGTCGTGGGAATTTAGATCAAAGAGTGTTTGATGGATAACCGAATTTGTACCGAGAGGTTTGTCGATGGAAATTTTCCTCTAAAAAGGAGTCAAGAGCAAACTTAAAATAAAAAAATCCAAGGATTCCAATACGGTGGATGTATGTACAAAAAAGATCATAAGAATTCAAATCATTGAAAAAATCTTATCAATTTCTTTGAATCAAAGGAGCCGTTATTGACAGACTCAAAAAGTTGGTGATACTCTGCTCAAGCTATTTGAGTGTGCACTCTACCGGATGAATGAACTCAGAACACAACTTGCTTGGAACACAAAATTTTTGCAGGACACGAGGGAAGAAAAACAGGTTCTAAACCGGCAAATTCGTGAGCAGAGTTCCCACCGGTTTCTTCCCGGGGATACCCTGTCAATTCGTGAGCAGAGTTCTATCCCACGCCAACTCCCATCATATGCCAAACAAGAGAATAAAAGTAAAAATCTACTTCCCATGCCTAATCCCTTCATAAACACCCTTGTGCAAACTCCCATTCCTCTGCCCGAGCGTTTACCAGACAGGCTGTTAGATTTCAGCACAGACATCCAGCTAAAACACCAGCTGCTTGATAAAAACATACCTGATACAAATTCTGAACAATCCTACAGGCATCCAATATGAACAATCAGGAATGTGTGTAACTGAGTAACGGCTGCTTCAAGCATTTGTTGTAGGATGGAGAACACCTTTGGAGACAATTGTCGCAGAACACGATGAAACAAGAGTCAGGTCCTAAACCAGCATTTAGATTTCATCACACAACATCCAGCTAAAGCACCAGCTGCTTGATAAAAATGAACATGATACAAATTCTCAATAACCCCAAAGCCGAACCTTGGAAAAGAACAATCATCATGATAAAACAGGCATCCAGTATGAACAAACGCGATTTTGCAAGAAGTAACTGCTGACTTCAAGCATGGCTTCTGTCCACAAAATTCATGCGACATGAGATTGCTTAGCATGCCATTGCAACCAGGATCTAGCCAAGCATGGTCACGGGGTAGAAGTGTTTCGGATTACAAGATATCTAATACAAAAGGATTGCTCGTCTAATCTCTCAGGCTATAATCTCAATTTAGGGTCTCCCTGCGATCAGCGGATCATCAATCCTTGCATCCCCTGCCCGCCATCTTCAGTCACCTTGTTAGCTTGGATTGTGTTGATAGCACTTGCAATGTTTCCCTGTAGCAGAATTTTAAGAGGAAATTGTATTAGTTGCTAGGTAAGCACCTAGCTAAAAGTTCTTCTCTAGGTCACTGTAGGAGTTACATCTGACATTCATCAAGAAACGGGAGAGCTATGCATTTCTTACTGAACTAGTTTGCGACAGTGAAATTCAAGACGAGGAAGAGGCTTACCCTCCACACTCCAAGCTTTGAACGTAGACTCTGCCATTGTGGCATCCCGAAGACCCTCGCAGTATGCCGGCTGAAATTACATACCAGACCAAGTATTAACCAAAAAGGAAAGCGTAACACTGTAACATGGACCAAGAAAGTCTTGTGGACATGAAATACCTGACAATGACCAGTTGATTAAGCTGGTCAACTTTGCAGTCCAGAATCTTGGACGAAATTGCTTTCACGATCCAATATTCCACCTCATCATCATTGATCTAACAAAAAGAATTAAAAAAGTCAATATAATATTAAATCAAGTGAACAATAGGAAGGCAAGGTAAGCCGATTACCTCAAGGGCTTTTGTAATTGCAGAGTAAGGAATTTCCCCAGAACAATGGCCGCTCAGATCAAGCAGGGACATCAGGCGCATTTTGGTTATGCACTCCTCATGAACCAGTCCTGCAAATGGTCCCACCATTAGATATCAAAAAGTTGAAGCAATGTAGAATTGCTAGCATTGGTTCACCAGAACATACCATATCCTTGCAGCAAGCTAGAGTTAGCAGTCTGAAACGCTAAATAGGAATCGAGCCTCTGAGTAAGGAATATCTTCAGTAGCTCGTAAACTGGCTGATACTTCTCATCTTTCTCGAGCTGTGCAACAGCTGGCATATCGAGCAGGTCACACTGCAATAAGTATATTTCCATCAATACAGTATATAAAGTAAGCAGCCAGTGCTAGGTTTTTAACTGGCATTAAACCACATGTATAGTTTGCAAGGTTAAAACTTGCTAAATAAATCCCTCAAGAATTTCAGAACCTACTGTTGGCATACAAGGCACAACGCCATACAAAGCAGTAGCAGAGGAATTGGGCAATGCAGTGCATAGCGGCACAAGTTTGTGGAAGCAGTAATCCATCAAACCAAAAGAAGAAAGGTTGTAAGGGATATCTTGTCACGATGTTGGCACGGTCCGGTAGTAACCAGAAATATTTAAGGTAGACAAGATTAACATTTGCAGGCTTGTGCGAGCAGATAGCTATAGTCTTATATCTAATATATAGTGATATTTGACTGTTATGACCAAATTCACATTTGGTGACATGATTGGAGAATAGGATGTTATATCATGTTCTGGTACGGAGAAAGCGATACATCACTCACAGAGAATCAAACTCATAAGCGTGCATTATGTCTCCCACTAGATTTTTTCCGTCCAAGCACAAGACCTAAGGCAGAGATGTGAACCGAAGGATGAAAGTACCTGATAGAGATCAGATGACTTGACGAACTCAATGATTGCTGCAGCAGCTTCTTCCTTTGCCGCACCGATTGCATCAGCATCATCAGCCGACCCATCGAACGTGGCCAGGTACTTGTTGAGAAACTTGAAGTACTCCTTGGTCATGCTGACAATCATCATCATAACAAGAACGGACCGCATCAGTATACAACAATCTTGCCATGTTACTTATATACAGTGGCTAAAAAAAATGCAAGGAACTTGGAAGCAGAGGGCAACGCGTGCCGCACCCCTTGTGGTCCTTGAGAATCCTGGTGACGGCGAGGAACAGGTCCCTCTGCTCCGGCTTGCCGATGCCCCAGTAGGCGACAAAGGCGTCGATGTTCTTGAAGGTGGGGACGACGCAGTCGGCGGCCTTCCCGGCGGCGGCGAGCTCGAGCGCCTTCCTGTACACCAAGGCCTTGCCGGAGAGGCTCGGGAGCAGGTTGTACAGGCTGAACAGGCTGCACGTATCAATACATCGGCATCGTCAGGAAACTTATATGGCAATCCGATGCAGGGAGGCAGGGATGGTGAGAGGGTCGCCGGCGCCGGCGCCTCTTACACTTTGATGCGCAGCGTGGGCTTGTCGCCGGGCTGGTGGGCGAGCTTGGCGCAGATGAGCCTGGCGATCTCGAGGGCCTCGTCCTCGGACCCGGCCTTGGTGACGAGGTTGCAGATGACGGTGAGGACGCACTCGAGATCTGCGGCTGCACAGAGCGACGCGGGGTAAAGCAAGGCGCGAGTCGGCGAGGAGCGGACGGAGGCGGACTGACTGACCTTTGTCGGGGGCGGTGGGGGCGAGGAGGAGGAGGTCGGCGTTGGCGAGCATGAGGGAGGCCATGTCGAGCCAGCGGCCGGCGAGGGCGTGCTGCTGCGCCTCGGCGCAGAGGCGGGCCACCTCCGGGTCGGCGACCTCGGCGCCCGCGTCGGCCCAGGCGAGCTGCGCCGTGGAGCGCACCACCGCCAGCGTCGGCTCCTCCTCCGTGGTGTTGACGATCGTCGCCATGGTCGTCGGATTCGCTTCCTTCTCTCTTCCGCGCTCGCTAGGGTGCGCCGCCGCCGGAGTGGGGGAGGGAGAGAGGAGGGGATTGGGATTGGGAGGCGACAGAGAGAGCAGCACGAGGAAACCCTAACACCCGACGCCTCGGGCCCACAGGTCAGTAGATGTCTACTCGCCTAGGCCTTGAGTCCAACTATGACAGATGGTCCGTCTCATCCAAAACCATTATTTTTTCTCATCTATAAAAAAGAAATTCTAGCACCTTTTTATCTTAATTGTTTGAATTTTTGGAATAATTTGCAAGACAGTTCATACGAAATGTCAAACAGCTTAGTGACCGTCTTTACAATTTAGGTATTTTCAAAGGTAAACAACGCAATTCAGCATACGAGCGCCAGCACGCCCCCATCAAGACCATCAATGGCATGGCTCGATGTCCTTTATCGAGAATAATAACAACCCACTTCGTGCCAGGGTCAAAAGTAGTGTGTGACTTCGCTTCTAAAACTACCCCCCTCACATTGACCTCGGCATGACTTACCCGCTCTAATTGTGTTTTTTCCGCTAGAGGCGACACCTGGTATACTTTATATACGCTAACTAACAGAGGCCAAAGTCATCATTGTTGAGCTCTTCTTTGCTACTAGTTAACATTTCCCGCCTTCATTCAATCGGCTTTTAAAACGTTGCATTCTGCTCTTTTCATCGTCGTGTATCAACATGAAAACGTGCATGATTTGGATGTTGCACTATCTTTTGTATCCGCCAAACCATTGTTATCTCCCCTCTTTCAGCTTTATAGAGTGGCGGGACGGGGGAATTGTCCTTTGGTTCCTATGTGTATATATGTCTGGCATGGGGAGAAAGTTTAAGAAGAAATCAAACCACTTTAGAAGTGTTTTTAGAACAAACCTGACTTTCTTTTGCACTAGTATATAAATTTTCATGATTAAAAATCGCTGTTGACCTCAGGAAAAACCAAAAAGTGCTGCTATTACAAGTCACTATTCATACTATTTTGGCAGACTTTTTTTGTTTTTTGCACTAAACTCAACGGGTTTTTACAAGTACAAGAGAAGGCCAAGTTTATTTCAAATATATTTTCATTTTTTCATTTTTTTATTTAATTAATAGTATTTTTTTCTTCATACAGGGTGTATATACAGCCAGGGACCGAAGTTCCTGTCCGGCAAAATAGCCCTAGGAATCAAAATGAACAACAAAACTCATAAAGAAAATTAAAATGAGAAAAAAAAGTCACAAAAAGATCACTCATATAACATGTGCTCGTTGTCCACGTGCTTTTGAATTTTAATTCGAGCAAAGAACATTTTTGTACCTTGAAAAGAATTACAATTTTTTGTGGCTCCTGAATATCAAAGTTTTAAGCACTAACCTGTTTTCTAGGTCGTGCGCAATACTCATACTTTTCCACATTAATTTACAAGCACACAAAAGACTCGGACATTTTATTTTAAAAATTGGAAATGTTCAGCATTGCGATGGACTATTATTCATTCGTGGGCTCAGCTGCATTTTTTTTTCCTTTGACCATCAGCTTTTGACACTTTTTACCCCTCAAAAAAAAATCAGCTTTTGATACTATGAGCAGAATATAAGTCATAAAAATCGATCTGCATAAAATTTGTGGCGTTTTAATGTGGCTGTAGTTATGGATTTAGTATATACTCTTCTTCATAATCTGCATTACTACTTTCTAATCTTATCTCTATGCCTTCAGGTCAGATCACACATAAATTCGCAAGGATAATTGATTGTATAGACCAATTTGATCCGAATACTTTGGGCAGGATCACAAACACATCTACTCCCTCCGTTCCTAAATATAAGTCTTTGTAGAGATTCCACTAGGTGGACTACATACGGAGGAAAATGAATAAATCTACTCTTAATATGCATCTATATACATCCGTATGTGGTTCATAGTGGAATCTCTACAAAGACTTACATTTAGGAACGGAGGGAGTAGTTTACTGCATGTCCATCCAAGCTATTATTGTTTGACTGAAATCACAGTTCACTTGAAAAAAAATACTTCACATTGTTACTGACAAGTCATTCTCTTTCTACATTACAACATCTGGGGCAAGGGGATGCCACCCTTTTTCTTCTTTCCTCACTGTAATCAGGAACTACAACACAATTTAACCAACCTATATTCTCAAAACAAGGGAACAGAAAAAGGGGCAGTAAAGTAATATCATATCATCGGTCCACTGTAAAAATGAATATGCTCCCCGGAACACAAATCCGAGGAGTTACAAAGCACGGAGGCATGCGACCGTGGCCACTACGACGACGTAGCACAGGGGGGGATTCTTAGTCTTCCGCGGAGTGAGCTGGGGCTTCGGCGTCAGCCGCGTGATGATCCGCGGCCATCCTTTCCTCGAGAACCCTCTCGCCGCGCTCCCTGCAATGGTGAGAGTTGAGCTGGTGAGCTTTGGAACGATAAAATGTTTCCCGAGAACTCATGATTTCGAGTTTTCAGCTTCGCTGTACTAGCATTTTGTGGACTCATGTGTACTGTGTTTTGCGTGTGAACTGTACCTTCTTCTCGATGCCTTAGTAGGATCGGTGACTGGGAGGGCAATTTCCGAAGGCTTGGACCTCGCACACAACATCCGGTCGAACAGATTAGCAACTGGGTCTGTGACTGGCCTGCAAGAATCACACACAGTAAAGATTAATTAGTTGAGAAGCTGGGTGGTCAATGGGACAGACTTTGCTAGTGTAGTACTCCGTCTGTCCCCCTTATTTTGGGACGGAGGGAGTATAATGGAATTCGAAATTACCGCATGGCATCTGGGAACAAGCTGGGGAAGGAGAAGTCATCGCTTGGGTCGCCCTTAAGCCCTGTCAGTGGGTTCTTCTGGAAGTATCTCAGGTAAAGCCAGCTGACGTACATCCCAGACAACAAAGTCGGCAGGAAGTTGATTGAATCCGGCACAATGAAGGCCATGATAGTTGAGAAGCACATGACAAAGAATGGCATCCACTGCAGCAGCAGCAAGGAAGGCACAAAGAGACAGAGAACTCCACATTAACAAACTTATAACTTGTCGGCGGAAGAAGTATGAAACAATACAATTACAGCCATAGAAATTGTACTGTACTAGTAGTCTATCAATGTACCTTGGCCTTAATTTTCCAGAAAAAGCACATGGGGAGCTCAAGGTTTGGCAGGAGCTGCTTCAGGCCAACCAGAAAGCCGGCAAGGGCGCCATGGAAGCCAGAAAGTGGCGTTACACTGCACAGCATGAGATAGCAAGGTTAGCTAGCTGGTGGTTGTAATGTGCAATATTTGAGCCAGCAGCGTCACGCCATTTTCAGAGACAATAGTATGTAAGCCCAAACAATCATAGTACCGCAGTGATCCAAGTACATAAAAGAAAAATTATCCAATAGAAGGGTAATAAGCGCACAAATGGAGCCGCTATGCCTATGTATTCTAAATGGAAATAAGCAACATGCACTACATAATGAAAGAATTTTTTTTTGCAGGGTACTACATAATAAAAGATTGATGGCTTAAAACTTACAGGAAGCTCTCTTTCCCGGTGACATAGTACAGTGCGACAGCAATGCAGAACGCAAGGATGCCGCAGATGGAGTTGATCAAGATAATGAACTTCAAGAACTCCTTGCGGCCCCAGACTGGTTCGATATCCTTCCCGCAGAAGAGAAGACCAAGGGAACTGCCAATAGCCTACAAAAACAAAATAAAATAAAAGCGGTTAACATAACGCATAGAACACACAAAGGCTGCCTAGTCTAACTTTCGAGATACTGGTATCTTGTTCTGAATTGTGCTTTTCCAAAGTGGTTCTGAATTGTGCTTTTCGAAAGTGGTTCTGAATTGTGCTTTTCGAAAGTGATGACTGACGGATGCTTTCGATACAATGGTTCTTTATTTGGAATGTAATCGCACAGCTAGCCGAGTTGTTGTAAGTTTCCATTTCATGGCCATGATGGAGTAGTAAATTGAATATGATTGGCGAGAGATCTAGCTAGTTAACTCACCCCTGGAAGGACTTGCTCAATGTAACCGGCTGTGAAGACGGTCCATACGAAGGGAATTGTCCTGGAAGACACAAAACAAACTATTAGAGATGAAATTCAGCTCACAGTTTCAAGCCAACAAAATTCAGATACGCAATCCATTCAGAATTTTACGCACTTGGCGGGGATGATGGCGAGGTAGTTGAGGGAGGAGGGGAGGAGCTGGAGCAGCACGTAGCCGCCGATGAGCACGACGACGAGGCCCTTGCAGGTCCGCGTGAACTCCTTCCCGGGAACCTGCACGCGCGCCGACAAAAAGCATCACCCGTAAGCATCACCGACAAAAACAGACGCAGATCTGAGCAGCCAGAGACGCAATGAGCTGCCGGCGAGGCGCCAGATCGAGCCCCCCCGCCGGTCAACGCGGCGAGATCCCAGGACCGCCCCCTCAGATCTCGCAAGAAAAAGAAACCAACTTGCCGGAAATGGCGGGGCGGCCCGCCAGATCTCCCGCCGGCACGGCGAGATCCGGCCACCGCCAGCCGCCTGGATCCAGCCCCCCGGGCAAGGCCGGCGGGCGAGCAAGCTGAATTCTTCCATCCCATCCCACGCGCCGAGCAGGCAGGCGAAGCAAGAGGTGGCGGCAGAGGGGAAAGAAGGGAGCTTACGACGGCGGGGGCTCCGGCCTGGTCGTCCGCGGCTCCGGCGCCGTGGGGCTCGGCCGTGGCGGCCTGCAGCGGCTGGCTCTCCATCATCCCTGCCTCGTCGTCAGTCAGATCTCCCTCCCCTGCTGCCTCGGCTTGCCGACTGCTCGGTTTAGTAGAGGCGCACGAGGGAGGGGGGAGGAGGTTGTTGGGGGTCAAAGCCTCAGCTCGGGTAAGCGGAGGGGGCTGCTGGCTCACTGCCTACCTCGCCGGTTGCCCGTCGCCTTCCGACCACCCAACGCCAGTAATTACTCACTGAGCGCACACACGCTTCTTTCTTAATTGTGGCGTTTAATCGCGTTAACCTCGCTTACCTTTGCCACCAAAAGTCAACCGGTGAATCACATTGTCTAAGTCAAGTTGTGTTTGGGTGTTGGAATCCGAATTGGTGCGGATGAGTGTTTGGTTCAAATGAGGCTCGGAAACATCGTTAAACTACTCCAAAAGAAGGAAATAAGGTTTAACTATATGAAATATTGCGTTTCGATGAACACCCCCACATGTGGCGGCCACGGTGGGATCGGTTTGCTGGCGGTGAACGATACAGGAGGTGGCTACCCGTGGAGGATAAAGCCCCTCTGCCGTATCTGGATCCATGCGCGAAGCAGGGAAGACGATGCCATGGCCGGTAATGGCGAGTATATTAGAGGAACTATCGTTCTGACAGTAGGCGGTCAAGTCACACCGAAGACAGGGATGTTGTAGGTCTAGGGGGGGGGCGTCAATGTGTAGGTAGTCATCGACGAAAACACATATGGAACCATCATTGTTGATGGTGGTGGTTATCGACTTGCCATGAATGACGTGGAAGACTCATGATATAGTTCAACAAGAGGCATCGACGGTATACTTCACCCTCATAGTTGGAAGCTCATCGGTTACATCATGATCATTGTTACAGTTATACTCAGGGATGTTAGAGATCAGGGAGTTGCATAATGAGGGGCCACCTAGTCATAGTCGTCGTCCTTATCGTAGCTGGTGAAGACAAGTTAAAATATCCGGTTCATCTTCATCCGATGACTCCCGCTCTTGTGCTCGCTTGATTCAGCTAGAAGTGTTCCCCAATTCAAAATTCATAGACAGTCAAACTACAAAAGAATGCTTGTTCAAAACATTTCCCATGATCCGCGGTTATAGCTCAGGTACTTGCATGCTATCTGAAGCGTTATAGTTGTGTTTGACCACTTTACATGATTTTCTTGGCATTTGTTTCCATGTGTGTTTATGTGTCTTCCTACGACACAATTTTAATGCTTACTAAGTGATGAGTTGCACAGTTTGTAGCTTTCCCTCGCCTCTCACTTTTTTTCTCCTTTTTTTCATTTGTGTCATCTAGTCAGTCTTACGCTTTGTCAAGTAGTAATCACGGTCTATTTTTTTTTTGTTGAAATTTCGGTGGGTGCCATTTTTCACATATATTTTTGGAGTACATTCGAGGATAATGACGTTGAGGACTAGAACAATTATTGTGGAAGATCTTACGCGTTGTTAGGGACTAATCATGGTTCAAAAATTTCTGAAGTTTTGAGAAGTTAGGTGAGCACCTAAATATGTCTCGTACCGAAATTTTGAACCCTAGTATACCTACTTTCCCGTTCCAATAAATGACGTTTCAGATTTTGCACGGTCTTAATGAGCAACTCCGATAGTTATATTTTGTACTGGAACGTGAGTACATAGTTATTCTAAAAGTTTTATTATGAAACTTTCACCATGATAGATCTAATGGGGAAAAAAATCACCTAATGGTGTAAATTTGTGGGCAAAGAAAGACAAGTGTGTTTCACATTTAGATCATCTACCAACACAAAACACAATAATAACGTGAGCTGAAATACTAGAGTAAATGCACACGCAAATTAAGAAAAATGGAGTACAACTTTAAAAATTGGGTAACTAAGCATGGATGGAAAGACGTCCAGTGAGAGTTGGGCATAGGTTGCTTTCCCGATCCTAACCGTGCACACTTTTTCCACACACCTGTTTTTGATGAAGCATGCGTCCCACCAAAAAAGCATCATTTCCTATGACTTTGTTTGAAAACCCACTACTACATGGCAGGATGTGGTTCCTTCTCAACTAGCAGTTCAGTTCTCCGCAAACAAAAGATTTTTGTACGATGGCAGACAAATGCATCACATTAAGCCAAAATAAATAAGTGTTTTGTGGAAGTGAGGAAAAGGTAGAATATATGTAGTACCCACTCATATGGGGAAATTAGGAAGAACATTGAAAAGGTATGTGTTGCCAGAAACAAAAGGGAGGAGAAGAAATTGATGGCTCGCCTGCCTGTCGCTGGCGGGAAAACAACAGGGAGCTGATGGTTAATTAGTTTATTTTCACATGGCTAACAACTACTCTGTGCTGCCTGACACCAATGCAACAGTGGTGTTCCTATGAAGGACAAAACAACTTTCTTATTTATTTTTCTTCTAATTTTCTGACGGCCACATTCCCATAGCAGCCCATCTACAGCCGGACTTGGCAAATTCGGGCCCACAAACGCCTGCGGACAATGACCGGGCACTCCTCAATTCGCGTCGTCCACATCCGTGTCTCTCATATCCGAACCCCTATATCCATTCTATATCATGCAACGTCGATGAAACTATGTCGATCAGCTCCGGACATAGAAATAGCACAATAGTTCACGCAAAGATCCACCAAAGTTCACATAAACGACAAACAACTTTATACTACATCTAAAACTTGAAATTAAAATCAAATTCACCACTTCTGGGTCGGCCCTTCCCCTTCTGGTCGCTGGCGTAGCTGTACCCGTCGGCGGCTAGTGGGGGTTCGTCCGATTCGTCGAAGGAGGAGCCGTGGTCGGAGGAGGAGGAGGAGTAGACGATGTCGAGGCCCTTGAGGCGCTGGACGGGCCAGTCCTGCTGGTGCCTAAGCTTGGCCAGCCGAGGCGCCTTCTTTGCCTTCTCCAATGCCTCCCGCTCGGACTCCTTGATGGCAAGCCGAAGAGCCTTGGCGTTCTTCCGCCAGAGCCGTCGTAAGCGATCGGCGGTAGACCCACGCAAGGAGCCGCTTGTCCTCGTCGGGCTCCACCGGTAACCCAAACCGACGGCGGACAGACCTCTCCACAGCCTCCCTCTCCCTTGCCCACCGCCTCTCGCGGCGGGCGGCGCACCTCCGACTCCAGTGTGCGCATCCGAGCCGACGGGGTGGGCACAAGCACCCACCGCTGCGCACGAGGGGAAGCAGCAGCCGATAGGGCGAGGGGACGACATGGGGAAGCAACAACTGGCGGGGCGAGGGGACGGCGTAGGGGAGGTGCTTGCGTTGGCCGCCTGTCGGAGCTGCCCATGGGCCAGGATGGGCCAGCGCCGGCGTCCGAGATGTGCCGACGGGGAAGCTGCGGCTGCAAATTCGGAGCTGCCCCTGGTCTCCACCTTGGACCGCTCCAAGGCGATGTGGAGGGCAAGCTCATTCTCCGAATCCATCTTGTCGTTGGAGCAGCTGCTGGAGCTCGACATTGAGCCAGACTCGATCGGAATCGATGAGGGGAAAGGAGAGGACGTAGCAAGAGAGGAGAGTGAGTGAGGTAGGGTTTCAGACCGACGAGGTTGATGGTTTTTTTGTGGGGACATCCGTGGGGTCGGTGGTGGGTTGGGCTTGTCAGGTGGACGCGCCCGGGCTGTTGGAAATATGCCCTAGAGGCAATAATAAAATGATTATTATTATATTTCCTTGTTCATAATAATTGTCTATTATTCATGCTATAATTGTGTTATCCGAAAATCATAATACATGTGTGAATACATAGACCATAACATGTCCCTAGTGAGCCTCTAGTTGACTAGCTCGTTGATCAACAGATAGTCATGGTTTCCTAACTATGGACATTGGATGTCATTGATAACGGGATCACATCATTAGGAGAATGATGTGATGGACAAGACCCAATCCTAAACATAGCACAAGATCGTGTAGTTCGTTTGGTAGAGCTTTTCCAATGTCAAGTATCATTTCCTTAGACCATGAGATCGTGTAACTCTCGGATGCCGTAGGAGTGCTTTGGGTGTACCAAACGTCACAACGTAACTGGGTGACTATAAAGGTATACTACAGGTATCCCCGAAAGTATCTGTTGGGTTGACACGGATCGAGACTGGGATTTGTCACTCCGTATGACGGAGAGGTATCTCTGGGGCCACTCGGTAATGCATCATCATAATGAGCTCAATGTGACCAAGTGTTTGGTCACGGGATCATGCATTACGGTACGAGTAAAGTGACTTGCCGGTAACGAGATTGAATGAGGTATTGGGATACCGACAATCGAATCTCGAGCAAGTAACGTACCGATTGAGAAAGGGAATTGTATACGGGATTACTTGAATCCTCGACATCGTGGTTTATCCGATGAGATCATCGAGGAGCATGTGGGAGCCAACATGGGTATCCTGATCCCGCTGTTGCTTATTGGCCGGAGAGTCGTCTCGGTCATGTCTGCGTGTCTCCCGAACACGTGGGGTCTACACACTTAAGGTTCGGTGACGCTAGGGTTGTAGAGATATTAGTATGCGGTAACCCGAAAGTTGAACGGAGTCCCGAATGAGATCCCGGACGTCATGAGGAGTTCCGGAATGGTCCGGAGGTGAAGAATTGTATATAGGAAGTCCAGTTTCGGCCACCGGGAAAGTTTCGGGGGTCACCGGTATTGTACCGGGACCACCGGAAGGGTCCCGGGGGTCCACCGGGTGGGGCCACCTATCCCGGAGGGCCCCATGGGCTGAAGTGGGAGTGGAACCATCCCCTGGTGGGCTGGTGCGCCCCCCTTGGGCCTCCCCCTGTGCCTAGGGTTGGAAACCCTAGGGGTGGGGGCGCCCCACTTGGCTTGGGGGGCAAGTCCCCCCCTTGGCCGTCGCCCCCCATTGAGATTGAATCTCTAGGGGGCCGGCGCCCCCAGGGCCCCTATATAAAGAGGGGGGAGGGATGGCTGCGCACCCCTGCTCCTGGCGCCTCCCTCTCCCTCCGCAACACCTCTCCGTCTCGCTGTGTTGGAAATATGCCCTAGAGGCAATAATAAAAGGATTATTATTATATTTATTTGTTCATGATAGTTGTCTTTTATTCATGCTATAATTGTATTATCCGGAAATTGTAATACACGTGTGAATACTTAGACCACAACATGTCCCTAGTGAGCCTCTAGTTGACTGGCTCGTTGATCAACAGATAGTCATGGTTTCCTGACTATGGACATTGGATGTCGTTGATAACGGGATCACATCATTGGGAGAATGATGTGATGGACAAGACCCAATCCTAAGCATAGCACAAGATCGTGTAGTTCGTTTTGCTAGAGCTTTTCCAATGTCAAGTATCTCTTCCTTAGACCATGAGATCGTGTAACTCCTGGATACTGTAGGAGTGCTTTGGGTGTACCAAACGTCACAACGTAACTGGGTGACTATAAAGGTGCACTACAGGTATCTCCGAAAGTGTCTGTTGGGTTGACACGGATCAAGACTGGGATTTGTCACTCCGTATTACGGAGAGGTATCACTGGGCCCACTCGGTAGTGCATCATCATAATGAGCTCAAAGTGACCAAGTGTCTAGTCACGGGATCATGCATTACGGTACGAGTAAAGTGACTTGCCGGCAACGAGATTGAACGAGGTATTGGGATACTGACGATCAAATCTCGGGCAAGTAACATACCGTCTGACAAAGGGAATAGTATATGGGGTTGCTTGAATCCTCGACATCGTGGTTCATCCGATGAGATCATCGAGGAGTATGTGGGAGCCAACATGGGTATCCAGATCCCGCTGTTGGTTATTGACCAGAGAGCCGTCTCGGTCATGTCTGCATGTCTCCCGAACCCGTAGGGTCTACACACTTAAGGTTCGGTGACGCTAGGGTTGTATGAATATGAGTATGCAGCAAACCGAATGTTGTTAGGAGTCCCGGATGAGATCCCGGACGTCACGAGGAGTTCCGGAATGGTCCGGAGGTAAAGAATTATATATAGGAAGTGCTGCTTCGGCCATCGGGAAAGTTTCGGGGTCACCCGGTATTGTACCGGGACCACCGGAAGGGTCCCGGGGGTCCATCGGGTGGGGCCACCTATCCTGGAGGGCCCCGTGGGCTGAAGTGGGAGGGGAACCAGCCCCTAGTGGGCTGGTGCGCCCCCCTTGGGGCCCCCTGCGCCTAGGGTTGGAAACCCTAGGGTGGGGGCGCACCACTTCCCTTAGGGGGCATTCCAACCCCCCTGGCCGCCGCCCCCCTTGGGAGATTGAATCTCCGGGGCTGGCACCCCCCCTGGGGGCCTATATAAAGGAGGGGGGAGGGAGGGCAACCGCACCCTGAGTCTTGGCGCCTCCCTCCCCCTGCTACACCTCTTCCTCCTCCCGCAGTTGCTTGGCGAAGCCCTGCCGGAGTCCTGCTGCATCCACCACCACGCCATCATGCTGCTGGATCTTCATCAACCTCTCATTCCCCCTTGCTGGATCAAGACGGAGGAGACGTCACGCTGACCGTACGTGTGTTGAACCCGGAGGTGCCGTCCGTTCGGCGCTAGGATCTCCGGTGATAGGATCACGACGAGAACGACTACCGAAAACCCCGTTCTCTTGAACGCTTCCGCACGCGATCTACAAGTGGTATGTAGATGCATCTCTCTCCTATCACTCGTTGCTTAGATGAACTCATAGATGGATCTTGGTGCAACCGTAGGAAAAATTTTATTTTCTGCAACATTCCCCAACAGTGGCATCATGAGCTAGGTCTATGCGTAGTTCTCTATTGCACGAGTAGAACACAATTTTGTTGTGGGCGTAGATCTTGTCAACTTGCTTGCCGCTACTAGTCTTATTTTGCTTCAGCGGTATTGTGGGATGAAGCGGCCGGACCGACCTTACACGTACGCTTACGTGAGACAGGTTCCACCGACTGACATGGACTGGTTGCATAAGGTGGCTAGCGGGTGTCTGTCTCTCCCACTTTAGTTGGAGCGGATTCGACGAAAAGGGTCCTTATGAAAGGTAAATAGAAGTTGACAAAATCACGTTGTGGTTATTCGTAGGTAAGAAAACGTTCTTGCTAGAACCCAATTGCAGCCACGTAAAAGATGCAACAACAATTAGAGGACGTCTAACTTGTTTTTGCAGCAATTGTCATGTGATGTGATATGGCCAGAAGTTGTGATGAATGATGAATGATATATTGTGATGTATGAGATCATGTTCTTGTAATAGGAATCACGACTTGCATGTCGATGAGTATGACAACCGGCAGGAGCCATAGGAGTTGTCTTTATTTTTTGTATGACCTGCGTGTCATTGAAGAACGCCATGTAAATTACTTTACATTATTGCTAAGCGCGTTAGCCATAGAAGTAGAAGTAGTCGTTGGCGTGACAACTTCAAGAAGACACGATGATGGAGATCATGATGATGGAGATCATGGTGTCATGCCGGTGACGAAGATGATCATGGAGCCCCGAAGATGGAGATCAAAGGAGCTATATGATATTGGCCATATCATGTCACTATTATATAATTGCATGTGATGTTTATTATGTTTATGCATCTTGTTTACTTAGAACAATGGTAGTAAATAAGATGATCCCTTATAATAATTTCAAGAAAGTGTTCCCCCTAACTGTGCACCGTTGCTAAAGTTCGTCGTTTCGAAGCACCACGTGATGATCGGGTGTGATAGATCCTTACGTTCACATACAGCGGGTGTAAGACAGTTTTACACATGCAAAACACTTAGGGTTAACTTGACGAGCCTAGCATATACAGACATGGCCTCGGAACACAAGAGACCGAAAGGTCGAACATGAGTCGTATGAAAGATACAATCAACATGGAGATGTTCATCGATGATGACTAGTCCATCTCACGTGATGATCGGACACGGCCTAGTCGACTCGGATCGTGTAACACTTAGATGACTAGAGGATGTCAATTTGAGTGGGAGTTCATTAAATAATTTGATTAGATGAACTTAACTATCATGAACTTAGTCTAAAATCTTTGCAAAATATGTCTTGTAGATCAAATGGCCTACGCTCATGTCAACATGAACTTCAACGCGTTCCTAGAGAAAACCAAGCTGAAAGATGATGGCAGCAACTATTCAGACTGGGTCCGGAACCTGAGGATCATCCTCATAGCAGCCAAGAAAGATTATGTCCTAGAAGCACCGCTAGGTGAACCACCCATCCCAGAGAACCAAGACGTTATGAACGCTTGGCATTCACGTGCTGATGATTACTCCCTCGTTCAGTGCGGCATGCTTTACAGCTTAGAACCGGGGGTCCAAAAGCGTTTTGAGCGACACGAAGCATATGAGATGTTCGAGGAGCTGAAAATGGTTTTTCAAGCTCATGCTCGGGTCGAGAGATATGAAGTCTCCGACAAGTTCTATAGTTGTAAGATGGAGGAAAACAGTTCTGTCAGTGAGCACATACTCAAAATGTCTGGGTTGCACAACCGCCTGTCCCAGCTGGAGATCAACCTCCCGGACGAGGCGGTCATTGACAGAATCCTTCAGTCGCTCCCACCGAGCTACAAGAGCTTTGTGTTGAACTACAATATGCAGGGGATGGTGAAGACCATTCCTGAAGTATTTTCAATGCTGAAGTCAGCAGAGCTTGAAATCAAGAAAGAACATCAAGTGTTGATGGTTAATAAGACCACTAAGTTCAAGAAGGGCAAGGGTAAGAAGAACTTCAAGAAGAATGGCAAAGATGTTGCGGCGCCCGGTAAGCCAGTTGCCGGGAAGAAGTCAAAGAATGGACCCAAGCCTGAGACTGAGTGCTTTTATTGCAAAGGGAAGGGTCACTGGAAGCGAAACTGCCCCAAATACTTAGCGGACAAGAAGGCCGGCAACACTAAAGGTATATGTGATATACATGTAATTGATGTGTACCTTACCAGTACTCGTAGTAACTCCTGGGTATTTGATGTTGGGGAACGTTGCAGAAAACAAAAATTTTCCTACTCGTTTCACCAAGATCATCTAGGAGTTCATCTAGCAACGAGTCATTGGATGCATCTACATACCTTTGTAGATCGCGAGCGGAAGCGTTCAAAAGAACGGTGATGATGTAGTCGTACTCGACGTGATCCAAATCACCGATGACCAGCGCCGAATGGACGGCACCTCCGCGTTCAACACACGTACGGGACGGGAGACGTCTCCTCCTTCTTGATCCAGCAAGGGGGAAGGAGAGGTTGATGAAGATCCAGCAGCACGACGGCGTGGTGGTGGAATGCAGGGCGTCACAGCAGCAGGGCTTCGCCGAGACTACGAGGGAGAGACGTAACGGGGGAAGGTGGAGGCGCTAGGGGCTGGTGTAAAATCCCTCCTCTCCCCCCACTATATATAGGGGTGCCATGGGGGGCGCCGGCCCTAGTAGATGGCATATACTAGGGGGGACGGCGGCCAAGGGGAGGTTTCCCTCCCCCCCAAGGCACCTAGGGGTGCCTTCCACCACATGGACTCTTCCATGGTGGAAACCCTAGGCGCATGGGCCTATAGGGGCTGGTGCCCTTGGCCCATCTAGGCCAAGGCGCACCCCCTACAGCCCATGTGGCCCCCCGGGACAGGTGGCCCCACCCGGTGGACCCCCGGGACCCTTCCGGTGGTCCCGGTACAATACCGATAACCCCGAAACTTGTCCCGATGCCCGAAATAGCACTTCCTATATATAATTCTTTACCTCCGGACCATTCCGGAACTCCTCGTGACGTCCGGGATCTCATCCGGGACTCCGAACAACATTCGGGTTTCTGCATATACATATCTTCATAACCCTAGCGTCACCGAACCTTAAGTGTGTAGACCCTACGGGTTCGGGAGACAAGCAGACATGACCGAGACGACTCTCCGGTCAATAACCAACAGCGGGATCTGGATACCCATGTTGGCTCCCACATGCTCCACGATGATCTCATCGGATGAACCACGATGTCGAGGATTTAATCAATCCCGTACGCTATTCCCTTTGTCTATCGATATGTTACTTGCCCGAGATTCGATCGTCGGTATCCCAATACCTCGTTCAATCTCGTTACCGGCAAGTCACTTTACTCGTACCGTAATGCATGATCCCGTGACCAGACACTTGGTCACTCTGAGCTCATTATGATGATGCATTACCGAGTGGGCCCAGTGATACCTCTCCGTCATACGGAGTGACAAATCCCAGTCTTGATCCATGTCACCCAACAGACACTTTCGGAGATACCCGTAGTCTACCTTTATAGTCACCCAGTTACGTTGTGACGTTTGGCATACCCAAAGCACTCCTACGGTATCCGGGAGTTACACGATCTCATGGTCTAAGGAAAAGATACTTGACATTGGAAAACTCTAGCAAACGAACTATACGATCTTGTGCTATGTTTAGGATTGGGTCTTGTCCATCACATCATTCTCCCAATGATGTGATCTCGTTATCAATGACATCCAGTGTCCATAGTCAGGAAACCATGACTATCTGTTGATCAACGAGCTAGTCAACTAGAGGCTCACTAGGGACATGTCGGTGTCTGTTATTCACACATGTATTACGATTTCCGGATAACACAATTATAGCATGAATAAAGACAATTATCATGAACAAGGAAATATAATAATAATGCTTTTATTATTGCCTCTAGGGCATATTTCCAACAGTCTCCCACTTGCACTAGAGTCAATAATCTAGTTACATTGTGATGAATCGAACACCCATAGAATTCTGGTGTTGATCATGTTTTGCTCTAGGGAGAGGTTTAGTCAACGGATCTGCTATATTCAGGTCCGTATGTACTTTACAAATCTCTATGTCTCCATCTTGAACATTTTCACGAATGGAGTTGAAGCGACGCTTGATGTGCCTTGTCTTCTTGTGAAACCTGGGCTCCTTGGCAAGTGCAATAGCTCCAGTGTTGTCACAGAAGAGCTTGATCGGCCCCGACGCATTGGGTATGACTCCTAGGTCGGTGATGAACTCCTTCACCCATATTGCTTCATGTGCTGCCTCCGAGGCTGCCATGTACTCCGCTTCACATGTAGATCCCGCCACGACGCTTTGCTTGCAACTGCACCAGCTTACTGCCCCACCATTCAAAATATACACGTATCCGGTTTGTGACTTAGAGTCATCCAGATCTGTGTCGAAGCTAGCGTCGACGTAACCCTTTACGACGAGCTCTTCGTCACCTCCATAAACGAGAAACATTTCCTTAGTCCTTTTCAGGTACTTCAGGATATTCTTGACCGCTGTCCAGTGTTCCTTGCCGGGATTACTTTGGTACCTTCCTACCAAACTGACGGCAAGGTTAACATCAGGTCTGGTACACAGCATGGCATACATAATAGAACCTATGGCTGAGGCATAGGGGATGACGCTCATCTCTTCTATATCTTCTGCCGTGGTCGGACATTGAGCTGAGCTCAATTTCACACCTTGTAACACAGGCAAGAACCCCTTCTTGGATTGATCCATATTGAACTTCTTCAATATCTTATCAAGGTATGTGCTTTGTGAAAGACCTATGAGGCGTCTTGATCTATCTCTATAGATTTTGATGCCTAATATATAAGCAGCTTCTCCAAGGTCCTTCATTGAAAAACTTTTATTCAAGTAGGCCTTGATGCTGTCCAAGAGTTCTATATCATTTCCCATCAAAAGTATGTCATCTACATATAATATGAGAAATGCTACAGAGCTCCCACTCACTTTCTTGTAAACGCAGGCTTCTCCATAAGTCTGTGTAAACCCAAACGCTTTGATCATCTCATCAAAGCGAATGTTCCAACTCCGAGATGCTTGCACCAGCCCATAAATCGAGCGTTGGAGCTTGCACACTTTGTCAGCATTCTTAGGATCGACAAAACCTTCCGGCTGTATCATATACAATTCTTCCTTAAGGAAACCATTAAGGAATGCCGTTTTGACGTCCATTTGCCATATTTCGTAATCATAGAATGCGGCAATTGCTAACATGATTCGGACGGACTTCAGCTTCGCTACCGGTGAGAAAGTCTCATCGTAGTCAACCCCTTGAACTTGTCGATAACCCTTAGCGACAAGCCGAGCTTTATAGATGGTCACATTACCATCCGCGTCTGTCTTCTTCTTAAAGATCCATTTATTTTCTATGGCTCGCCGCTCAATGGGCAAGTCAGTCAAAGTCCATACTTTGTTTTCATACATGGATCCTATCTCGGATTTCATGGCTTCTAGCCATTTGTCGGAATCCGGGCCCGCCATCGCTTCTTCATAGTTCGAAGGTTCACCGTTGTCTAACAGCATGATTTCCAAGACAGGGTTGCCGTACCACTCTGGTGCGGAACGTGTCCTTGTGGACCTTCGAATTTCAGTAGGGGCTTGATCAGAAGTATCTTGATCATTGTCATTAACTTCCTCTCTAGTCGGTGCAGGCACCTCAGGAACATTTTCTTGAGTTGCGCCATTTTCCGGTTCAAGAGGTAATACTTCATCAAGCTCTACTTTCCTCCCACTTACTTCTTTCGAGAGAAACTCTTTCTCCAGAAAGGACCCATTCTTGGCAACAAAGATCTTGCCTTCGGATCTGAGGTAGAAGGTGTACCCAATAGTTTCTTTTGGGTATCCTATGAAGACGCATTTTTCCGACTTGGGTTCGAGCTTTTCAGGTTGAAGTTTCTTGACATAAGCATCGCATCCCCAAACTTTTAGAAACGACAGCTTAGGTTTCTTCCCAAACCACAATTCATACGGTGTCGTCTCAACGGATTTCGACGGAGCCCTATTTAAAGTGAATGCGGCAGTCTCTAAAGCATAGCCCCAAAAAGAAAGCGGTAAATCGGTAAGAGACATCATAGATCGCACCATATCTAACAGAGTGCGATTACGACGTTCGGACACACCATTACGCTGAGGTGTTCCAGGCGGCGTGAGTTGTGAAACTATTCCACATTTTCTTAAGTGTGCCCCAAACTCGTGACTCAAGTATTCTCCTCCACGATCTGATCGTAGAAACTTGATTTTCCTGTCACGTTGATTTTCAACCTCACTCTGAAATTCCTTGAACTTTTCAAAGGTTTCAGACTTGTGTTTCATTAAGTAGATATACCCATACCTACTTAAATCATCAGTGAGGGTGAGAACATAACGATAGCCACCGCGAGCCTCAACACTCATTGGACCGCACACATCAGTATGTATGATTTCCAATAAGTCGGTTGCTCGCTCCATTGTTCCTGAGAACGGAGTCTTGGTCATTTTACCCATAAGGCATGGTTCGCATGTGTCAAATGATTCATAATCAAGAGACTCTAAAAGTCCATCAGCATGGAGCTTCTTCATGCGTTTGACACCTATGTGACCAAGGCGGCAGTGCCACAGGTATGTGGGACTATCATTATCAACCTTACTTCTTTTGGTACTCACATTATGAACATGTGTAGCATCACGTTCGAGATTCATAAAGAATAAACCATTCACCATAGGAGCATGACCATAAAACATATCTCTCATAAAAATGGAACAACCATTATTCTCAGATTTAAAAGAGTAGCCATCTCGAATTAAACGAGATCCCGATACAATGTTCATGCTCAAAGCTGGCACTAAATAACAATTATTAAGGTTTAAAACTAATCCCGAAGGGAGATGCAGAGGTAGCGTGCCGACGGCGATCACATTGACCTTGGAACCATTCCCGACGCGCATCGTCACCTCGTCCTTTGCCAGTTTCCGCTTATTCCGCAGCCCCTGCTTTGAGTTACAAATGTGAGCAACTGCACCGGTATCAAATACCCAGGAGCTACTACGGGCACTAGTAAGGTACACATCAATTACATGTATATCACATATACCTTTTGTTTTGCCGGCCTTCTTATCCGCTAAGTACTTAGGGCAGTTCCGCTTCCAGTGACCGCTTCCCTTGCAATAAAAGCACTCAGTCTCGGGCTTGGGTCCATTCTTTGGCTTCTTCCCGGCAGCTTGCTTGCCGGGCGCGGCAACCTCCTTGCCGTCCTTCTTGAAGTTCTTTTTACCCTTGCCTTTCTTGAACTTAGTGGTTTTATTGACCATCAACACTTGATGTTCCTTCCTGACTTCTACCTCTGCTGATTTCAGCATAGCAAATACTTCAGGAATGGTCTTTTCCATCCCCTGCATATTGAAGTTCATCACAAAGCTCTTGTAGCTTGGTGGAAGCGACTGGAGGATTCTGTCAATGACCGCATCATCCGGGAGATTAACTCCCAGCTGAGTCAAGCGGTTATGCAACCCAGACATAGTGAGTATGTGCTCACTGACAGAACTGTTTTCCTCCATCTTACAGCTGAAGAATTTGTCGGAGACTTCATATCTCTCGACCCGGGCATGAGCTTGGAAAACCATTTTCAGCTCTTCGAACATCTCATATGCTCCATGTCTCTCAAAACGCTTTTGGAGCCCCGGCTCTAGGCTGTAAAGCATGCCGCACTGAACGAGGGAGTAGTCATCGAAACGTGCCTGCCAAGCGTTCATAACATCTTGTTCTGCAGGGAGAACGGGTGCGTCACCAAGCGGTGCTTGTAGGACATAATCTTTCTTGGCAGCTATGAGGATGATCCTCAGGTTCCGGACCCAGTCCGTATAGTTGCTGCCATCGTCTTTCAGCTTGGTTTTCTCTAGGAACGCGTTGAAGTTGAGGACTACGTTGGCCATTTAATCTACAAGACATATTGTAAAATATTTAGACTAAGTTCATGATAATTAAGTTCAACTAATCAAATTATTAATGAACTCCCACTTAGATTAGACATCCCTCTAGTCATCTAAGTATTACATGATCCGAGTTAAACTAGACCGTGTCCGATCATCACGTGAGACGGACTAGTCAACATCGGTGAACATCTTCATGTTGATCGTATCTTCTATACGACTCATGCTCGACCTTTCGGTCTTCTGTGTTCCGAGGCCATGTCTGTACATGCTAGGCTCGTCAAGTCAACCTAAGTGTTTGCATGTGTAAATCTGTCTTACACCCGTTGTATGTGAACGTCTGAATAAAACACCCGATCATCACGTGGTGTTTTGAAACAGCGAACTGTCGCAACGGTGCACAGTTAGGGGGAACACTTCTTGAAATTAGTATGAGGGATCACCTTATTTACTACCGTCGTTCTAAGTAAACAAGATGCAAAACATGATAAACATCACATGCAATCAAATAATAAACGTGACATGATATGGCCAATATCACATAGCTCCTTTGATCTCCATCTTGGGGCTCCATGATCATCTTGTCACCGGCTTGACACCATGATCTCCATCATCGTGTCTCCATGAAGTTGCTCGCCAACTATTACTTCTACTACTATGGCTAACGCGTTTAGCAATAAAGTAAAGTAATTTACATGGCGTTTCTTGATGACACGCAGGTCATATAAAAGAATAAAGACAACTCCTATGGCTCCTGCCGGTTGTCATACTCATCGACATGCAAGTCGTGAATCCTATTACAATAGCATGAACATCTCATACATCACATATAGATCATTCATCATTCATCACAACTTTGGCCATATCATATCACAAACCACTTGCTGCAAAAACAAGTTAGACGTCCTCTAATTGTTGTTGCAAGTTTTACGTGGCTGAATTAGGGTTCTAGCAAGAACGTTTTCTTACCTACGTTAAAGCCACAACGTGATTTGTCAACTTCTATTTACCCTTCATAAGGACCCTGTTCATCGATTCCGCTCCAACTAAAGTAGGAGAGACAGACACCCGCCAGCCACCTTATGCAACTAGTGCATGTTAGTCGGTGGAACCGGTCTCACGTAAGCGTACGTGTAAGGTTGGTCCGGGCCGCTTCATCCCACAATACCGCTGAAGCAAGAAAGGACTAGTAACGGCAAGAAAGTTGACAAATCTACGCCCACAACAAATTGTGTTCTACTCGCGCAAGAAGAACTACGCATAGACCTAGCTCATGATGCCACTGTTGGGGAACGTTGCAGAAAACAAAAATTTTCCTACTCGTTTCACCAAGATCATCTAGGAGTTCATCTAGCAACGAGTGATTAGATGCATCTACATACCTTTGTAGATCGCGAGCGGAAGCGTTCAAAAGAACGGTGATGATGTAGTCGTACTCGACGTGATCCAAATCACCGATGACCAGCGCCGAACGGACGGCACCTCCGCGTTCAACACACGTACGGGACGGGAGACGTCTCCTCCTTCTTGATCCAGCAAGGGGGAAGGAGAGGTTGATGAAGATCCAGCAGCACGACGGCGTGGTGGTGGATGCAGGGCGTCACAGCAGCAGGGCTTCGCCGAGACTACGAGGGAGAGACGTAACGGGGGGAGGTGGAGGCGCCAGGGGCTGGTGTAAAATCCCTCCTCTCCCCCCACTATATATAGGGGTGCCAGGGGGGGCGCCGGCCCTAGTAGATGGCATCTACTAGGGGGGCGGCGGCCAAGGGGAGGTTTCCCTCCCCCCCAAGGCACCTAGGGGTGCCTTCCACCACATGGACTCTTCCATGGTGGAAACCCTAGGCGCATGGGCCTATAGGGGCTGGTGCCCTTGGCCCATCTAGGCCAAGGCGCACCCCCTACAGCCCATGTGGCCCCCCGGGACAGGTGGCCCCACCCGGTGGACCCCCGGGACCCTTCCGGTGGTCCCGGTACAATACCGATAACCCCGAAACTTGTCCCGATGCCCGAAATAGCACTTCCTATATATAATTCTTTACCTCCGGACCATTCCGGAACTCCTCGTGACGTCCGGGATCTCATCCGGGACTCCGAACAACATTCGGGTTTCTGCATATACATATCTTCATAACCCTAGCGTCACCGAACCTTAAGTGTGTAGACCCTACGGGTTCGGGAGACAAGCAGACATGACCGAGACGACTCTCCGGTCAATAACCAACAGCGGGATCTGGATACCCATGTTGGCTCCCACATGCTCCACGATGATCTCATCGGATGAACCACGATGTCGAGGATTTAATCAATCCCGTACGCTATTCCCTTTGTCTATCGATATGTTACTTGCCCGAGATTCGATCGTCGGTATCCCAATACCTCGTTCAATCTCGTTACCGGCAAGTCACTTTACTCGTACCGTAATGCATGATCCCGTGACCAGACACTTGGTCACTATGAGCTCATTATGATGATGCATTACCGAGTGGGCCCAGTGATACCTCTCCGTCATACGGAGTGACAAATCCCAGTCTTGATCCATGTCACCCAACAGACACTTTCGGAGATACCCGTAGTCTACCTTTATAGTCACCCAGTTACGTTGTGACGTTTGGCATACCCAAAGCACTCCTACGGTATCCGGGAGTTACACGATCTCATGGTCTAAGGAAAAGATACTTGACATTGGAAAACTCTAGCAAACGAACTATACGATCTTGTGCTATGTTTAGGATTGGGTCTTGTCCATCACATCATTCTCCCAATGATGTGATCTCGTTATCAATGACATCCATTGTCCATAGTCAGGAAACCATGACTATCTGTTGATCAACGAGCTAGTCAACTAGAGGCTCACTAGGGACATGTCGGTGTCTGTTATTCACACATGTATTACGATTTCCGGATAACACAATTATAGCATGAATAAAGACAATTATCATGAACAAGGAAATATAATAATAATGCTTTTATTATTGCCTCTAGGGCATATTTCCAACATTTGATACCGGTGTCGTTGCTCATATTTGTAACTCACAGTAGGAGCTGTGGAATAAGCGGAGACTGGCGAATGATGAGGTGACGATGCGCGTCGGGAATGGTTCCAAGGTCGATGTGATCACCGTCGGCACGCTACCTCTACATTTACCCATGGGATTAGTTTATGAACCTCAATAATTGTTATTTAGTGCCAAGTTTGAGCATGAACATTGTATCTGGATCTCGTTTAATACGAGATGGCTACTCATTTAAATCCGAGAATAATGGTTGTTCTATTTATATGAGAGATATGTTTTATGGTCATGCCCCGATGGTCAATGGTTTATTCTTAATGAATCTCGAACGTAATGTTACACATATTCATAGTGTGAATACCAAAAGATGTAAAGTTGATAACGATAGTCCCACATACTTGTGGCACTGCCGCCTTGGTCACATTGGTGTCAAGCGCATGAAGAAGCTCCATGCTGATGGACTTTTAGAGTCTCTCGATTACGAATCATTTAACACATGCGAACCATGCCTCATGGGCAAAATGACCAAGACTCCGTTCTCCGGAATAATGGAGCGAGCAACCAACTTATTGAAAATCATACATACTGATGTGTATGGTCCAATGAGCGTTGAGGCTCGCGGAAGATATCGTTATGTTCTCACTCTCACTGATGACTTGAGTAGATATGGGTATGTCTACTTGATGAAACACAAGTCTGAGACCTTTGAAAAGTTCAAGGAATTTCAGAATGAGGTAGAGAATCAACGTGAACGAAAGATAAAATTCTTACGATCAGATCGTGGAGGAGAATATTTAAGTCACGAATTTGGTACACACTTAAGAAAATGTGGAATCGTTTCACAACTCACGCCGACTGGAACACCTCAGCGTAACAGTGTGTCTGAATGTCATAATCGCACTCTATTAGATATGGTGCGATCTATGATGTCTCTTACCGATTTACCGCTATCATTTTGGGGATACGCTCTAGAGACAGCTACATTCACTTTAAATATGGCACCGTCTAAATCCGTTGAGATGACACCTTATGAATTATGGTTTGGGAAGAAACCTAAGCCGTCGTTTCTAAAAGTTTGGGGATGCGATGCTTATGTCAAGAAACTTCAACCTGAAAAGCTCGAACCCAAGTCGGAAAAATGCGTCTTCATAGGATACCCTAAGGAAACCATTGGGTATACCTTCTACCTTAGATCCGAAGGCAAGATCTTTGTTGCCAAGAACGGATCCTTTCTGGAAAAAGAGTTTCTCTCGAAAGGAGTAAGTCGGAGGAAAGTAGAACTCGATGAAGTACTACCTCTTGAACCGGAAAGTAGTGCAGCTCAGGAAAATGTTCCTGTGGTGCCTACACCGACTGGAGAGGAAATTAATGATGATGATCAAGGTACTTCGGATCAAGTTGCTACTGAACTTTGTAGGTCCACAAGGACACGTTCCACACCAGAGTGGTATGGCAACCCTGTCCTGGAAATCATGTTGTTAGACAACGGTGAACCTTCGAACTATGAAGAAGCGATGGCGGGCCCAGATTCCAACAAATGGCTTGAAGCCATGCAATCCGAGATAGGATCCATGTATGAAAACAAAGTATGGACTTTGACTGACTTGCCCGATGATCAGCGAGCGATAGAAAACAAATGGATCTTTAAGAAGAAGATGAACGTGGATGGTAATGTCACCATCTATAAAGATCGACTTGTTGCTAAGGGTTATCGGCAAGTTTAAGGGGTTGACTACGATGAGACCTTCTCACCCGTAGCGAAGCTGAAGTCCGTTCGAATCATGTTAGCAATTGCCGCATACTATGATTATGAGATATGGCAAATGGACGTCAAAACGGCATTCCTTAACGGCTTTCTTAAGGAAGAATTGTATATGATGCAGCCGGAAGGTTTTGTCGATCCTAAGAATGCTAACAAGGTATGCAAGCTCCAACGCACCATTTATGGGCTGGTGCAAGCATCTCGGAGTTCGAACATTCGCTTTGATGAGATGATCAAAGCGTTTGGGTTTATGCACACTTATGGAGAAGCCTGCATTTACAAGAAAGTGAGTGGGAGCTCTGTAGCATTTCTCATATTATATGTAGATGACATACTTTTGATGAGAAATGATATAGAACTTTTGGACAACATTAAGGCCTACTTGAATAAGTGTTTTTCAATGAAGGACCTTGGAGAAGCTACCTACATATTAGGCATCAAGATCTATAGGGATAGATCGAGACGCCTCATAGGTCTTTCACAAAGCACATACCTTGATAAGATATTGAAGAAGTTCAATATGGATCCGTCCAAGAAGGGGTTCTTGCCTGTGTTGCAAGGTGTCAAATCGAGCTCGGCTCAATGTCCGACCACGGCAGAAGATAGAGAAAAGATGAGTGTCGTCCCCTATGCCTCGGCCATAGGGTCTATCATGTATGCCATGCTGTGTACCAGACCTGATGTAAACCTTGCCGTAAGTTTGGTAGGAAGGTACCAAAGTAATCCCGGCATGGAACACTGGACAACGGTCAAGAATATCCTGAAGTATCTAAAAAGGACTAAGGATATGTTTCTCGTTTATGGAGGTGACAAAGAGCTCGTCGTAAAGGGTTACGTCGATGCTAGCTTCGACACAGATCTGGATGACTCTAGGTCACAAACCGGATACGTGTATATTTTGAATGGGGGGCAGTAAGCTGGTGCAGTTGCAAGCAAAGCGTCTTGGCGAGATCTACATGTGAAGTGGAGTACATGGCAGCCTCGGAGGCAGCACATGAAGCAATCTGGATGAAGGAGTTCATCACCAACCTAGGAGTCATACCCAATGCGTCGGGCCGATCACTCTCTTCTGTGACAACACTGGAGCTATTGCCCTTGCCAAGGAGCCCAGGTTTCACAAGAAGACCAGGCACATCAAGCGTCGCTTCAACTCCATTCATGAAAATGTTCAAGATGGAGACATAGATATTTGCAAAGTGCATACGGATCTGAATGTCGCAGATCCGTTGACTAAACCTCTTCCGCGAGCAAAACATGATCAACACCAGAACTCTATGGGTGTTCGACTCATCACAATGTAACTAGATTATTGACTCTAGTGCAAGTGGGAGACTGTTGGAAATATGCCCTAGAGGCAATAATATAAGGGCCATTTGCATTTCTGCCCCTAACTCAAACCACCTACTCAGATTTGCCCCTAATTTTAAAGCATGCTCAAATTTGCCCCTCTGCCGTTAAATCACTACTAAAAAATGCCCTTCCGTCCAGTCAAAGGCCTTTGATGTCAGAGGCCCATGTGTACTGTAGCAGACGGAAAGTGATACAGTATTGGACGGAAAGTGCTACAGTACTGTACGGAAGGGCATTTTTGAGTAGTGACTTAACGGCGGAGGGGTAAATTTGAGCATGCTTCAAAATTAGGGGCAAATCTGAGTAGTGGGTTCGAGTTAGGGACACATATGTAAATGTCCCATAATATAATGATTATTATTATATTTCGTTGTTCACGATAATTGTCCATTATTCATGCTATAATTGTGTTATCCGGAAATCATAATACATGTGTGAATACATAGACCATAACATGTCCCTAGTGAGCCTCTAGTTGACTAGCTCGTTGATCAACAGATAGTCATGGTTTCCTGACTATGGACATTGGATGTCATTGATAACGGGATCACATCATTAGGAGAATGATGTGATGGACAAGACCCAATCCTAAACATAGCACAAGATCGTATAGTTCGTTTGGTAGAGCTTTTCCAATGTCAAGTATCATTTCCTTAGACCATGAGATCGTGTAACTCTCGGATGCCGTAGGAGTGCTTTGGGTGTACCAAACATCACAACGTAACTGGGTGACTATAAAGGTATACTACAGGTATCCCCGAAAGTATCTGTTGGGTTGACACGGATCGAGACTGGGATTTGTCACTCCGTATGACGGAGAGGTATCTCTGGGCCCACTCGGCAATGCATCATCATAATGAGCTCAATGTGACCAAGTGTTTGGTCACGGGATCATGCATTACGGTACGAGTAAAGTGACTTGCCGGTAACGAGATTGAACGAGGTATTGGGATACCGACGATAGAATCTCGGGCAAGTAATGTACCGATTGACAAAGGGAATTGTATACGGGATTACTTGAATCCTCGACATCGTGGTTCATCCGATGAGATCATCGAGGAGCATGTGGGAGCCAACATGGGTATCCAGATCCCGCTATTGGTTATTGACCGGAGAGTCGTCTCGGTCATGTCTGCGTGTCTCCCGAACCCGTAGGGTCTACACACTTAAGGTTCGGTGACACTAGGGTTGTAGAGATATTAGTATGCGGTAACCCGAAAGTTGTTCAGAGTCCCGGATGAGATCCCGGATGTCACGAGGAGTTCCAGAATGGTACGGAGGTGAAGAATTGCATATAGGAAGTCCAGTTTCGGTCACCGGGAAAGTTTCGAGGGTCACCGGTATTGTACCGGGACCACCGGAAGGGTCCCGGGGGTCCATCTGGTGGGGCCACCTATCCCGGAGGGCCCCATGGGCTGAAGTGGGAGGGTAACCAGCCCTTGGTGGGCTGGTGCGCCCCCCTTGGGCCTCCCCTTGCGCCTAGGGTTGGAAACCCTAGGGGTGGGGGCGCCCCACTTGGCTTGGGGGGCAAGTCCCCCCCCCTTGGCCGCCGCCCCCCCTTGAGATTAAATCTCTAGGGGGCCGGCGCCCCCCAGGGCCCCTATATAAATAGGGGGGAGGGATGGCTGCCCACCCCTGCTCCTGGCGCCTCCCTCTCCCTCCGCAACACCTCTCCCTTTCGCTGAGCTTGGCGAAGCCCTGCCGAGATCGCCGCTACTTCCACCACCACGCCGTCGTGCTGCTGGATCTCCATCAACCTCTCCCTCCCCCTTGCTGGATCAAGAAGGAGGAGACGTCTTCCCCAACCGTACGTGTGTTGAACACGAAGGTGCCGTCCGTTTGGCACTAGGATCTTCGGTGATTTGGATCACGACGAGTACGACTCCCTCAACCCCGTTCTCTTGAACGCTTCCGCGCGTGATCTACAAGGGTATGTAGATGCACTCCTCTCTCTCGTTGCTAGATGACTCCATAGATTGATCTTGGTGAAGCGTAGAAATTTTTTATTTTCTGCAACGTTACCCAACACGGGCGTGCCCGGTCCACCCCATATTTAGTCGGTCCGGGCGTTTGTGGCGTCCGTCTGGGTCCAAAAAACATGATTGGGTAGCCCACTCGGGCGTATGAGGCGGCCTTTAGAGGTCCGGCTGTAGATGCTCTAACTCTTTCTGGGAGTATAGGTGCGACTTAAAACAAAGAACACATTCGGGAAGCAATAGTTGTCGATCTCAGACAATTTTGACAAAATCTACCAGATTACAAAAATAGCTGAGCTGCTTGATGATGTCTACTACGCAACTTTATTCTTGTAGACTCGTGTTGGGCCTCCAAGCACAGAGTTTTGTAGGACAATATCATTTTTCTCTCAAGTGGATGACCTAAGGTTTATCAATCCGTGGAAGGCGTAGGATGAAGATGGTCTCTCTCAAACAACCTTGCAACCAAATAACAAAAAGTCTCTTGTGTCCCCAACACACCAAATACAATGGTAATTTGTATAGGTGCACTTGTTCGGTGAAGAGATGGTGATACAAGTGTAATATGGATAATAGATATTGGTTTTTGTAATAGGACAATAAAAAACAACAAGGTAGCAATTGATAAAACGGAGCACAAACGATATTGCAATGATTGAAAATGAGGCCTAGGGTCCGTACTTTCGCTAGTGCAATCTCTCAACAATGCTAATATAATTGGATCATGTAACCATCCCTCAACGTGTGATGAAGAATCACTTCAAGGTTTCTATCTAGGGGAGAATATAAGAAGAAATTGCTTGTAGGGTATGAAACCACCTCAAAGCTATTCTTTCCGATGAATCTATCCTAGAGTTCATACTAAAATAACACCAAGCTATTCTTTCCGATCGATCTAACCAAAAGTTCATACTAAAATAACATCATATGATACACATCAACCAACTCTAATGTCACCTAGATACTTCAATGTCGCCGCGAGTATCCGTGAGTTGATTATACGATATGTCTCAAACAATTTCAGATTTATAATACTCAATCCAACACAAAGAACCTCAAAGAGTGCCCCAAGATTTCTATCGGAGAAACAAAGACAAGAACGTGCATCAATCCCTATGCATAGATTACCCCAATGTCACCTCCGGAATACGCGAGTTGAGTGCCAAAACATATATCAAATGAATCAATGTGATACCCCATTGTCACCACGGGTATTCATAGCAAGACATACATCAAGTGTTCTCAAATCCATAAAAGTATTCAATCCGATAAATGAACTCCCGAAGGGAAAACTCAATTCACAACAAGATAGAGAGGGGGAAACACCATATGATCCAACTATATTAACAAAGCCCGCAATACATCAAGATCGTGACATCTCAAAAACACAAGAGAGAGAGATTAAACACATAGCTATTGGTACAAACCCTCAGCCCCGAGGGTGGACTACTCCCTCCTCATCATGGTGGCCGCCAGGATGATGAAGATGGCCACCGGTGATGATTTCCCTCTCCGGCGGAGTGCCGGAACGGGGTCTAGATTGGTTTTTCGTGGCTATAGAAGCTTGCGGCGGCAGATCTTCTGGTCTAGCGTTATCTTCGGGGATTTTGAAATATTTGGCGATTTATAGGGCGAAGAGGCGGTGCGGGAGGCCACCGAGGTGGGCACAACCCACCTGGGCGCGCCTGGCCCCCCAGGCGTGCCCTCGTGGGTTGTGCCCCCCTCGTGGCTCCCCTCTGGCACTTCTTTGGTTCAGTGGATGTCTTCTGGCTAAAAAAAATCTTCAAAAAGATTTATGATGGGCTAGGACGGTGAGAAGAGGGCTTGGGATCATGTTCGGCCAGCCGCAAACCAAAGCTGTTAACTAACCTGCGTGGGTTCATTAGGTAGGCGTAGGCCAACAAGAAGTTACATGTAACTCGTTTCTTTTCTTTTAATATCTCTTTCAATGGGATCCAACTTGCGATGGCAATGTGTTGGATCTAACATGATTTACCATGGTTGATGATTCTCGATTTTTTTTGAGTGGGCGACGACCAATTGATCCGTGTCAGCACGGCTGTAAGTGATAGAAGGATGCATGTGATACGGACCCAAGAAAAAT